>NW_027288800.1:1200000-1500000 GCF_037038585.1 Patagioenas fasciata
GTTTAGATTTTAGGTTTAGATTTGGGGTTAGGTTTAGATTTTAGGTTAGGTTTAGATTTTAGGTTTAGATTTTAGGTTTAGATTTGGGGTTAGGTTTAGATTTTAGGTTTAGATTTGGGATTAGGTTTAGATTTTAGGTTTAGATTTGGGGTTAGGTTTAGATTTGGGGTTAGGTTTAGATTTTAGGTTTAGATTTGGGGTTAGGTTTAGATTTGGGGTTAGGTTTAGATTTTAGGTTCAGATTTGGGGTTAGGTTTAGATTTTAGGTTTAGATTTGGGGTTAGGTTTAGATTTGGGGTTAGGTTTAGATTTTAGGTTTAGATTTGGGGTTAGGTTTAGATTTTAGGTTAGGTTTAGATTTTAGGTTTAGATTTGGGGTTAGGTTTAGATTTGGGGTTAGGTTTAGATTTTAGGTTTAGATTTACGGTTAGGTTTAGATTTTAGGTTTAGATTTGGGGTTAGGTTTAGATTTGGGGTTAGGTTTAGATTTTAGGTTTAGATTTGGGGTTAGGTTTAGATTTTAGGTTTAGATTTGGGGTTAGGTTTAGATTTGGGGTTAGGTTTATATTTTAGGTTTAGATTTGGGGTTAGATTTAGATTTGGGGTTAGGTTTAGATTTTAGGTTTAGATTTGGGGTTAGGTTTAGATTTTAGGTTTAGATTTGGGGTTAGGTTTAGATTTGGGGTTAGGTTTAGATTTTAGGTTTAGATTTGGGGTTAGATTTGGGGTTAGGTTTAGATTTGGGGTTAGGTTTAGATTTGGGGTTAGGTATAGATTTGGGTTTAGGTTTAGATTTTAGGTTTAGATTTGGGGTTAGGTTTAGATTTTAGGTTTAGATTTGGGGTTAGGTTTAGATTTGGGGTTAGGTTTAGATTTTAGGTTCAGATTTGGGGTTAGGTATAGATTTTAGGTTTAGATTTGGGTTTTAGGTTTAGATTTGGGGTTAGGTTTAGATTTTAGGTTTAGATTTGGGGTTAGATTTAGATTTTAGGTTAGGTTTAGATTTTAGGTTTAGATTTGGGGTTAGGTTTAGATTTTAGGTTTAGATTTGGGGTTAGGTTTAGATTTTAGGTTTAGATTTGGGGTTCGGTTTAGATTTGAGGTTTAGATTTGGGTTTAGGTTTAGATTTGGGGTTAGGTTTAGATTTTAGGTTTAGATTTGGGGTTAGGTTTAGATTTGAGGTTTAGATTTGGGGTTAGGTTTAGATTTGGGGTTAGGTTTAGATTTTAGGTTCAGATTTGGGGTTAGGTTTAGATTTTAGGTTTAGATTTGGGGTTAGGTTTAGATTTGGGGTTAGGTTTAGATTTTAGGTTTAGATTTGGGGTTTGGTTTAGATTTTAGGTTAGGTTTAGATTTTAGGTTTAGATTTGGGGTTAGGTTTAGATTTTAGGTTTAGATTTGGGGTTAGGTTTAGATTTTAGGTTTAGATTTGGGGTTAGGTTTAGATTTGGGGTTAGGTTTAGATTTTAGGTTTAGATTTGGGGTTAGGTTTAGATTTTAGGTTTAGATTTGGGGTTAGGTTTAGATTTTAGGTTAGGTTTAGATTTTAGGTTTAGATTTTCGGTTTAGATTTGGGGTTAGGTTTAGATTTTCAGTTTAGATTTGGGGTTAGGTTTAGATTTTCGGTTTAGATTTGGGGTTAGGTTTAGATTTGGGGTTAGGTTTAGATTTTAGGTTTAGATTTGGGGTTAGGTTTAGATTTTAGGTTTAGATTTGGGGTTCGGTTTAGATTTGAGGTTTAGATTTGGGGTTAGGTTTAGATTTCGGGTTAGGTTTAGATTTTAGGTTTAGATTTGGGGTTAGGTTTAGATTTTAGGTTAGGTTTAGATTTTAGGTTTAGATTTTAGGTTTAGATTTGGGGTTAGGTTTAGATTTTAGGTTTAGATTTGGGATTAGGTTTAGATTTTCGGTTTAGATTTGGGGTTAGGTTTAGATTTGGGGTTAGGTTTAGATTTTAGGTTTAGATTTGGGGTTAGGTTTAGATTTTAGGTTTAGATTTGGGGTTAGGTTTAGATTTGGGGTTAGGTTTAGATTTTAGGTTCAGATTTGGGGTTAGGTTTAGATTTTAGGTTTAGATTTGGGGTTAGGTTTAGATTTTAGGTTTAGATTTGGGGTTAGGTTTAGATTTTAGGTTAGGTTTAGATTTTAGGTTTAGATTTGGGGTTAGGTTTAGATTTACGGTTAGGTTTAGATTTTAGGTTTAGATTTGGGGTTAGGTTTAGATTTGGGGTTAGGTTTAGATTTTAGGTTTAGATTTGGGGTTAGGTTTAGATTTTAGGTTTAGATTTGGGGTTAGGTTTAGATTTGGGGTTAGGTTTAGATTTTAGGTTTAGATTTGGGGTTAGGTTTAGATTTTAGGTTTAGATTTGGGGTTAGCTTTAGATTTTAGGTTTAGATTTGGGGTTACGTTTAGATTTTCGGTTTAGATTTGGGGTTAGGTTTAGATTTTCGGTTTAGATTTGGGGTTAGGTTTAGATTTGGGGTTAGGTTTAGATTTTAGGTTTAGATTTGGGGTTAGGTTTAGATTTTAGGTTTAGATTTGGGGTTAGATTTGGTGTTAGGTTTAGATTTTAGGTTTAGATTTGGGGTTAGGTTTAGATTTGGGGTTAGGTTTAGATTTTAGGTTTAGACTTGGGTTTAGATTTGGGGTTAGGTTTAGATTTGGGCTTAGGTTTAGATTTTAGGTTTAGATTTGGGGTTAGGTTTAGATTTGGGGTTAGGTTTAGATTTTCGGTTTAGATTTGGGGTTAGGTTTAGATTTGGGGTTAGGTTTAGATTTTAGGTTTAGATTTGGGGTTAGGTTTAGATTTGGGGTTAGGTTTAGATTTTCAGTTTAGATTTGGGGTTAGGTTTAGATTTTCGGTTTAGATTTGGGGTTAGGTTTAGATTTGGGGTTAGGTTTAGATTTTAGGTTTAGATTTGGGGTTAGGTTTAGATTTTAGGTTTAGATTTGGGGTTCGGTTTAGATTTGAGGTTTAGATTTGGGGTTAGGTTTAGATTTCGGGTTAGGTTTAGATTTTAGGTTTAGATTTGGGGTTAGGTTTAGATTTTAGGTTAGGTTTAGATTTTAGGTTTAGATTTTAGGTTTAGATTTGGGGTTAGGTTTAGATTTTAGGTTTAGATTTGGGATTAGGTTTAGATTTTCGGTTTAGATTTGGGGTTAGGTTTAGATTTGGGGTTAGGTTTAGATTTTAGGTTTAGATTTGGGGTTAGGTTTAGATTTTAGGTTTAGATTTGGGGTTAGGTTTAGATTTGGGGTTAGGTTTAGATTTTAGGTTCAGATTTGGGGTTAGGTTTAGATTTTAGGTTTAGATTTGGGGTTAGGTTTAGATTTTAGGTTTAGATTTGGGGTTAGGTTTAGATTTTAGGTTAGGTTTAGATTTTAGGTTTAGATTTGGGGTTAGGTTTAGATTTACGGTTAGGTTTAGATTTTAGGTTTAGATTTGGGGTTAGGTTTAGATTTGGGGTTAGGTTTAGATTTTAGGTTTAGATTTGGGGTTAGGTTTAGATTTTAGGTTTAGATTTGGGGTTAGGTTTAGATTTGGGGTTAGGTTTAGATTTTAGGTTTAGATTTGGGGTTAGGTTTAGATTTTAGGTTTAGATTTGGGGTTAGGTTTAGATTTTAGGTTTAGATTTGGGGTTACGTTTAGATTTTCGGTTTAGATTTGGGGTTAGGTTTAGATTTTCGGTTTAGATTTGGGGTTAGGTTTAGATTTGGGGTTAGGTTTAGATTTTAGGTTTAGATTTGGGGTTAGGTTTAGATTTTAGGTTTAGATTTGGGGTTAGGTTTAGATTTTAGGTTTAGATTTGGGGTTAGGTTTAGATTTGGGGTTAGGTTTAGATTTTAGGTTTAGATTTGGGGTTAGGTTTAGATTTTAGGTTTAGATTTGGGGTTAGGTTTAGATTTTAGGTTTAGATTTGGGGTTAGGTTTAGATTTGGGGTTAGGTTTAGATTTTCGGTTTAGATTTGGGGTTAGGTTTAGATTTGGGGTTAGGTTTAGATTTTAGGTTTAGATTTGGGGTTAGGTTTAGATTTGGGGTTAGGTTTAGATTTTAGGTTTAGATTTGGGGTTAGGTTTAGATTTTAGGTTAGGTTTAGATTTTAGGTTTAGATTTTAGGTTTAGATTTGCGGTTAGGTTTATATTTTAGGTTTAGATTTGGGGTTAGGTTTAGATTTTAGGTTTAGATTTGGGGTTAGGTTTAGATTTTAGGTTTAGATTTGGGGTTAGGTTTAGGTTTGGGGTTAGGTTTAGATTTTAGGTTTAGATTTGGGGTTAGGTTTAGATTTTAGGTTAGGTTTAGATTTTAGGTTTAGATTTTACGTTTAGATTTGGGGTTAGGTTTAGATTTTAGGTTTAGATTTGGGGTTAGGTTTAGATTTTAG
This sequence comes from Patagioenas fasciata, assembly GCF_037038585.1. Taxonomy (NCBI): domain Eukaryota; kingdom Metazoa; phylum Chordata; class Aves; order Columbiformes; family Columbidae; genus Patagioenas; species Patagioenas fasciata. Next base: position 1,204,387 of record NW_027288800.1, read on the forward strand.
GTTTAGATTTGGGGTTAGGTTTAGATTTTAGGTTAGGTTTAGATTTTAGGTTTAGATTTGGGGTTAGGTTTAGATTTTAGGTTTAGATTTACGGTTAGGTTTAGATTTTAGGTTTAGATTTGGGGTTAGGTTTAGATTTGGGGTTAGGTTTAGATTTTAGGTTTAGATTTGGGGTTAGGTTTAGATTTTAGGTTTAGATTTGGGGTTAGGTTTAGATTTGGGGTTAGGTTTAGATTTTAGGTTTAGATTTGGGGTTAGGTTTAGATTTTAGGTTTAGATTTGGGGTTAGATTTAGATTTGGGGTTAGGTTTAGATTTTAGGTTTAGATTTGGGGTTAGGTTTAGATTTTAGGTTTAGATTTGGGGTTAGGTTTAGATTTGGGGTTAGGTTTAGATTTTAGGTTTAGATTTGGGGTTAGATTTGGGGTTAGGTTTAGATTTGGGGTTAGGTTTAGATTTGGGGTTAGGTATAGATTTGGGTTTAGGTTTAGATTTTAGGTTTAGATTTGGGGTTAGGTTTAGATTTTAGGTTTAGATTTGGGGTTAGGTTTAGATTTGGGGTTAGGTTTAGATTTTAGGTTCAGATTTGGGGTTAGGTATAGATTTTAGGTTTAGATTTGGGTTTTAGGTTTAGATTTGGGGTTAGGTTTAGATTTTAGGTTTAGATTTGGGGTTAGATTTTAGATTTTAGGTTAGGTTTAGATTTTAGGTTTAGATTTGGGGTTAGGTTTAGATTTTAGGTTTAGATTTGGGTTAGGTTTAGATTTTAGGTTTAGATTTGGGTTCGGTTTAGATTTGAGGTTTAGATTGGGGTTAGGTTTAGATTTGGGTTAGGTTTAGATTTTAGGTTTAGATTTGGGGTTAGGTTTAGATTTGAGGTTTAGATTTGGGGTTAGGTTTAGATTTTAGGTTCAGATTTGGGGTTAGGTTTAGATTTTAGGTTCAGATTTGGGGTTAGGTTTAGATTTGGGGTTAGGTTTAGATTTTAGGTTTAGATTTGGGGTTTGGTTTAGATTTTAGGTTAGGTTTAGATTTTAGGTTTAGATTTGCGGTTAGGTTTAGATTTTAGGTTTAGATTTGGGGTTAGGTTTAGATTTGGGGTTAGGTTTAGATTTTAGGTTTAGATTTGGGGTTAGGTTTAGATTTTAGGTTTAGATTTGGGGTTAGGTTTAGATTTTAGGTTAGGTTTAGATTTTAGGTTTAGATTTTCGGTTTAGATTTGGGGTTAGGTTTAGATTTTCAGTTTAGATTTGGGGTTAGGTTTAGATTTTAGGTTTAGATTTGGGGTTAGGTTTAGATTTTAGGTTTAGATTTGGGGTTAGGTTTAGATTTTAGGTTTAGATTTGGGGTTAGGTTTAGATTTGGGGTTAGGTTTAGATTTGGGGTTAGGTTTAGATTTTCGGTTTAGATTTGGGGTTAGGTTTAGATTTTCGGTTTAGATTTGGGGTTAGGTTTAGATTTGGGGTTAGGTTTAGATTTTAGGTTTAGATTTGGGGTTAGGTTTAGATTTTAGGTTTAGATTTGGGATTAGGTTTAGATTTTCGGTTTAGATTTGGGGTTAGGTTTAGATTTTAGGTTTAGATTTGGGGTTAGGTTTAGATTTTAGGTTTAGATTTGGGGTTAGGTTTAGATTTGGGGTTAGATTTAGATTTTAGGTTCAGATTTGGGGTTAGGTTTAGATTTTAGGTTTAGATTTGGGGTTAGGTTTAGATTTTAGGTTAGGTTTAGATTTTAGGTTTAGATTTGGGGTTAGGTTTAGATTTTAGGTTTAGATTTACGGTTAGGTTTAGATTTTAGGTTTAGATTTGGGGTTAGGTTTAGATTTGGGGTTAGGTTTAGATTTTAGGTTTAGATTTGGGGTTAGGTTTAGATTTTAGGTTTAGATTTGGGGTTAGGTTTAGATTTGGGGTTAGGTTTAGTTTTTAGGTTTAGATTTGGGGTTAGGTTTAGATTTTAGGTTTAGATTTGGGGTTACGTTTAGATTTTCGGTTTAGATTTGGGGTTAGGTTTAGATTTTCGGTTTAGATTTGGGGTTAGGTTTAGATTTGGGGTTAGGTTTAGATTTTAGGTTTAGATTTGGGGTTAGGTTTAGATTTTAGGTTTAGATTTGGGGTTAGATTTGGGGTTAGGTTTAGATTTTAGGTTTAGATTTGGGGTTAGGTTTAGATTTTAGGTTTAGATTTGGGGTTAGGTTTAGATTTTCGGTTTAGATTTGGGGTTAGGTTTAGATTTGGGGTTAGGTTTAGATTTTAGGTTTAGATTTGGGGTTAGGTTTAGATTTTAGGTTTAGATTTGGGGTTACGTTTAGATTTTCGGTTTAGATTTGGGGTTAGGTTTAGATTTGGGGTTAGGTTTAGATTTTAGGTTTAGATTTGGGGTTAGGTTTAGATTTGGGGTTAGATTTGAGATTTTAGTTTGAGATTTGGGGTTAGGTTTAGATTTGGGGTTAGGTTTAGATTTGGGGTTAGGTTTACATTTGGGGTTAGGTTTAGATTTTAGGTTTAGATTTGGGGTTAGGTTTAGATTTTAGGTTTAGATTTGGGGTTAGGTTTAGATTTGGGGTTAGGTTTAGATTTTAGGTTTAGATTTTAGGTTTAGATTTGGGGTTAGGTTTAGATTTTCGGTTTAGATTTGGGGTTAGGTTTAGATTTTCGGTTTAGATTTGGGGTTAGGTTTAGATTTGGGGTTAGGTTTAGATTTTAGGTTTAGATTTGGGGTTAGGTTTAGATTTGGGGTTAGGTTTAGATTTTAGGTTTAGATTTGGGGTTAGGTTTAGATTTTAGGTTTAGATTTGGGGTTAGGTTTAGATTTGGGGTTAGGTTTAGATTTTAGGTTTAGATTTGGGGTTAGGTTTAGATTTGAGGTTTAGATTTGGGGTTAGGTTTAGATTTGGGGTTAGGTTTAGATTTTAGGTTTAGATTTGGGGTTAGGTTTAGATTTTAGGTTTAGATTTGGGGTTAGGTTTAGATTTTAGGTTTAGATTTGGGGTTAGGTTTAGATTTTAGGTTTAGATTTGGGGTTAGGTTTAGATTTTAGGTTAGGTTTAGATTTTAGGTTTAGATTTTAGGTTTAGATTTGGGGTTAGGTTTAGATTTTAGGTTTAGATTTGGGGTTAGGTTTAGATTTTAGGTTTAGATTTGGGGTTAGGTTTAGATTTTAGGTTTAGATTTGGGGTTCGGTTTAGATTTGAGGTTTAGATTTGGGGTTAGGTTTAGATTTGGGGTTAGGTTTAGATTTTAGGTTTAGATTTGGGGTTAGGTTTAGATTTTAGGTTAGGTTTAGATTTTAGGTTTAGATTTTAGGTTTAGATTTGGGGTTAGGTTTAGATTTTAGGTTTAGATTTGGGGTTAGGTTTAGATTTTCGGTTTAGATTTGGGTTTAGGTTTAGATTTTAGGTTTAGATTTGGTGTTAGGTTTAGATTTTAGGTTTAGATTTGGGGTTAGGTTTAGATTTGGGGTTAGGTTTAGATTTTAGGTTCAGATTTGGGGTTAGGTATAGATTTTAGGTTTAGATTTGGGGTTAGGTTTAGATTTGGGGTTAGGTTTAGATTTTAGGTTTAGATTTGGGGTTAGATTTAGATTTTAGGTTAGGTTTAGATTTTAGGTTTAGATTTGGGGTTAGGTTTAGATTTTAGGTTTAGATTTGGGGTTAGGTTTAGATTTGGGGTTAGGTTTAGATTTTAGGTTTAGATTTGGGGTTAGGTTTAGATTTTAGGTTAGGTTTAGATTTTAGGTTTAGATTTTAGGTTTAGATTTGGGGTTAGGTTTAGATTTTCAGTTTAGATTTGGGGTTAGGTTTAGATTTTCGGTTTAGATTTGGGGTTAGGTTTAGATTTGGGGTTAGGTTTAGATTTTAGGTTTAGATTTGGGGTTAGGTTTAGATTTTAGGTTTAGATTTGGGGTTCGGTTTAGATTTGAGGTTTAGATTTGGGGTTAGGTTTAGATTTGGGGTTAGGTTTAGATTTTAGGTTTAGATTTGGGGTTAGGTTTAGATTTGGGGTTAGGTTTAGATTTTAGGTTCAGATTTGGGGTTAGGTTTAGATTTTAGGTTTAGATTTGGGGTTAGGTTTAGATTTGGGGTTAGGTTTAGATTTTAGGTTTAGATTTGGGGTTAGGTTTAGATTTTAGGTTAGGTTTAGATTTTAGGTTTAGATTTGGGGTTCGGTTTAGATTTGAGGTTTAGATTTGGGGTTAGGTTTAGATTTGGGGTTAGGTTTGGATTTTAGGTTTAGATTTGGGGTTAGGTTTAGATTTTAGGTTTAGATTTGGGGTTAGGTTTAGATTTTAGGTTAGGTTTAGGTTTAGATTTTCGGTTTAGATTTGGGGTTAGGTTTAGATTTTCAGTTTAGATTTGGGGTTAGGTTTAGATTTTCGGTTTAGATTTGGGGTTAGGTTTAGATTTGGGGTTAGGTTTAGATTTTAGGTTTAGATTTGGGGTTAGGTTTAGATTTTAGGTTTAGATTTGGGGTTCGGTTTAGATTTGAGGTTTAGATTTGGGGTTACGTTTAGATTTGGGGTTAGGTTTAGATTTTAGGTTTAGATTTGGGGTTAGGTTTAGATTTTAGGTTAGGTTTAGATTTTAGGTTTAGATTTTAGGTTTAGATTTGGGGTTAGGTTTAGATTTTAGGTTTAGATTTGGGATTAGGTTTAGATTTTCGGTTTAGATTTGGGGTTAGGTTTAGATTTGGGGTTAGGTTTAGATTTTAGGTTTAGATTTGGGGTTAGGTTTAGATTTGGGGTTAGGTTTAGATTTTAGGTTCAGATTTGGGGTTAGGTTTAGATTTTAGGTTTAGATTTGGGGTTAGGTTTAGATTTGGGGTTAGGTTTAGATTTTAGGTTTAGATTTGGGGTTAGGTTTAGATTTTAGGTTAGGTTTAGATTTTAGGTTTAGATTTGGGGTTAGGTTTAGATTTTAGGTTTAGATTTACGTTTAGGTTTAGATTTTAGGTTTAGATTTGGGGTTAGGTTTAGATTTGGGGTTAGGTTTAGATTTTAGGTTTAGATTTGGGGTTTGGTTTAGATTTTAGGTTTAGATTTGGGTTTAGGTTTAGATTTGGGGTTAGGTTTAGATTTTAGGTTTAGATTTGGGGTTAGGTTTAGATTTTAGGTTTAGATTTGGGGTTAGATTTAGATTTGGGGTTAGGTTTAGATTTTAGGTTTAGATTTGGGGTTAGGTTTAGATTTTAGGTTTAGATTTGGGGTTAGGTTTAGATTTGGGGTTAGGTTTAGATTTTAGGTTTAGATTTGGGGTTAGATTTGGGGTTAGGTTTAGATTTGGGGTTAGGTTTAGATTTGGGGTTAGGTATAGATTTGGGTTTAGGTTTAGATTTTAGGTTTAGATTTGGGGTTAGGTTTAGATTTTAGGTTTAGATTTGGGGTTAGGTTTAGATTTGGGGTTAGGTTTAGATTTTAGGTTCAGATTTGGGGTTAGTTTTAGATTTTAGGTTAGGTTTAGATTTTAGGTTTAGATTTTAGGTTTAGATTTGGGGTTAGGTTTAGATTTTAGGTTTAGATTTGGGGTTAGGTTTAGATTTTCGGTTTAGATTTGGGGTTAGGTTTAGGTTTGGGTTTAGGTTTAGATTTTAGGTTTAGATTTGGGGTTAGGTTTAGATTTTAGGTTTAGATTTGGGGTTAGGTTTAGATTTGGGGTTAGGTTTAGATTTTATGTTCAGATTTGGGGTTAGGTATAGATTTTAGGTTTAGATTTGGGGTTAGGTTTAGATTTGGGGTTAGGTTTAGATTTTAGGTTTAGATTTGGGGTTAGATTTAGATTTTAGGTTAGGTTTAGATTTTAGGTTTAGATTTGGGGTTAGGTTTAGATTTTAGGTTTAGATTTGGGGTTAGGTTTAGATTTGGGGTTAGGTTTAGATTTTAGGTTTAGATTTGGGGTTAGGTTTAGATTTTAGGTTTAGATTTGGGGTTAGGTTTAGATTTGGGGTTAGGTTTAGATTTTAGGTTTAGATTTGGGGTTAGGTTTAGATTTTAGGTTTAGATTTGGGGTTAGGTTTAGATTTGGGGTTAGGTTTAGATTTTAGGTTCAGATTTGGGGTTAGGTTTAGATTTTAGGTTTAGATTTGGGGTTAGGTTTAGATTTGGGGTTAGGTTTAGATTTTAGGTTTAGATTTGGGGTTAGGTTTAGATTTTAGGTTAGGTTTAGATTTTAGGTTTAGATTTGGGGTTCGGTTTAGATTTGAGGTTTAGATTTGGGGTTAGGTTTAGATTTGGGGTTAGGTTTGGATTTTAGGTTTAGATTTGGGGTTAGGTTTAGATTTTAGGTTTAGATTTGGGGTTAGGTTTAGATTTTAGGTTAGGTTTAGGTTTAGATTTTCGGTTTAGATTTGGGGTTAGGTTTAGATTTTCAGTTTAGATTTGGGGTTAGGTTTAGATTTTCGGTTTAGATTTGGGGTTAGGTTTAGATTTGGGGTTAGGTTTAGATTTTAGGTTTAGATTTGGGGTTAGGTTTAGATTTTAGGTTTAGATTTGGGGTTCGGTTTAGATTTGAGGTTTAGATTTGGGGTTAGGTTTAGATTTGGGGTTAGGTTTAGATTTTAGGTTTAGATTTGGGGTTAGGTTTAGATTTTAGGTTAGGTTTAGATTTTAGGTTTAGATTTTAGGTTTAGATTTGGGGTTAGGTTTAGATTTTAGGTTTAGATTTGGGATTAGGTTTAGATTTTAGGTTTAGATTTGGGGTTAGGTTTAGATTTTAGGTTAGGTTTAGATTTTAGGTTTAGATTTTAGGTTTAGATTTTAGGTTAGGTTTAGATTTTAGGTTTAGATTTTAGGTTTAGATTTGGGGTTAGGTTTAGATTTTAGGTTTAGATTTGGGGTTAGGTTTAGATTTTCGGTTTAGATTTGGGTTTAGGTTTAGATTTTAGGTTTAGATTTGGTGTTAGGTTTAGATTTTAGGTTTAGATTTGGGGTTAGGTTTAGATTTGGGGTTAGGTTTAGATTTTAGGTTCAGATTTGGGGTTAGGTATAGATTTTAGGTTTAGATTTGGGGTTAGGTTTAGATTTGGGGTTAGGTTTAGATTTTAGGTTTAGATTTGGGGTTAGATTTAGATTTTAGGTTAGGTTTAGATTTTAGGTTTAGATTTGGGGTTAGGTTTAGATTTTAGGTTTAGATTTGGGGTTAGGTTTAGATTTGGGGTTAGGTTTAGATTTTAGGTTTAGATTTGGGGTTAGGTTTAGATTTTAGGTTAGGTTTAGATTTTAGGTTTAGATTTTAGGTTTAGATTTGGGGTTAGGTTTAGATTTTCAGTTTAGATTTGGGGTTAGGTTTAGATTTTCGGTTTAGATTTGGGGTTAGGTTTAGATTTGGGGTTAGGTATAGATTTTAGGTTTAGATTTGGGGTTAGGTTTAGATTTTAGGTTTAGATTTGGGGTTCGGTTTAGATTTGAGGTTTAGATTTGGGGTTAGGTTTAGATTTGGGGTTAGGTTTAGATTTTAGGTTTAGATTTGGGGTTAGGTTTAGATTTGGGGTTAGGTTTAGATTTTAGGTTCAGATTTGGGGTTAGGTTTAGATTTTAGGTTTAGATTTGGGGTTAGGTTTAGATTTGGGGTTAGGTTTAGATTTTAGGTTTAGATTTGGGGTTAGGTTTAGATTTTAGGTTAGGTTTAGATTTTAGGTTTAGATTTTAGGTTTAGATTTGCGGTTAGGTTTAGATTTTAGGTTTAGATTTGGGATTAGGTTTAGATTTTAGGTTTAGATTTGGGGTTAGGTTTAGATTTTAGGTTAGGTTTAGATTTTAGGTTTAGATTTTAGGTTTAGATTTTAGGTTAGGTTTAGATTTTAGGTTTAGATTTTAGGTTTAGATTTGGGGTTAGGTTTAGATTTTAGGTTTAGATTTGGGGTTAGGTTTAGATTTTCGGTTTAGATTTGGGTTTAGGTTTAGATTTTAGGTTTAGATTTGGTGTTAGGTTTAGATTTTAGGTTTAGATTTGGGGTTAGGTTTAGATTTGGGGTTAGGTTTAGATTTTAGGTTCAGATTTGGGGTTAGGTATAGATTTTAGGTTTAGATTTGGGGTTAGGTTTAGATTTGGGGTTAGGTTTAGATTTTAGGTTTAGATTTGGGGTTAGATTTAGATTTTAGGTTAGGTTTAGATTTTAGGTTTAGATTTGGGGTTAGGTTTAGATTTTAGGTTTAGATTTGGGGTTAGGTTTAGATTTGGGGTTAGGTTTAGATTTTAGGTTTAGATTTGGGGTTAGGTTTAGATTTTAGGTTAGGTTTAGATTTTAGGTTTAGATTTTAGGTTTAGATTTGGGGTTAGGTTTAGATTTTCAGTTTAGATTTGGGGTTAGGTTTAGATTTTCGGTTTAGATTTGGGGTTAGGTTTAGATTTGGGGTTAGGTTTAGATTTTAGGTTTAGATTTGGGGTTAGGTTTAGATTTTAGGTTTAGATTTGGGGTTCGGTTTAGATTTGAGGTTTAGATTTGGGGTTAGGTTTAGATTTGGGGTTAGGTTTAGATTTTAGGTTTAGATTTGGGGTTAGGTTTAGATTTGGGGTTAGGTTTAGATTTTAGGTTCAGATTTGGGGTTAGGTTTAGATTTTAGGTTTAGATTTGGGGTTAGGTTTAGATTTGGGGTTAGGTTTAGATTTTAGGTTTAGATTTGGGGTTAGGTTTAGATTTTAGGTTAGGTTTAGATTTTAGGTTTAGATTTGGGGTTCGGTTTAGATTTGAGGTTTAGATTTGGGGTTAGGTTTAGATTTGGGGTTAGGTTTGGATTTTAGGTTTAGATTTGGGGTTAGGTTTAGATTTTAGGTTTAGATTTGGGGTTAGGTTTAGATTTTAGGTTAGGTTTAGGTTTAGATTTTCGGTTTAGATTTGGGGTTAGGTTTAGATTTTCAGTTTAGATTTGGGGTTAGGTTTAGATTTTCGGTTTAGATTTGGGGTTAGGTTTAGATTTGGGGTTAGGTTTAGATTTTAGGTTTAGATTTGGGGTTAGGTTTAGATTTTAGGTTTAGATTTGGGGTTCGGTTTAGATTTGAGGTTTAGATTTGGGGTTACGTTTAGATTTGGGGTTAGGTTTAGATTTTAGGTTTAGATTTGGGGTTAGGTTTAGATTTTAGGTTAGGTTTAGATTTTAGGTTTAGATTTTAGGTTTAGATTTGGGGTTAGGTTTAGATTTTAGGTTTAGATTTGGGATTAGGTTTAGATTTTCGGTTTAGATTTGGGGTTAGGTTTAGATTTGGGGTTAGGTTTAGATTTTAGGTTTAGATTTGGGGTTAGGTTTAGATTTGGGGTTAGGTTTAGATTTTAGGTTCAGATTTGGGGTTAGGTTTAGATTTTAGGTTTAGATTTGGGGTTAGGTTTAGATTTGGGGTTAGGTTTAGATTTTAGGTTTAGATTTGGGGTTAGGTTTAGATTTTAGGTTAGGTTTAGATTTTAGGTTTAGATTTGGGGTTAGGTTTAGATTTTAGGTTTAGATTTACGTTTAGGTTTAGATTTTAGGTTTAGATTTGGGGTTAGGTTTAGATTTGGGGTTAGGTTTAGATTTTAGGTTTAGATTTGGGGTTTGGTTTAGATTTTAGGTTTAGATTTGGGTTTAGGTTTAGATTTGGGGTTAGGTTTAGATTTTAGGTTTAGATTTGGGGTTAGGTTTAGATTTTAGGTTTAGATTTGGGGTTAGATTTAGATTTGGGGTTAGGTTTAGATTTTAGGTTTAGATTTGGGGTTAGGTTTAGATTTTAGGTTTAGATTTGGGGTTAGGTTTAGATTTGGGGTTAGGTTTAGATTTTAGGTTTAGATTTGGGGTTAGATTTGGGGTTAGGTTTAGATTTGGGGTTAGGTTTAGATTTGGGGTTAGGTATAGATTTGGGTTTAGGTTTAGATTTTAGGTTTAGATTTGGGGTTAGGTTTAGATTTTAGGTTTAGATTTGGGGTTAGGTTTAGATTTGGGGTTAGGTTTAGATTTTAGGTTCAGATTTGGGGTTAGTTTTAGATTTTAGGTTAGGTTTAGATTTTAGGTTTAGATTTTAGGTTTAGATTTGGGGTTAGGTTTAGATTTTAGGTTTAGATTTGGGGTTAGGTTTAGATTTTCGGTTTAGATTTGGGGTTAGGTTTAGGTTTGGGTTTAGGTTTAGATTTTAGGTTTAGATTTGGGGTTAGGTTTAGATTTTAGGTTTAGATTTGGGGTTAGGTTTAGATTTGGGGTTAGGTTTAGATTTTATGTTCAGATTTGGGGTTAGGTATAGATTTTAGGTTTAGATTTGGGGTTAGGTTTAGATTTGGGGTTAGGTTTAGATTTTAGGTTTAGATTTGGGGTTAGATTTGGATTTTAGGTTAGGTTTAGATTTTAGGTTTAGATTTGGGGTTAGGTTTAGATTTTAGGTTTAGATTTGGGGTTAGGTTTAGATTTGGGGTTAGGTTTAGATTTTAGGTTTAGATTTGGGGTTAGGTTTAGATTTTAGGTTTAGATTTGGGGTTAGGTTTAGATTTGGGGTTAGGTTTAGATTTTAGGTTTAGATTTGGGGTTAGGTTTAGATTTTAGGTTTAGATTTGGGGTTAGGTTTAGATTTGGGGTTAGGTTTAGATTTTAGGTTCAGATTTGGGGTTAGGTTTAGATTTTAGGTTTAGATTTGGGGTTAGGTTTAGATTTGGGGTTAGGTTTAGATTTTAGGTTTAGATTTGGGGTTAGGTTTAGATTTTAGGTTAGGTTTAGATTTTAGGTTTAGATTTGGGGTTCGGTTTAGATTTGAGGTTTAGATTTGGGGTTAGGTTTAGATTTGGGGTTAGGTTTGGATTTTAGGTTTAGATTTGGGGTTAGGTTTAGATTTTAGGTTTAGATTTGGGGTTAGGTTTAGATTTTAGGTTAGGTTTAGGTTTAGATTTTCGGTTTAGATTTGGGGTTAGGTTTAGATTTTCAGTTTAGATTTGGGGTTAGGTTTAGATTTTCGGTTTAGATTTGGGGTTAGGTTTAGATTTGGGGTTAGGTTTAGATTTTAGGTTTAGATTTGGGGTTAGGTTTAGATTTTAGGTTTAGATTTGGGGTTCGGTTTAGATTTGAGGTTTAGATTTGGGGTTAGGTTTAGATTTGGGGTTAGGTTTAGATTTTAGGTTTAGATTTGGGGTTAGGTTTAGATTTTAGGTTAGGTTTAGATTTTAGGTTTAGATTTTAGGTTTAGATTTGGGGTTAGGTTTAGATTTTAGGTTTAGATTTGGGATTAGGTTTAGATTTTAGGTTTAGATTTGGGGTTAGGTTTAGATTTGGGGTTAGGTTTAGATTTTAGGTTTAGATTTGGGGTTCGGTTTAGATTTGGGGTTAGGTTTAGATTTTAGGTTCAGATTTGGGGTTAGGTTTAGATTTTAGGTTTAGATTTGGGGTTAGGTTTAGATTTGGGGTTAGGTTTAGATTTTAGGTTTAGATTTGGGGTTAGGTTTAGATTTTAGGTTAGGTTTAGATTTTAGGTTTAGATTTGGGGTTAGGTTTAGATTTGGGGTTAGGTTTAGATTTTAGGTTTAGATTTACGGTTAGGTTTAGATTTTAGGTTTAGATTTGGGGTTAGGTTTAGATTTGGGGTTAGGTTTAGATTTTAGGTTTAGATTTGGGGTTAGGTTTAGATTTTAGGTTTAGATTTGGGGTTAGGTTTAGATTTGGGGTTAGGTTTAGATTTTAGGTTTAGATTTGGGGTTAGATTTAGATTTGGGGTTAGGTTTAGATTTTAGGTTTAGATTTGGGGTTAGGTTTAGATTTTAGGTTTAGATTTGGGGTTAGGTTTAGATTTGGGGTTAGGTTTAGATTTTAGGTTTAGATTTGGGGTTAGATTTGGGGTTAGGTTTAGATTTGGGGTTAGGTTTAGATTTGGGGTTAGGTATAGATTTGGGTTTAGGTTTAGATTTTAGGTTTAGATTTGGGGTTAGGTTTAGATTTTAGGTTTAGATTTGGGGTTAGGTTTAGATTTGGGGTTAGGTTTAGATTTTAGGTTCAGATTTGGGGTTAGGTATAGATTTTAGGTTTAGATTTGGGTTTTAGGTTTAGATTTGGGGTTAGGTTTAGATTTTAGGTTTAGATTTGGGGTTAGATTTAGATTTTAGGTTAGGTTTAGATTTTAGGTTTAGATTTGGGGTTAGGTTTAGATTTTAGGTTTAGATTTGGGGTTAGGTTTAGATTTTAGGTTTAGATTTGGGGTTCGGTTTAGATTTGAGGTTTAGATTTGGGTTTAGGTTTAGATTTGGGGTTAGGTTTAGATTTTAGGTTTAGATTTGGGGTTAGGTTTAGATTTGAGGTTTAGATTTGGGGTTAGGTTTAGATTTGGGGTTAGGTTTAGATTTTAGGTTCAGATTTGGGGTTAGGTTTAGATTTTAGGTTTAGATTTGGGGTTAGGTTTAGATTTGGGGTTAGGTTTAGATTTTAGGTTTAGATTTGGGGTTTGGTTTAGATTTTAGGTTAGGTTTAGATTTTAGGTTTAGATTTGGGGTTAGGTTTAGATTTTAGGTTTAGATTTGGGGTTAGGTTTAGATTTTAGGTTTAGATTTGGGGTTAGGTTTAGATTTGGGGTTAGGTTTAGATTTTAGGTTTAGATTTGGGGTTAGGTTTAGATTTTAGGTTTAGATTTGGGGTTAGGTTTAGATTTTAGGTTAGGTTTAGATTTTAGGTTTAGATTTTCGGTTTAGATTTGGGGTTAGGTTTAGATTTTCAGTTTAGATTTGGGGTTAGGTTTAGATTTTCGGTTTAGATTTGGGGTTAGGTTTAGATTTGGGGTTAGGTTTAGATTTTAGGTTTAGATTTGGGGTTAGGTTTAGATTTTAGGTTTAGATTTGGGGTTCGGTTTAGATTTGAGGTTTAGATTTGGGGTTAGGTTTAGATTTCGGGTTAGGTTTAGATTTTAGGTTTAGATTTGGGGTTAGGTTTAGATTTTAGGTTAGGTTTAGATTTTAGGTTTAGATTTTAGGTTTAGATTTGGGGTTAGGTTTAGATTTTAGGTTTAGATTTGGGATTAGGTTTAGATTTTCGGTTTAGATTTGGGGTTAGGTTTAGATTTGGGGTTAGGTTTAGATTTTAGGTTTAGATTTGGGGTTAGGTTTAGATTTTAGGTTTAGATTTGGGGTTAGGTTTAGATTTGGGGTTAGGTTTAGATTTTAGGTTCAGATTTGGGGTTAGGTTTAGATTTTAGGTTTAGATTTGGGGTTAGGTTTAGATTTTAGGTTTAGATTTGGGGTTAGGTTTAGATTTTAGGTTAGGTTTAGATTTTAGGTTTAGATTTGGGGTTAGGTTTAGATTTACGGTTAGGTTTAGATTTTAGGTTTAGATTTGGGGTTAGGTTTAGATTTGGGGTTAGGTTTAGATTTTAGGTTTAGATTTGGGGTTAGGTTTAGATTTTAGGTTTAGATTTGGGGTTAGGTTTAGATTTGGGGTTAGGTTTAGATTTTAGGTTTAGATTTGGGGTTAGGTTTAGATTTTAGGTTTAGATTTGGGGTTAGGTTTAGATTTTAGGTTTAGATTTGGGGTTACGTTTAGATTTTCGGTTTAGATTTGGGGTTAGGTTTAGATTTTCGGTTTAGATTTGGGGTTAGGTTTAGATTTGGGGTTAGGTTTAGATTTTAGGTTTAGATTTGGGGTTAGGTTTAGATTTTAGGTTTAGATTTGGGGTTAGATTTGGGGTTAGGTTTAGATTTTAGGTTTAGATTTGGGGTTAGGTTTAGATTTGGGGTTAGGTTTAGATTTTAGGTTTAGACTTGGGGTTAGATTTGGGGTTAGGTTTAGATTTGGGCTTAGGTTTAGATTTTAGGTTTAGATTTGGGGTTAGGTTTAGATTTGGGGTTAGGTTTAGATTTTCGGTTTAGATTTGGGGTTAGGTTTAGATTTGGGGTTAGGTTTAGATTTTAGGTTTAGATTTGGGGTTAGGTTTAGATTTGGGGTTAGGTTTAGATTTTAGGTTTAGATTTGGGGTTAGGTTTAGATTTTAGGTTAGGTTTAGATTTTAGGTTTAGATTTTAGGTTTAGATTTGCGGTTAGGTTTATATTTTAGGTTTAGATTTGGGGTTAGGTTTAGATTTTAGGTTTAGATTTGGGGTTAGGTTTAGATTTTAGGTTTAGATTTGGGGTTAGGTTTAGGTTTGGGGTTAGGTTTAGATTTTAGGTTTAGATTTGGGGTTAGGTTTAGATTTTAGGTTAGGTTTAGATTTTAGGTTTAGATTTTACGTTTAGATTTGGGGTTAGGTTTAGATTTTAGGTTTAGATTTGGGGTTAGGTTTAGATTTTAGGTTTAGATTTGGGGTTAGGTTTAGATTTTAGGTTAGGTTTAGATTTTAGGTTTAGATTTGGGGTTAGGTTTAGATTTTAGGTTTAGATTTACGGTTAGGTTTAGATTTTCGGTTTAGATTTGGGGTTAGGTTTAGATTTGGGGTTAGGTTTAGATTTTAGGTTTAGATTTGGGGTTAGGTTTAGATTTGGGGTTAGGTTTAGATTTTAGGTTTAGATTTGGGGTTAGGTTTAGATTTTAGGTTTAGATTTGGGGTTAGGTTTAGATTTGGGGTTAGGTTTAGATTTGGGGTTAGGTTTAGATTTTAGGTTTAGATTTGGGGTTAGGTTTAGATTTTAGGTTTAGATTTACGGTTAGGTTTAGATTTTAGGTTTAGATTTGGGGTTAGGTTTAGATTTGGGGTTAGGTTTAGATTTTAGGTTTAGATTTGGGGTTAGGTTTAGATTTGGGGTTAGGTTTAGATTTTAGGTTTAGATTTGGGGTTAGGTTTAGATTTGGGGTTAGGTTTAGATTTGGGGTTAGGTTTAGATTTTAGGTTTAGATTTGGGGTTAGGTTTAGATTTCCGGTTTAGATTTGGGGTTAGGTTTAGATTTTCGGTTTAGATTTGGGGTTAGGTTTAGATTTGGGGTTAGGTTTAGATTTTAGGTTTAGATTTGGGGTTAGGTTTAGATTTGGGGTTAGGTTTAGATTTTAGGTTTAGATTTGGGGTTAGATTTGGGGTTAGGTTTAGATTTGGGGTTAGCTTTAGATTTGGTGTTAGGTTTAGATTTTAGGTTTAGATTTGGGGTTAGGTTTAGATTTGGGGTTAGGTTTAGATTTTCGGTTTAGATTTGGGGTTAGGTTTAGATTTGGGGTTAGGTTTAGATTTTAGGTTTAGATTTGGTGTTAGGTTTAGATTTTAGGTTTAGATTTGGGGTTAGGTTTAGATTTGGGGTTGGGTTTAGATTTTAGGTTTAGATTTGGGGCTAGGTTTAGATTTTAGGTTAGGTTTAGATTTTAGGTTTAGATTTTAGGTTTAGATTTGGGGTTAGGTTTAGATTTTAGGTTTAGATTTGGGGTTAGGTTTAGATTTGGGGTTAGGTTTAGATTTTAGGTTTAGATTTGGGGTTAGGTTTAGATTTTAGGTTTAGATTTGGGGTTAGGTTTAGATTTCGGGTTAGGTTTAGATTTTAGGTTTAGATTTGGGGTTAGGTTTAGATTTTAGGTTTAGATTTGGGGTTAGGTTTAGATTTGGGGTTAGGTTTAGATTTTAGGTTTAGATTTGGGGTTAGGTTTAGATTTTAGGTTTAGATTTGGGGTTAGGTTTAGATTTGGGGTTAGGTTTAGATTTTAGGTTTAGATTTGGGGTTAGGTTTAGATTTGGGGTTAGGTTTAGATTTTAGGTTTAGATTTGGGGTTAGGATTAGATTTGGGGTTAGGTTTAGATTTTAGGTTTAGATTTGGGGTTAGGTTTAGATTTTAGGTTTATATTTGGGGTTAGGTTTAGATTTGGGGTTAGGTTTAGATTTTAGGTTTAGATTTGGGGTTAGGTTTAGATTTGGGTTTAGGTTTAGATTTTAGGTTTAGATTTGGGGTTAGGTTTAGATTTGGGGTTAGGTTTAGATTTTAGGTTTAGATTTGGGGTTGGGTTTAGATTTTAGGTTTAGATTTGGGGTTAGGTTTAGATTTTAGGTTAGGTTTAGATTTTAGGTTTAGATTTTAGGTTTAGATTTGGGGTTAGGTTTAGATTTTCGGTTTAGATTTAGGGTTAGGTTTGATTTTCGGTTTAGATTTGGGGTTAGGTTTAGATTTTAGGTTTAGATTTGGGGTTAGGTTTAGATTTGGGGTTAGGTTTAGATTTTAGGTTTAGATTTGGGTTTAGGTTTAGATTTGGGGTTAGGTTTAGATTTTAGGTTTAGATTTGGGGTTAGGTTTAGATTTTAGGTTTAGATTTGGGGTTAGGTTTAGATTTGGGGTTAGGTTTAGATTTTAGGTTTAGATTTGGGGTTAGGTTTAGATTTTTGGTTTAGATTTGGGGTTAGGTTTAGATTTGGGGTTAGGTTTAGATTTTAGGTTTAGATTTGGGGTTAGGTTTAGATTTTAGGTTTAGATTTGGGGTTAGGTTTAGATTTTAGGTTAGGTTTAGATTTTAGGTTTAGATTTTCGGTTTAGATTTGGGGTTAGGTTTAGATTTTCAGTTTAGATTTGGGGTTAGGTTTAGATTTTCGGTTTAGATTTGGGGTTAGGTTTAGATTTTAGGTTTAGATTAGGGGTTCGGTTTAGATTTGAGGTTTAGATTTGGGGTTAGGTTTAGATTTGGGGTTAGGTTTAGATTTTAGGTTTAGATTTGGGGTTAGGTTTAGATTTTAGGTTAGGTTTAGATTTTAGGTTTAGATTTTAGGTTTAGATTTGGGGTTAGGTTTAGATTTTCGGTTTAGATTTGGGGTTAGGTTTAGATTTTAGGTTTAGATTTGGGGTTAGATTTGGGGTTAGGTTTAGATTTGGGGTTAGCTTTAGATTTGGTGTTAGGTTTAGATTTTAGGTTTAGATTTGGGGTTAGGTTTAGATTTGGGGTTAGGTTTAGATTTTCGGTTTAAATTTGGGGTTAGGTTTAGATTTGGGGTTAGGTTTAGATTTTAGGTTTAGATTTGGTGTTAGGTTTAGATTTTAGGTTTAGATTTGGGGTTAGGTTTAGATTTGGGGTTGGGTTTAGATTTTAGGTTTAGATTTGGGGCTAGGTTTAGATTTTAGGTTAGGTTTAGATTTTAGGTTTAGATTTTAGGTTTAGATTTGGGGTTAGGTTTAGATTTTAGGTTTAGATTTGGGGTTAGGTTTAGATTTTAGGTTTATATTTGGGGTTAGGTTTAGATTTGGGGTTAGGTTTAGATTTTAGGTTTAGATTTGGGGTTAGGTTTAGATTTTAGGTTTAGATTTGGGGTTAGGTTTAGATTTCGGGTTAGGTTTAGATTTTAGGTTTAGATTTGGGGTTAGGTTTAGATTTTAGGTTTAGATTTGGGGTTAGGTTTAGATTTGGGGTTAGGTTTAGATTTTAGGTTTAGATTTGGGGTTAGGTTTAGATTTTAGGTTTAGATTTGGGGTTAGGTTTAGATTTGGGGTTAGGTTTAGATTTTAGGTTTAGATTTGGGGTTAGGTTTAGATTTGGGGTTAGGTTTAGATTTTAGGTTTAGATTTGGGGTTAGGTTTAGATTTGGGGTTAGGTTTAGATTTTAGGTTTAGATTTGGGGTTAGGATTAGATTTGGGGTTAGGTTTAGATTTTAGGTTTAGATTTGGGGTTAGGTTTAGATTTTAGGTTTATATTTGGGGTTAGGTTTAGATTTGGGGTTAGGTTTAGATTTTAGGTTTAGATTTGGGGTTAGGTTTAGATTTGGGTTTAGGTTTAGATTTTAGGTTTAGATTTGGGGTTAGGTTTAGATTTGGGGTTAGGTTTAGATTTTAGGTTTAGATTTGGGGTTGGGTTTAGATTTTAGGTTTAGATTTGGGGTTAGGTTTAGATTTTAGGTTAGGTTTAGATTTTAGGTTTAGATTTTAGGTTTAGATTTGGGGTTAGGTTTAGATTTTCGGTTTAGATTTAGGGTTAGGTTTAGATTTTCGGTTTAGATTTGGGGTTAGGTTTAGATTTTAGGTTTAGATTTGGGGTTAGGTTTAGATTTGGGGTTAGGTTTAGATTTTAGGTGTAGATTTGGGTTTAGGTTTAGATTTGGGGTTAGGTTTAGATTTTAGGTTTAGATTTGGGGTTAGGTTTAGATTTTAGGTTTAGATTTGGGGTTAGGTTTAGATTTGGGGTTAGGTTTAGATTTTAGGTTTAGATTTGGGGTTAGGTTTAGATTTTTGGTTTAGATTTGGGGTTAGGTTTAGATTTTAGGTTTAGATTTGGGGTTAGGTTTAGATTTTAGGTTTAGATTTGGGGTTAGGTTTAGATTTTAGGTTAGGTTTAGATTTTAGGTTTAGATTTTCGGTTTAGATTTGGGGTTAGGTTTAGATTTTCAGTTTAGATTTGGGGTTAGGTTTAGATTTTCGGTTTAGATTTGGGGTTAGGTTTAGATTTTAGGTTTAGATTAGGGGTTCGGTTTAGATTTGAGGTTTAGATTTGGGGTTAGGTTTAGATTTGGGGTTAGGTTTAGATTTTAGGTTTAGATTTGGGGTTAGGTTTAGATTTTAGGTTAGGTTTAGATTTTAGGTTTAGATTTTAGGTTTAGATTTGGGGTTAGGTTTAGATTTTCGGTTTAGATTTGGGGTTAGGTTTAGATTTTAGGTTTAGATTTGGGGTTAGGTTTAGATTTTAGGTTTAGATTTGGGCTTAGGTTTAGATTTTAGGTTTAGATTTGGGGTTAGGTTTAGATTTTAGGTTTAGATTTGGGGTTAGGTTTAGATTTGGGGTTAGGTTTAGATTTTAGGTTCAGATTTGGGGTTAGGTATAGATTTTAGGTTTAGATTCGGGGTTAGGTTTAGATTTGGGGTTAGGTTTAGATTTTAGGTTTAGATTTGGGGTTAGGTTTAGATTTTAGGTTTAGATTTGGGGTTCGGTTTAGATTTGAGGTTTAGATTTGGGGTTCGGTTTAGATTTGGGGTTAGGTTTAGATTTTAGGTTTAGATTTGGGGTTAGATTTAGATTTGGGGTTAGGTTTAGATTTTAGGTTCAGATTTGGGGTTAGGTTTAGATTTTAGGTTTAGATTTGGGGTTAGGTTTAGATTTGGGGTTAGGTTTAGATTTTAGGTTTAGATTTGGGGTTTGGTTTAGATTTTAGGTTAGGTTTAGATTTTAGGTTTAGATTTGGGGTTAGGTTTAGATTTTAGGTTTAGATTTGGGGTTAGGTTTAGATTTGGGGTTAGGTTTAGATTTTAGGTTTAGATTTGGGGTTAGGTTTAGATTTTAGGTTAGGTTTAGATTTTAGGTTTAGATTTGGGGTTAGGTTTAGATTTTAGGTTTAGATTTACGGTTAGGTTTAGATTTTAGGTTTAGATTTGGGGTTAGGTTTAGATTTGGGGTTAGGTTTAGATTTTAGGTTTAGATTTGGGGTTAGGTTTAGATTTTAGGTTTAGATTTGGGGTTAGGTTTAGATTTGGGGTTAGGTTTAGATTTTAGGTTTAGATTTGGGGTTAGGTTTAGATTTGGGGTTAGGTTTAGATTTGGGGTTAGGTTTAGATTTTCGGTTTAGATTTGGGGTTAGGTTTAGATTTTCGGTTTAGATTTGGGGTTAGGTTTAGATTTGGGGTTAGGTTTAGATTTGGGGTTAGGTTTAGATTTTAGGTTTAGATTTGGGGTTAGGTTTAGATTTGGGGTTAGGTTTAGATTTTAGGTTTAGATTTGGGGTTAGGTTTAGATTTTAGGTTTAGATTTGGGGTTAGGTTTAGATTTGGGGTTACGTTTAGATTTTAGTTTGAGATTTGGGTTTAGGTTTAGATTTGGGGTTAGGTTTAGATTTTCGGTTTAGATTTGGGGTTAGGTTTAGATTTTCGGTTTAGATTTGGGGTTAGGTTTAGATTTGGGGTTAGGTTTAGATTTGGGGTTAGGTTTAGATTTTAGGTTTAGATTTGGGGTTAGGTTTAGATTTGGGGTTAGGTTTAGATTTTAGGTTTAGATTTGGGGTTAGGTTTAGATTTTAGGTTTAGATTTGGGGTTAGGTTTAGATTTGGGGTTAGGTTTAGATTTTAGGTTTAGATTTGGGGTTAGGTTTAGATTTTAGGTTAGGTTTAGATTTTAGGTTTAGATTTTAGGTTTAGATTTTAGGTTTAGATTTGGGGTTAGGTTTAGATTTGGGGTTAGGTTTAGATTTTAGGTTTAGATTTGGGGTTAGGTTTAGATTTTTGGTTTAGATTTGGGGTTAGGTTTAGATTTGGGGTTAGGTTTAGATTTTAGGTTTAGATTTGGGGTTAGGTTTAGATTTTAGGTTTAGATTTGGGGTTAGGTTTAGATTTTAGGTTAGGTTTAGATTTTAGGTTTAGATTTTCGGTTTAGATTTGGGGTTAGGTTTAGATTTTCAGTTTAGATTTGGGGTTAGGTTTAGATTTTCGGTTTAGATTTGGGGTTAGGTTTAGATTTTAGGTTTAGATTAGGGGTTCGGTTTAGATTTGAGGTTTAGATTTGGGGTTAGGTTTAGATTTGGGGTTAGGTTTAGATTTTAGGTTTAGATTTGGGGTTAGGTTTAGATTTTAGGTTAGGTTTAGATTTTAGGTTTAGATTTTAGGTTTAGATTTGGGCTTAGGTTTAGATTTTCGGTTTAGATTTGGGGTTAGGTTTAGATTTTAGGTTTAGATTTGGGGTTAGGTTTAGATTTGGGGTTAGGTTTAGATTTTAGGTTCAGATTTGGGGTTAGGTATAGATTTTAGGTTTATATTTGGGGTTAGGTTTAGATTTGGGGTTAGGTTTAGATTTTAGGTTTAGATTTGGGGTTAGGTTTAGATTTTAGGTTAGGTTTAGATTTTAGGTTTAGATTTGGGGTTCGGTTTAGATTTGAGGTTTAGATTTGGGGTTCGGTTTAGATTTGGGGTTAGGTTTAGATTTTAGGTTTAGATTTGGGGTTAGGTTTAGATTTGGGGTTAGGTTTAGATTTTAGGTTCAGATTTGGGGTTAGGTTTAGATTTTAGGTTTAGATTTGGGGTTAGGTTTAGATTTGGGGTTAGGTTTAGATTTTAGGTTTAGATTTGGGGTTTGGTTTAGATTTTAGGTTAGGTTTAGATTTTAGGTTTAGATTTGGGGTTAGGTTTAGATTTTAGGTTTAGATTTGGGGTTAGGTTTAGATTTTAGGTTTAGATTTGGGGTTAGGTTTAGATTTTAGGTTAGGTTTAGATTTTAGGTTTAGATTTTAGGTTTAGATTTGGGGTTAGGTTTAGATTTGGGGTTAGGTTTAGATTTTCAGTTTAGATTTGGGGTTAGGTTTAGATTTTCGGTTTAGATTTGGGGTTAGGTTTAGATTTTAGGTTTAGATTAGGGGTTCGGTTTAGATTTGAGGTTTAGATTTGGGGTTAGGTTTAGATTTGGGGTTAGGTTTAGATTTTAGGTTTAGATTTGGGGTTAGGTTTAGATTTTAGGTTAGGTTTAGATTTTAGGTTTAGATTTTAGGTTTAGATTTGGGCTTAGGTTTAGATTTTCGGTTTAGATTTGGGGTTAGGTTTAGATTTTAGGTTTAGATTTGGGGTTAGGTTTAGATTTGGGGTTAGGTTTAGATTTTAGGTTCAGATTTGGGGTTAGGTATAGATTTTAGGTTTATATTTGGGGTTAGGTTTAGATTTGGGGTTAGGTTTAGATTTTAGGTTTAGATTTGGGGTTAGGTTTAGATTTTAGGTTAGGTTTAGATTTTAGGTTTAGATTTGGGGTTCGGTTTAGATTTGAGGTTTAGATTTGGGGTTCGGTTTAGATTTGGGGTTAGGTTTAGATTTTAGGTTTAGATTTGGGGTTAGGTTTAGATTTGGGGTTAGGTTTAGATTTTAGGTTCAGATTTGGGGTTAGGTTTAGATTTTAGGTTTAGATTTGGGGTTAGGTTTAGATTTGGGGTTAGGTTTAGATTTTAGGTTTAGATTTGGGGTTTGGTTTAGATTTTAGGTTAGGTTTAGATTTTAGGTTTAGATTTGGGGTTAGGTTTAGATTTTAGGTTTAGATTTGGGGTTAGGTTTAGATTTTAGGTTAGGTTTAGATTTTAGGTTTAGATTTGGGGTTAGGTTTAGATTTTAGGTTTAGATTTACGGTTAGGTTTAGATTTTAGGTTTAGATTTGGGGTTAGGTTTAGATTTGGGGTTAGGTTTAGATTTTAGGTTTAGATTTGGGGTTAGGTTTAGATTTTAGGTTTAGATTTGGGGTTAGGTTTAGATTTGGGGTTAGGTTTAGATTTTAGGTTTAGATTTGGGGTTAGGTTTAGATTTTAGGTTTAGATTTGGGGTTAGGTTTAGATTTGGGGTTAGGTTTAGATTTGGGGTTAGGTTTAGATTTTCGGTTTAGATTTGGGGTTAGGTTTAGATTTTCGGTTTAGATTTGGGGTTAGGTTTAGATTTGGGGTTAGGTTTAGATTTGGGGTTAGGTTTAGATTTTAGGTTTAGATTTGGGGTTAGGTTTAGATTTGGGGTTAGGTTTAGATTTTAGGTTTAGATTTGGGGTTAGGTTTAGATTTTAGGTTTAGATTTGGGGTTAGGTTTAGATTTGGGGTTAGGTTTATATTTTAGGTTTAGATTTGGGGTTAGGTTTAGATTTTAGGTTAGGTTTAGATTTTAGGTTTAGATTTTAGGTTTAGATTTGGGGTTCGGTTTAGATTTGAGGTTTAGATTTGGGGTTAGGTTTAGATTTGGGGTTAGGTTTAGATTTTAGGTTTAGATTTGGGGTTAGGTTTAGATTTGGGGTTAGGTTTAGATTTTAGGTTTAGATTTGGGGTTAGGTTTAGATTTTAGGTTTAGATTTGGGGTTAGGTTTAGATTTGGGGTTACGTTTAGATTTTAGTTTGAGATTTGGGGTTAGGTTTAGATTTGGGGTTAGGTTTAGATTTTCGGTTTAGATTTGGGGTTAGGTTTAGATTTTAGGTTTAGATTTGGTGTTAGGTTTAGATTTTAGGTTTAGATTTGGGGTTAGGTTTAGATTTTAGGTTTAGATTTGGGGTTAGGTTTAGATTTGGGGTTAGGTTTAGATTTTAGGTTTAGATTTGGGGTTAGGTTTAGATTTTAGGTTTAGATTTGGGGTTAGGTTTAGATTTGGGGTTAGGTTTAGATTTTAGGTTTAGATTTGGGGTTAGGTTTAGATTTTAGGTTAGGTTTAGATTTTAGGTTTAGATTTTAGGTTTAGATTTGGGGTTAGGTTTAGATTTGAGGTTTAGATTTGGGGTTAGGTTTAGATTTGGGGTTAGGTTTAGATTTTAGGTTTAGATTTGGGGTTAGGTTTAGATTTTAGGTTTAAATTTGGGGTTAGGTTTAGATTTTAGGTTTAGATTTGGGGTTAGGTTTAGATTTGGGGTTACGTTTAGATTTTAGTTTGAGATTTGGGGTTAGGTTTAGATTTCGGGTTAGGTTTAGATTTTAGGTTTAGATTTGGGATTAGGTTTAGATTTTCGGTTTAGATTTGGGGTTAGGTTTAGATTTGGGTTTAGGTTTAGATTTTAGGTTTAGATTTGGGGTTAGGGTTAGATTTGGGGTTAGGTTTAGATTTTAGGTTTAGATTTGGGGTTAGGTTTAGATTTTAGGTTAGGTTTAGATTTTAGGTTTAGATTTTCGGTTTAGATTTGGGGTTAGGTTTAGATTTTCGGTTTAGATTTGGGGTTAGGTTTATTTTTTCGGTTTAGATTTGGGGTTAGGTTTAGATTTGGGTTTAGGTTTAGATTTTAGGTTTAGATTTGGGGTTGGGTTTAGATTTTAGGTTTAGATTTGGGGTTAGGTTTAGATTTTAGGTTTAGATTTCGGGTTAGGTTTATATTTTAGGTTTAGATTTGGGGTTAGGTTTAGATTTGGGGTTAGGTTTAGATTTTAGGTTTAGATTTGGGGTTAGGTTTAGATTTTAGGTTAGGTTTAGATTTTAGGTTTAGATTTTAGGTTTAGATTTGGGGTTAGGTTTAGATTTTTGGTTTAGATTTGGGGTTAGGTTTAGATTTGGGGTTAGGTTTAGATTTTAGGTTTAGATTTGGGGTTAGGTTTAGATTTTAGGTTTAGATTTGGGGTTAGGTTTAGATTTGGGGTTAGGTTTAGATTTTAGGTTTAGATTTGGGGTTAGGTTTAGATTTTAGGTTTAGATTTGGGGTTAGGTTTAGATTTGGGGTTAGGTTTAGATTTTAGGTTTAGATTTGGGGTTAGGTTTAGATTTGAGGTTTAGATTTGGGGTTAGGTTTAGATTTGGGGTTAGGTTTAGATTTTAGGTTTAGATTTGGGGTTAGGTTTAGATTTTAGGTTAGGTTTAGATTTTAGGTTTAGATTTTCAGGTTTAGATTTGGGGTTAGGTTTAGATTTTCAGTTTAGATTTGGGGTTAGGTTTAGATTTTAGGTTTAGATTTGGGGTTAGGTTTAGATTTTAGGTTTAGATTTGGGGTTCGGTTTAGATTTGAGGTTTAGATTTGAGGTTAGGTTTAGATTTGGGGTTAGGTTTAGATTTTAGGTTTAGATTTGGGGTTAGGTTTAGATTTTAGGTTAGGTTTAGATTTTAGGTTTAGATTTTAGGTTTAGATTTGGGGTTAGGTTTAGATTTTAGGTTTAGATTTGGGGTTAGGTTTAGATTTTCGGTTTAGATTTGGGGTTAGGTTTGGATTTGGGTTTAGGTTTAGATTTTAGGTTTAGATTTGGGGTTAGGTTTAGATTTTAGGTTTAGATTTGGGGTTAGGTTTAGATTTTCGGTTTAGATTTGGGGTTAGGTTTAGATTTGGGGTTAGGTTTAGATTTTAGGTTTAGATTTGGGGTTAGATTTAGATTTTAGGTTAGGTTTAGATTTTAGGTTTAGATTTGGGGTTAGGTTTAGATTTTAGGTTTAGATTTGGGGTTAGGTTTAGATTTTAGGTTAGGTTTAGATTTTAGGTTTAGATTTTCGGTTTAGATTTGGGGTTAGGTTTAGATTTTCAGTTTAGATTTGGCGTTAGGTTTAGATTTTCGGTTTAGATTTGGGGTTAGGTTTAGATTTGGGGTTAGGTTTAGATTTTAGGTTTAGATTTGGGGTTAGGTTTAGATTTTAGGTTTAGATTTGGGGTTCGGTTTAGATTTGAGGTTTAGATTTGGGGTTAGGTTTAGATTTGGGGTTAGGTTTAGATTTTAGGTTTAGATTTGGGGTTAGGTTTAGATTTTAGGTTTAGATTTGGGGTTTGGTTTAGATTTTAGGTTAGGTTTAGATTTTAGGTTTAGATTTGGGGTTAGGTTTAGATTTTAGGTTTAGATTTGGGGTTAGGTTTAGATTTTAGGTTTAGATTTGGGGTTAGGTTTAGATTTTAGGTTAGGTTTAGATTTTAGGTTTAGATTTGGGGTTAGGTTTAGATTTTAGGTTTAGATTTACGGTTAGGTTTAGATTTTAGGTTTAGATTTGGGGTTAGGTTTAGATTTGGGGTTAGGTTTAGATTTTAGGTTTAGATTTGGGGTTAGGTTTAGATTTTAGGTTTAGATTTGGGGTTAGGTTTAGATTTTAGGTTTAGATTTGGGGTTAGGTTTAGATTTTAGGTTTAGATTTGGGGTTAGGTTTAGATTTGGGGTTAGGTTTAGATTTGGGGTTAGGTTTAGATTTTCGGTTTAGATTTGGGGTTAGGTTTAGATTTTCGGTTTAGATTTGGGGTTAGGTTTAGATTTGGGGTTAGGTTTAGATTTTAGGTTTAGATTTGGGGTTAGGTTTAGATTTGGGGTTAGGTTTAGATTTTAGGTTTAGATTTGGGGTTAGGTTTAGATTTTAGGTTTAGATTTGGGGTTAGGTTTAGATTTGGGGTTAGGTTTATATTTTAGGTTTAGATTTGGGGTTAGGTTTAGATTTTAGGTTAGGTTTAGATTTTAGGTTTAGATTTTAGGTTTAGATTTGGGGTTAGGTTTAGATTTTAGGTTTAGATTTGGGGTTCGGTTTAGATTTGAGGTTTAGATTTGGGGTTAGGTTTAGATTTGGGGTTAGGTTTAGATTTGGGGTTAGGTTTAGATTTGGGGTTAGGTTTAGATTTTAGGTTTAGATTTGGGGTTAGGTTTAGATTTGGGGTTAGGTTTAGATTTTAGGTTTAGATTTGGGGTTAGGTTTAGATTTTAGGTTTAGATTTGGGGTTAGGTTTAGATTTGGGGTTAGGTTTAGATTTTAGGTTTAGATTTGGGGTTAGGTTTAGATTTTAGGTTAGGTTTAGATTTTAGGTTTAGATTTTAGGTTTAGATTTGGGGTTAGGTTTAGATTTGAGGTTTAGATTTGGGGTTAGGTTTAGATTTGGGGTTAGGTTTAGATTTTAGGTTTAGATTTGGGGTTAGGTTTAGATTTTAGGTTTAGATTTGGGGTTAGGTTTAGATTTGGGGTTACGTTTAGATTTTAGTTTGAGATTTGGGGTTAGGTTTAGATTTGGGGTTAGGTTTAGATTTTCGGTTTAGATTTTAGGTTTAGATTTGGGGTTAGGTTTAGATTTGAGGTTTAGATTTGGGGTTAGGTTTAGATTTTAGGTTTAGATTTGGGGTTAGGTTTAGATTTTAGGTTGAGATTTGGGGTTAGGTTTAGATTTGGGGTTAGGTTTAGATTTTAGGTTTAGATTTGGGGTTAGGTTTAGATTTTAGGTTAGGTTTAGATTTTAGGTTTAGATTTTAGGTTTAGATTTGGGGTTAGGTTTAGATTTGAGGTTTAGATTTGGGGTTAGGTTTAGATTTGGGGTTAGGTTTAGATTTTAGGTTTAGATTTGGGGTTAGGTTTAGATTTTAGGTTTAGATTTGGGGTTAGGTTTAGATTTGGGGTTACGTTTAGATTTTAGTTTGAGATTTGGGGTTAGGTTTAGATTTGGGGTTAGGTTTAGATTTTAGGTTTAGATTTGGGGTTAGGTTTAGATTTTCGGTTTAGATTTGGGGTTAGGTTTAGATTTGGGGTTAGATTTGGGGTTAGGTTTAGATTTGGGGTTAGGTTTAGATTTGGGGTTAGGTTTAGATTTTAGGTTTAGATTTGGGGTTAGGTTTAGATTTGGGGTTAGGTTTAGATTTTAGGTTTAGATTTGGGGTTAGGTTTAGATTTGGGGTTAGGTTTAGATTTTAGGTTTAGATTTGGGGTTAGGTTTAGATTTTAGGTTAGGTTTAGATTTTAGGTTTAGATTTTAGGTTTAGATTTGGGGTTAGGTTTAGATTTGAGGTTTAGATTTGGGGTTAGGTTTAGATTTGGGGTTAGGTTTAGATTTTAGGTTTAGATTTGGGGTTAGGTTTAGATTTGGGGTTAGGTTTAGATTTTAGGTTTAAATTTGGGGTTAGGTTTAGATTTTAGGTTTAGATTTGGGGTTAGGTTTAGATTTGGGGTTACGTTTAGATTTTAGTTTGAGATTTGGGGTTAGGTTTAGATTTGGGGTTAGGTTTAGATTTTAGGTTTAGATTTGGGGTTAGGTTTAGATTTTCGGTTTAGATTTGGGGTTAGGTTTAGATTTGGGTTTAGGTTTAGATTTTAGGTTTAGATTTGGGGTTAGGGTTAGATTTGGGGTTAGGTTTAGATTTTAGGTTTAGATTTGGGGTTAGGTTTAGATTTTAGGTTAGGTTTAGATTTTAGGTTTAGATTTTCGGTTTAGATTTGGGGTTAGGTTTAGATTTTCGGTTTAGATTTGGGGTTAGGTTTATTTTTTCGGTTTAGATTTGGGGTTAGGTTTAGATTTGGGGTTAGGTTTAGATTTTAGGTTTAGATTTGGGGTTGGGTTTAGATTTTAGGTTTAGATTTGGGGTTAGGTTTAGATTTTAGGTTTAGATTTCGGGTTAGGTTTATATTTTAGGTTTAGATTTGGGGTTAGGTTTAGATTTGGGGTTAGGTTTAGATTTTAGGTTTAGATTTGGGGTTAGGTTTAGATTTTAGGTTAGGTTTAGATTTTAGGTTTAGATTTTAGGTTTAGATTTGGGGTTAGGTTTAGATTTTCGGTTTAGATTTGGGGTTAGGTTTAGATTTTTGGTTTAGATTTGGGGTTAGGTTTAGATTTGGGGTTAGGTTTAGATTTTAGGTTTAGATTTGGGGTTAGGTTTAGATTTTAGGTTTAGATTTGGGGTTAGGTTTAGATTTGGGGTTAGGTTTAGATTTTAGGTTTAGATTTGGGGTTAGGTTTAGATTTTAGGTTTAGATTTGGGGTTAGGTTTAGATTTGGGGTTAGGTTTAGATTTTAGGTTTAGATTTGGGGTTAGGTTTAGATTTGAGGTTTAGATTTGGGGTTACGTTTAGATTTGGGGTTAGGTTTAGATTTTAGGTTTAGATTTGGGGTTAGGTTTAGATTTTAGGTTAGGTTTAGATTTTAGGTTTAGATTTTCAGGTTTAGATTTGGGGTTAGGTTTAGATTTTCGGTTTAGATTTGGGGTTAGGTTTAGATTTTAGGTTTAGATTTGGGGTTAGGTTTAGATTTTAGGTTTAGATTTGGGGTTCGGTTTAGATTTGAGGTTTAGATTTGAGGTTAGGTTTAGATTTGGGGTTAGGTTTAGATTTTAGGTTTAGATTTGGGGTTAGGTTTAGATTTTAGGTTAGGTTTAGATTTTAGGTTTAGATTTTAGGTTTAGATTTGGGGTTAGGTTTAGATTTTAGGTTTAGATTTGGGGTTAGGTTTAGATTTTCGGTTTAGATTTGGGGTTAGGTTTAGATTTGGGTTTAGGTTTAGATTTTAGGTTTAGATTTGGGGTTAGGTTTAGATTTTAGGTTTAGATTTGGGGTTAGGTTTAGATTTTCGGTTTAGATTTGGGGTTAGGTTTAGATTTGGGGTTAGGTTTAGATTTTAGGTTTAGATTTGGGGTTAGATTTAGATTTTAGGTTAGGTTTAGATTTTAGGTTTAGATTTGGGGTTAGGTTTAGATTTTAGGTTTAGATTTGGGGTTAGGTTTAGATTTTAGGTTAGGTTTAGATTTTAGGTTTAGATTTTCGGTTTAGATTTGGGGTTAGGTTTAGATTTTCAGTTTAGATTTGGCGTTAGGTTTAGATTTTCGGTTTAGATTTGGGGTTAGGTTTAGATTTGGGGTTAGGTTTAGATTTTAGGTTTAGATTTGGGGTTAGGTTTAGATTTTAGGTTTAGATTTGGGGTTCGGTTTAGATTTGAGGTTTAGATTTGGGGTTAGGTTTAGATTTGGGGTTAGGTTTAGATTTTAGGTTTAGATTTGGGGTTAGGTTTAGATTTGGGGTTAGGTTTAGATTTTAGGTTCAGATTTGGGGTTAGGTTTAGATTTTAGGTTTAGATTTGGGGTTAGGTTTAGATTTTAGGTTAGGTTTAGATTTTAGGTTTAGATTTGGGGTTAGGTTTAGATTTTAGGTTTAGATTTGGGGTTAGGTTTAGATTTTAGGTTTAGATTTGGGGTTAGGTTTAGATTTTAGGTTAGGTTTTGATTTTAGGTTTAGATTTTCCTTTTAGATTTGGGGTTAGGTTTAGATTTTCAGTTTAGATTTGGGGTTAGGTTTAGATTTTAGGTTTAGATTTGGGGTTAGGTTTAGATTTGGGGTTAGGTTTAGATTTTAGGTTTAGATTTGGGGTTAGGTTTAGATTTTAGGTTTAGATTTGGGGTTCGGTTTAGATTTGAGTTTTAGATTTGGGGTTAGGTTTAGATTTGGGGTTAGGTTTAGATTTTAGGTTTAGATTTGGGGTTAGGTTTAGATTTGGGGTTAGGTTTAGATTTTAGGTTTAGATTTTCGGTTTAGATTTGGGGTTAGGTTTAGATTTTCGGTTTAGATTTGGGGTTAGGTTTAGATTTTCGGTTTAGATTTGGGGTTAGGTTTAGATTTGGGGTTAGGTTTAGATTTTAGGTTTAGATTTGGGGTTAGGTTTAGATTTTAGGTTTAGATTTGGGGTTAGGTTTAGATTTGGGGTTAGGTTTAGATTTTAGGTTCAGATTTGGGGTTAGGTTTAGATTTTAGGTTAGGTTTAGATTTTAGGTTTAGATTTTCAGGTTTAGATTTGGGGTTAGGTTTAGATTTTCGGTTTAGATTTGGGGTTAGGTTTAGATTTTAGGTTTAGATTTGGGGTTACGTTTAGATTTTAGGTTTAGATTTGGGGTTCGGTTTAGATTTGAGGTTTAGATTTGAGGTTAGGTTTAGATTTGGGGTTAGGTTTAGATTTTAGGTTTAGATTTGGGGTTAGGTTTAGATTTTAGGTTAGGTTTAGATTTTAGGTTTAGATTTTAGGTTTAGATTTGGGGTTAGGTTTAGATTTTAGGTTTAGATTTGGGGTTAGGTTTAGATTTTCGGTTTAGATTTGGGGTTAGGTTTAGATTTGGGTTTAGGTTTAGATTTTAGGTTTAGATTTGGGGTTAGGTTTAGATTTTAGGTTTAGATTTGGGGTTAGGTTTAGATTTTCGGTTTAGATTTGGGGTTAGGTTTAGATTTGGGGTTAGGTTTAGATTTTAGGTTTAGATTTGGGGTTAGATTTAGATTTTAGGTTAGGTTTAGATTTTAGGTTTAGATTTGGGGTTAGGTTTAGATTTTAGGTTTAGATTTGGGGTTAGGTTTAGAGTTTAGGTTTAGATTTTCGGTTTAGATTTGGGGTTAGGTTTAGATTTTCAGTTTAGATTTGGGGTTAGGTTTAGATTTTCGGTTTATATTTGGGGTTAGGTTTAGATTTGGGGTTAGGTTTAGATTTTAGGTTTAGATTTGGGGTTAGGTTTAGATTTTAGGTTTAGATTTGGGGTTCGGTTTAGATTTGAGGTTTAGATTTGGGGTTAGGTTTAGATTTGGGGTTAGGTTTGGGGTTAGGTTTAGATTTGGGGTTAGGTTTAGATTTTAGGTTCAGATTTGGGGTTAGGTTTAGATTTTAGGTTTAGATTTGGGGTTAGGTTTAGATTTGGGGTTAGGTTTAGATTTTAGGTTTAGATTTGGGGTTTGGTTTAGATTTTAGGTTAGGTTTAGATTTTAGGTTTAGATTTGGGGTTAGGTTTAGATTTTAGGTTTAGATTTGGGGTTAGGTTTAGATTTTAGGTTTAGATTTTAGGTTTAGATTTGGGGTTAGGTTTAGATTTTAGGTTTAGATTTGGGGTTAGGTTTAGATTTTAGGTTAGGTTTAGATTTTAGGTTTAGATTTTAGGTTTAGATTTGGGGTTAGGTTTAGATTTGAGGTTTAGATTTGCGGTTAGGTTTAGATTTGGGGTTAGGTTTAGATTTTAGGTTTAGATTTCGGGTTAGGTTTAGATTTTAGGTTTAGATTTGGGGTTCGGTTTAGATTTGAGTTTTAGATTTGGGGTTAGGTTTAGATTTGGGGTTAGGTTTAGATTTTAGGTTTAGATTTGGGGTTAGGTTTAGATTTTAGGTTAGGTTTAGATTTTAGGTTTAGATTTTCGGTTTAGATTTGGGGTTAGGTTTAGATTTTCGGTTTAGATTTGGGGTTAGGTTTAGATTTTCGGTTTAGATTTGGGGTTAGGTTTAGATTTGGTGTTAGGTTTAGATTTTAGGTTTAGATTTGGGGTTAGGTTTAGATTTTAGGTTTAGATTTGGGGTTAGGTTTAGATTTGGGGTTAGGTTTAGATTTTAGGTTCAGATTTGGGGTTAGGTTTAGATTTTAGGTTTAGATTTGGGGTTAGGTTTAGATTTGGGGTTAGGTTTAGATTTTAGGTTTAGATTTGGGGTTAGGTTTAGATTTTAGGTTAGGTTTAGATTTTAGGTTTAGATTTGGGGTTAGGTTTAGATTTTAGGTTTAGATTTACGGTTAGGTTTAGATTTTAGGTTTAAATTTGGGGTTAGGTTTAGATTTTAGGTTTAGATTTGGGGTTAGGTTTAGATTTTAGGTTTAGATTTGGGGTTAGGTTTAGATTTGGGGTTAGGTTTAGATTTTAGGTTTAGATTTGGGGTTAGGTTTAGATTTTAGGTTTAGATTTGGGGTTACGTTTAGATTTTCGCATTAGATTTGGGGTTAGGTTTAGATTTTCGGTTTAGATTTGGGGTTAGGTTTAGATTTGGGGTTAGGTTTAGATTTTAGGTTTAGATTTGGGGTTAGGTTTAGATTTTAGGTTTAGATTTGGGGTTAGATTTGGGGTTAGGTTTAGATTTGGGGTTAGGTTTAGATTTTAGGTTTAGATTTGGGGTTAGGTTTAGATTTGGGGTTAGGTTTACATTTTAGGTTTAGACTTGGGGTTAGATTTGGGGTTAGGTTTAGATTTGGGGTTAGGTTTAGATTTTAGGTTTAGATTTGGGGTTAGGTTTAGATTTGGGGTTAGGTTTAGATTTTCGGTTTAGATTTGGGGTTAGGTTTAGATTTTCGGTTTAGATTTGGGGTTAGGTTTAGATTTGGGGTTAGGTTTAGATTTTAGGTTTAGATTTGGGGTTAGGTTTAGATTTTAGGTTTAGTTTTCGGGTTAGGTTTAGATTTTCGGTTTAGATTTGGGGTTAGGTTTAGATTTTAGGTTTAGATTTGGGGTTAGGTTTAGATTTTAGGTTTAGATTTGGGGTTAGGTTTAGATTTGGGGTTAGGTTTAGATTTTAGGTTTAGATTTGGGGTTAGGTTTAGATTTTAGGTTAGGTTTAGATTTTAGGTTTAGATTTTAGGTTTAGATTTGGGGTTAGGTTTAGATTTTAGGTTTAGATTTGGGGTTAGGTTTAGATTTTAGGTTTAGATTTGGGGTTAGGTTTAGATTTTAGGTTTAGATTTGGGGTTAGGTTTAGATTTGGGGTTAGGTTTAGATTTTAGGTTTAGATTTGGGGTTAGGTTTAGATTTTAGGTTAGGTTTAGATTTTAGGTTTAGATTTTACGTTTAGATTTGGGGTTAGGTTTAGATTTTAGGTTTAGATTTGGGGTTAGGTTTAGATTTTAGGTTTAGATTTGGGGTTAGGTTTAGATTTTAGGTTAGGTTTAGATTTTAGGTTTAGATTTGGGGTTAGGTTTAGATTTTAGGTTTAGATTTGTTGTTAGGTTTAGATTTTAGGTTTAGATTTGGGGTTAGGTTTAGATTTGGGGTTACGTTTAGATTTTAGGTTTAGATTTGGGGTTAGGTTTAGATTTTAGGTTTAGATTTGGGGTTAGGTTTAGATTTTAGGTTAGGTTTAGATTTTAGGTTTAGATTTTCGGTTTAGATTTGGGGTTAGGTTTAGATTTTCAGTTTAGATTTGGGGTTAGGTTTAGATTTTCGGTTTAGATTTGGGGTTAGGTTTAGATTTGGGGTTAGGTTTAGATTTTAGGTTTAGATTTGGGGTTAGGTTTAGATTTTAGGTTTAGATTTGGGGTTCGGTTTAGATTTGAGGTTTAGATTTGGGGTTAGGTTTAGATTTGGGGTTAGGTTTAGATTTTAGGTTTACATTTGGGGTTAGGTTTAGATTTTAGGTTAGGTTTAGATTTTAGGTTTAGATTTTAGGTTTAGATTTGGGGTTAGGTTTAGATTTTAGGTTTAGATTTGGGGTTAGGTTTAGATTTTCGGTTTAGATTTGGGGTTAGGTTTAGATTTGGGGTTAGGTTTAGATTTTAGGTTTAGATTTGGGGTTAGGTTTAGATTTTAGGTTTAGATTTGGGGTTAGGTTTAGATTTGGGGTTAGGTTTAGATTTTCGGTTTAGATTTGGGGTTAGGTTTAGATTTTAGGTTTAGATTTGGGGTTAGGTTTAGATTTGGGGTTAGGTTTAGATTTTAGGTTTAGATTTGGGGTTAGGTTTAGATTTTAGGTTAGGTTTAGGTTTTAGGTTTAGATTTGGGGTTAGGTTTAGATTTTAGGTTTAGATTTACGGTTAGGTTTAGATTTTAGGTTTAGATTTGGGGTTAGGTTTAGATTTGGGGTTAGGTTTAGATTTTAGGTTTAGATTTGGGGTTAGGTTTAGATTTTAGGTTTAGATTTGGGGTTAGGTTTAGATTTGGGGTTAGGTTTAGATTTGGGGTTAGGTTTAGATTTTAGGTTTAGATTTGGGGTTAGGTTTAGATTTCCGGTTTAGATTTGGGGTTAGGTTTAGATTTTCGGTTTAGATTTGGGGTTAGGTTTAGATTTGGGGTTAGGTTTAGATTTTAGGTTTAGATTTGGGGTTAGGTTTAGATTTGGGGTTAGGTTTAGATTTTAGGTTTAGATTTGGGGTTAGATTTGGGGTTAGGTTTAGATTTGGGGTTAGGTTTAGATTTGGGGTTAGGTTTAGATTTTAGGTTTAGATTTGGGGTTAGGTTTAGATTTGGGGTTAGGTTTAGATTTTCGGTTTAGATTTGGGGTATAGGTTTAGATTTGGGGTTAGGTTTAGATTTTAGGTTTAGATTTGGGGTTAGGTTTAGATTTTAGGTTTAGATTTGGGGTTAGGTTTAGATTTCAGGTTTAGATTTGGGGTTAGGTTTAGATTTTAGGTTTAGATTTGGGGTTAGGTTTAGATTTTAGGTTAGGTTTAGATTTTAGGTTTAGATTTTAGGTTTAGATTTGCAGTTAGTTTTAGATTTTAGGTTTAGATTTGGGGTTAGGTTTAGATTTTAGGTTTAGATTTGGGGTTAGGTTTAGATTTTAGGTTTAGATTTTAGGTTTAGATTTGGGGTTAGGTTTAGATTTTAGGTTTAGATTTGGGGTTAGGTTTAGATTTTAGGTTAGGTTTAGATTTTAGGTTTAGATTTTAGGTTTAGATTTGGGGTTAGGTTTAGATTTGAGGTTTAGATTTGGGGTTAGGTTTAGATTTGGGGTTAGGTTTAGATTTTAGGTTTAGATTTGGGGTTAGGTTTAGATTTGGGGTTAGGTTTAGATTTTAGGTTTAAATTTGGGGTTAGGTTTAGATTTTAGGTTTAGATTTGGGGTTAGGTTTAGATTTGGGGTTACGTTTAGATTTTAGTTTGAGATTTGGGGTTAGGTTTAGATTTGGGGTTAGGTTTAGATTTTAGGTTTAGATTTGGGGTTAGGTTTAGATTTTCGGTTTAGATTTGGGGTTAGGTTTAGATTTGGGTTTAGGTTTAGATTTTAGGTTTAGATTTGGGGTTAGGGTTAGATTTGGGGTTAGGTTTAGATTTTAGGTTTAGATTTGGGGTTAGGTTTAGATTTTAGGTTAGGTTTAGATTTTAGGTTTAGATTTTCGGTTTAGATTTGGGGTTAGGTTTAGATTTTCGGTTTAGATTTGGGGTTAGGTTTATTTTTTCGGTTTAGATTTGGGGTTAGGTTTAGATTTGGGGTTAGGTTTAGATTTTAGGTTTAGATTTGGGGTTGGGTTTAGATTTTAGGTTTAGATTTGGGGTTAGGTTTAGATTTTAGGTTTAGATTTCGGGTTAGGTTTATATTTTAGGTTTAGATTTGGGGTTAGGTTTAGATTTGGGGTTAGGTTTAGATTTTAGGTTTAGATTTGGGGTTAGGTTTAGATTTTAGGTTAGGTTTAGATTTTAGGTTTAGATTTTAGGTTTAGATTTGGGGTTAGGTTTAGATTTTCGGTTTAGATTTGGGGTTAGGTTTAGATTTTTGGTTTAGATTTGGGGTTAGGTTTAGATTTGGGGTTAGGTTTAGATTTTAGGTTTAGATTTGGGGTTAGGTTTAGATTTTAGGTTTAGATTTGGGGTTAGGTTTAGATTTGGGGTTAGGTTTAGATTTTAGGTTTAGATTTGGGGTTAGGTTTAGATTTTAGGTTTAGATTTGGGGTTAGGTTTAGATTTGGGGTTAGGTTTAGATTTTAGGTTTAGATTTGGGGTTAGGTTTAGATTTGAGGTTTAGATTTGGGGTTAGGTTTAGATTTGGGGTTAGGTTTAGATTTTAGGTTTAGATTTGGGGTTAGGTTTAGATTTTAGGTTAGGTTTAGATTTTAGGTTTAGATTTTCAGGTTTAGATTTGGGGTTAGGTTTAGATTTTCGGTTTAGATTTGGGGTTAGGTTTAGATTTTAGGTTTAGATTTGGGGTTAGGTTTAGATTTTAGGTTTAAATTTGGGGTTCGGTTTAGATTTGAGGTTTAGATTTGAGGTTAGGTTTAGATTTGGGGTTAGGTTTAGATTTTAGGTTTAGATTTGGGGTTAGGTTTAGATTTTAGGTTAGGTTTAGATTTTAGGTTTAGATTTTAGGTTTAGATTTGGGGTTAGGTTTAGATTTTAGGTTTAGATTTGGGGTTAGGTTTAGATTTTCGGTTTAGATTTGGGTTTAGGTTTAGATTTTAGGTTTAGATTTGGGGTTAGGTTTAGATTTTAGGTTTAGATTTGGGGTTAGGTTTAGATTTTCGGTTTAGATTTGGGGTTAGGTTTAGATTTGGGGTTAGGTTTAGATTTTAGGTTTAGATTTGGGGTTAGATTTAGATTTTAGGTTAGGTTTAGATTTTAGGTTTAGATTTGGGGTTAGGTTTAGATTTTAGGTTTAGATTTGGGGTTAGGTTTAGATTTTAGGTTAGGTTTAGATTTTAGGTTTAGATTTTCGGTTTAGATTTGGGGTTAGGTTTAGATTTTCAGTTTAGATTTGGCGTTAGGTTTAGATTTTCGGTTTAGATTTGGGGTTAGGTTTAGATTTGGGGTTAGGTTTAGATTTTAGGTTTAGATTTGGGGTTAGGTTTAGATTTTAGGTTTAGATTTGGGGTTCGGTTTAGATTTGAGGTTTAGATTTGGGGTTAGGTTTAGATTTGGGGTTAGGTTTAGATTTTAGGTTTAGATTTGGGGTTAGGTTTAGATTTGGGGTTAGGTTTAGATTTTAGGTTCAGATTTGGGGTTAGGTTTAGATTTTAGGTTTAGATTTGGGGTTAGGTTTAGATTTGGGGTTAGGTTTATATTTTAGGTTTAGATTTGGGGTTTGGTTTAGATTTTAGGTTAGGTTTAGATTTTAGGTTTAGATTTGGGGTTAGGTTTAGATTTTAGGTTTAGATTTGGGGTTAGGTTTAGATTTTAGGTTTAGATTTGGGGTTAGGTTTAGATTTTAGGTTTAGATTTTGGGTTAGGTTTAGATTTTAGGTTAGGTTTTGATTTTAGGTTTAGATTTTCGGTTTAGATTTGGGGTTAGGTTTAGATTTTCAGTTTAGATTTGGGGTTAGGTTTAGATTTTAGGTTTAGATTTGGGGTTAGGTTTAGATTTGGGGTTAGGTTTAGATTTTAGGTTTAGATTTGGGGTTAGGTTTAGATTTTAGGTTTAGATTTGGGGTTCGGTTTAGATTTGAGTTTTAGATTTGGGGTTAGGTTTAGATTTGGGGTTAGGTTTAGATTTTAGGTTTAGATTTGGGGTTAGGTTTAGATTTGGGGTTAGGTTTAGATTTTAGGTTTAGATTTTCGGTTTAGATTTGGGGTTAGGTTTAGATTTTCGGTTTAGATTTGGGGTTAGGTTTAGATTTTCGGTTTAGATTTGGGGTTAGGTTTAGATTTGGGGTTAGGTTTAGATTTTAGGTTTAGATTTGGGGTTAGGTTTAGATTTTAGGTTTAGATTTGGGGTTAGGTTTAGATTTGGGGTTAGGTTTAGATTTTAGGTTCAGATTTGGGGTTAGGTTTAGATTTTAGGTTAGGTTTAGATTTTAGGTTTAGATTTTCAGGTTTAGATTTGGGGTTAGGTTTAGATTTTCGGTTTAGATTTGGGGTTAGGTTTAGATTTTAGGTTTAGATTTGGGGTTAGGTTTAGATTTTAGGTTTAGATTTGGGGTTCGGTTTAGATTTGAGGTTTAGATTTGAGGTTAGGTTTAGATTTGGGGTTAGGTTTAGATTTTAGGTTTAGATTTGGGGTTAGGTTTAGATTTTAGGTTAGGTTTAGATTTTAGGTTTAGATTTTAGGTTTAGATTTGGGGTTAGGTTTAGATTTTAGGTTTAGATTTGGGGTTAGGTTTAGATTTTCGGTTTAGATTTGGGGTTAGGTTTAGATTTGGGTTTAGGTTTAGATTTTAGGTTTAGATTTGGGGTTAGGTTTAGATTTTAGGTTTAGATTTGAGGTTAGGTTTAGATTTTCGGTTTAGATTTGGGGTTAGGTTTAGATTTGGGGTTAGGTTTAGATTTTAGGTTTAGATTTGGGGTTAGATTTAGATTTTAGGTTAGGTTTAGATTTTAGGTTTAGATTTGGGGTTAGGTTTAGATTTTAGGTTTAGATTTGGGGTTAGGTTTAGATTTTAGGTTAGGTTTAGATTTTAGGTTTAGATTTTCGGTTTAGATTTGGGGTTAGGTTTAGATTTTCAGTTTAGATTTGGGGTTAGGTTTAGATTTTCGGTTTAGATTTGGGGTTAGGTTTAGATTTGGGGTTAGGTTTAGATTTTAGGTTTAGATTTGGGGTTAGGTTTAGATTTTAGGTTTAGATTTGGGGTTCGGTTTAGATTTGAGGTTTAGATTTGGGGTTAGGTTTAGATTTGGGGTTAGGTTTAGATTTTAGGTTTAGATTTGGGGTTAGGTTTAGATTTTAGGTTTAGATTTGGGGTTAGGTTTAGATTTGGGGTTAGGTTTAGATTTTAGGTTCAGATTTGGGGTTAGGTTTAGATTTTAGGTTTAGATTTGGGGTTAGGTTTAGATTTGGGGTTAGGTTTAGATTTTAGGTTTAGATTTGGGGTTTGGTTTAGATTTGGGGTTAGGTTTAGATTTTAGGTTTAGATTTGGGGTTAGGTTTAGATTTTAGGTTTAGATTTGGGGTTAGGTTTAGATTTTAGGTTTAGATTTGGGGTTAGGTTTAGATTTTAGGTTAGGTTTTGATTTTAGGTTTAGATTTTCGGTTTAGATTTGGGGTTAGGTTTAGATTTTCAGTTTAGATTTGGGGTTAGGTTTAGATTTTCGGTTTAGATTTGGGGTTAGGTTTAGATTTGGGGTTAGGTTTAGATTTTAGGTTTAGATTTCGGGTTAGGTTTAGATTTTAGGTTTAGATTTGGGGTTCGGTTTAGATTTGAGTTTTAGATTTGGGGTTAGGTTTAGATTTGGGGTTAGGTTTAGATTTTAGGTTTAGATTTGGGGTTAGGTTTAGATTTTAGGTTAGGTTTAGATTTTAGGTTTAGATTTTCGGTTTAGATTTGGGGTTAGGTTTAGATTTTCGGTTTAGATTTGGGGTTAGGTTTAGATTTTCGGTTTAGATTTGGGGTTAGGTTTAGATTTTAGGTTTAGATTTGGGGTTAGGTTTAGATTTTAGGTTTAGATTTGGGGTTAGGTTTAGATTTTAGGTTAGGTTTAGATTTTAGGTTCAGATTTGGGGTTAGGTTTAGATTTCAGGTTTAGATTTGGGGTTAGGTTTAGATTTGGGGTTAGGTTTAGATTTTAGGTTTAGATTTGGGGTTAGGTTTAGATTTTAGGTTAGGTTTAGATTTTAGGTTTAGATTTGGGGTTAGGTTTAGATTTTAGGTTTAGATTTACGGTTAGGTTTAGATTTTAGGTTTAGATTTGGGGTTAGGTTTAGATTTTAGGTTAGGTTTAGATTTTAGGTTTAGATTTGGGGTTAGGTTTAGATTTTAGGTTTAGATTTGGGGTTAGGTTTAGATTTTAGGTTAGGTTTAGATTTTAGGTTTAGATTTGGGGTTAGGTTTAGATTTTAGGTTTAGATTTGGGGTTAGGTTTAGATTTGGGGTTAGGTTTAGATTTTAGGTTTAGATTTGGGGTTAGGTTTAGATTTTAGGTTTAGATTTGGGGTTACGTTTAGATTTTCGCATTAGATTTGGGGTTAGGTTTAGATTTTCGGTTTAGATTTGGGGTTAGGTTTAGATTTGGGGTTAGGTTTAGATTTTAGGTTTAGATTTGGGGTTAGGTTTAGATTTTAGGTTTAGATTTGGGGTTAGATTTGGGGTTAGGTTTAGATTTGGGGTTAGGTTTAGATTTTAGGTTTAGATTTGGGGTTAGGTTTAGATTTGGGGTTAGGTTTAGATTTTAGGTTTAGACTTGGGGTTAGATTTGGGGTTAGGTTTAGATTTGGGGTTAGGTTTAGATTTTAGGTTTAGATTTGGGGTTAGGTTTAGATTTTCGGTTTAGATTTGGGGTTAGGTTTAGATTTTCGGTTTAGATTTGGGGTTAGGTTTAGATTTGGGGTTAGGTTTAGATTTTAGGTTTAGATTTGGGGTTAGGTTTAGATTTTAGGTTTAGTTTTCGGGTTAGGTTTAGATTTTCGGTTTAGATTTGGGGTTAGGTTTAGATTTTAGGTTTAGATTTGGGGTTAGGTTTAGATTTTAGGTTTAGATTTGGGGTTAGGTTTAGATTTGGGGTTAGGTTTAGATTTTAGGTTTAGATTTGGGGTTAGGTTTAGATTTTAGGTTAGGTTTAGATTTTAGGTTTAGATTTTAGGTTTAGATTTGGGGTTAGGTTTAGATTTTAGGTTTAGATTTGGGGTTAGGTTTAGATTTTAGGTTTAGATTTGGGGTTAGGTTTAGATTTGGGGTTAGGTTTAGATTTTAGGTTTAGATTTGGGGTTAGGTTTAGATTTTAGGTTAGGTTTAGATTTTAGGTTTAGATTTTACGTTTAGATTTGGGGTTAGGTTTAGATTTTAGGTTTAGATTTGGGGTTAGGTTTAGATTTTAGGTTAGGTTTAGATTTTAGGTTTAGATTTGGGGTTAGGTTTAGATTTTAGGTTTAGATTTGTTGTTAGGTTTAGATTTTAGGTTTAGATTTGGGGTTAGGTTTAGATTTGGGGTTACGTTTAGATTTTAGGTTTAGATTTGGGGTTAGGTTTAGATTTTCGGTTTAGATTTGGGGTTAGGTTTAGATTTTAGGTTTAGATTTGGGGTTAGGTTTAGATTTGGGGTTACGTTTAGATTTTAGGTTTAGATTTGGGGTTAGGTTTAGATTTTCAGTTTAGATTTGGGGTTAGGTTTAGATTTTAGGTTTAGATTTGGGGTTAGGTTTAGATTTGGGGTTAGGTTTAGATTTTAGGTTTAGATTTGGGGTTAGGTT
The DNA here is from genome assembly GCF_037038585.1 of Patagioenas fasciata. Taxonomy (NCBI): domain Eukaryota; kingdom Metazoa; phylum Chordata; class Aves; order Columbiformes; family Columbidae; genus Patagioenas; species Patagioenas fasciata. Next base: position 1,244,851 of record NW_027288800.1, read on the forward strand.
TAGATTTTAGGTTTAGATTTGGGGTTCGGTTTAGATTTGAGGTTTAGATTTGGGGTTAGGTTTAGATTTGGGGTTAGGTTTAGATTTTAGGTTTACATTTGGGGTTAGGTTTAGATTTTAGGTTAGGTTTAGATTTTAGGTTTAGATTTTAGGTTTAGATTTGGGGTTAGGTTTAGATTTTCGGTTTAGATTTGGGGTTAGGTTTAGATTTTCGGTTTAGATTTGGGGTTAGGTTTAGATTTGGGGTTAGGTTTAGATTTTAGGTTTAGATTTGGGGTTAGGTTTAGATTTTAGGTTTAGATTTGGGGTTAGGTTTAGATTTGGGGTTAGGTTTAGATTTTCGGTTTAGATTTGGGGTTAGGTTTAGATTTTAGGTTTAGATTTGGGGTTAGGTTTAGATTTGGGGTTAGGTTTAGATTTTAGGTTTAGATTTGGGGTTAGGTTTAGATTTTAGGTTAGGTTTAGATTTTAGGTTTAGATTTTAGGTTTAGATTTGGGGTTAGGTTTAGATTTTAGGTTTAGATTTGGGGTTAGGTTTAGATTTTAGGTTTAGATTTGGGGTTAGGTTTAGATTTGGGGTTAGGTTTAGATTTTAGGTTTAGATTTGGGGTTAGGTTTAGATTTTAGGTTAGGTTTAGATTTTAGGTTTAGATTTTACGTTTAGATTTGGGGTTAGGTTTAGATTTTAGGTTTAGATTTGGGGTTAGGTTTAGATTTTAGGTTTAGATTTGGGGTTAGGTTTAGATTTTAGGTTAGGTTTAGATTTTAGGTTTAGATTTGGGGTTAGGTTTAGATTTTAGGTTTAGATTTGTTGTTAGGTTTAGATTTTAGGTTTAGATTTGGGGTTAGGTTTAGATTTGGGGTTACGTTTAGATTTTAGGTTTAGATTTGGGGTTAGGTTTAGATTTTCGGTTTAGATTTGGGGTTAGGTTTAGATTTTCAGTTTAGATTTGGGGTTAGGTTTAGATTTTCGGTTTAGATTTGGGGTTAGGTTTAGATTTGGGGTTAGGTTTAGATTTTAGGTTTAGATTTGGGGTTAGGTTTACATTTTAGGTTTAGATTTGGGGTTCGGTTTAGATTTGAGGTTTAGATTTGGGGTTAGGTTTAGATTTGGGGTTAGGTTTAGATTTTAGGTTTACATTTGGGGTTAGGTTTAGATTTTAGGTTAGGTTTAGATTTTAGGTTTAGATTTTAGGTTTAGATTTGGGGTTAGGTTTAGATTTTAGGTTTAGATTTGGGGTTAGGTTTAGATTTTCGGTTTAGATTTGGGGTTAGGTTTAGATTTGGGGTTAGGTTTAGATTTTAGGTTTAGATTTGGGGTTAGGTTTAGATTTTAGGTTTAGATTTGGGGTTAGGTTTAGATTTGGGGTTAGGTTTAGATTTTCGGTTTAGATTTGGGGTTAGGTTTAGATTTTAGGTTTAGATTTGGGGTTAGGTTTAGATTTGGGGTTAGGTTTAGATTTTAGGTTTAGATTTGGGGTTAGGTTTAGATTTTAGGTTAGGTTTAGGTTTTAGGTTTAGATTTGGGGTTAGGTTTAGATTTTAGGTTTAGATTTACGGTTAGGTTTAGATTTTAGGTTTAGATTTGGGGTTAGGTTTAGATTTGGGGTTAGGTTTAGATTTTAGGTTTAGATTTGGGGTTAGGTTTAGATTTGGGGTTAGGTTTAGATTTTAGGTTTAGATTTGGGGTTAGGTTTAGATTTTAGGTTTAGATTTGGGGTTAGGTTTAGATTTGGGGTTAGGTTTAGATTTGGGGTTAGGTTTAGATTTTAGGTTTAGATTTGGGGTTAGGTTTAGATTTCCGGTTTAGATTTGGGGTTAGGTTTAGATTTTCGGTTTAGATTTGGGGTTAGGTTTAGATTTGGGGTTAGGTTTAGATTTTAGGTTTAGATTTGGGGTTAGGTTTAGATTTGGGGTTAGGTTTAGATTTTAGGTTTAGATTTGGGGTTAGATTTGGGGTTAGGTTTAGATTTGGGGTTAGGTTTAGATTTGGGGTTAGGTTTAGATTTTAGGTTTAGATTTGGGGTTAGGTTTAGATTTGGGGTTAGGTTTAGATTTTCGGTTTAGATTTGGGGTTAGGTTTAGATTTGGGGTTAGGTTTAGATTTTAGGTTTAGATTTGGGGTTAGGTTTAGATTTTAGGTTTAGATTTGGGGTTAGGTTTAGATTTCAGGTTTAGATTTGGGGTTAGGTTTAGATTTGGGGTTAGGTTTAGATTTTAGGTTTAGATTTGGGGTTAGGTTTAGATTTTAGGTTAGGTTTAGATTTTAGGTTTAGATTTTAGGTTTAGATTTGCAGTTAGTTTTAGATTTTAGGTTTAGATTTGGGGTTAGGTTTAGATTTTAGGTTTAGATTTGGGGTTAGGTTTAGATTTTAGGTTTAGATTTTAGGTTTAGATTTGGGGTTAGGTTTAGATTTTAGGTTTAGATTTGGGGTTAGGTTTAGATTTTAGGTTTAGATTTGGGGTTAGGTTTAGATTTCGGGTTAGGTTTATATTTTAGGTTTAGATTTGGGGTTAGGTTTAGATTTTAGGTTTAGATTTGGGGTTAGGTTTAGATTTGGGGTTAGGTTTAGATTTTAGGTTTAGATTTGGGGTTAGGTTTAGATTTTAGGTTTAGATTTGGGGTTAGGTTTAGATTTGGGGTTAGGTTTAGATTTTAGGTTTAGATTTGGGGTTAGGTTTAGATTTTAGGTTTATATTTGGGGTTAGGTTTAGATTTGGGGTTAGGTTTAGATTTTAGGTTTAGATTTGGGGTTAGGTTTAGATTTGGGTTTAGGTCTAGATTTTAGGTTTAGATTTGGTGTTAGGTTTAGATTTTAGGTTTATATTTGGGGTTAGGTTTAGATTTGGGGTTAGGTTTAGATTTGGTGTTAGGTTTAGATTTTAGGTTTAGATTTGGGGTTAGGTTTAGATTTTAGGTTTAGATTTGGGGTTAGGTTTAGATTTTCGGTTTAGATTTGGGGTTAGGTTTAGATTTGGGGTTAGGTTTAGATTTTAGGTTTAGATTTGGGGTTAGGTTTAGATTTGGGGTTAGGTTTAGATTTTAGGTTTAGATTTGGGGTTAGATTTGGGGTTAGGTTTAGATTTGGGGTTAGGTTTAGATTTGGGGTTAGGTTTAGATTTTAGGTTTAGATTTGGGGTTAGGTTTAGATTTGGGGTTAGGTTTAGATTTTCGGTTTACATTTGGGTTTAGGTTTAGATTTTCGGTTTAGATTTGGGGTTAGGTTTAGATTTGGGGTTAGGTTTAGATTTTAGGTTTAGATTTGGGGTTAGGTTTAGATTTTAGGTTTAGATTTGGGGTTAGGTTTAGATTTTAGGTTTAGATTTGGGGTTAGGTTTAGATTTGGGGTTAGGTTTAGATTTTAGGTTTAGATTTGGGGTTAGGTTTAGATTTTAGGTTAGGTTTAGATTTTAGGTTTAGATTTTAGGTTTAGATTTGCGGTTAGGTTTAGATTTTAGGTTTAGATTTGGGGTTAGGTTTAGATTTTAGGTTTAGATTTGGGATTAGGTTTAGATTTTAGGTTTAGATTTGGGGTTAGGTTTAGATTTTAGGTTTAGATTTGGGGTTAGGTTTAGATTTTCGGTTTAGATTTGGGGTTAGGTTTAGATTTAAGGTTTAGATTTGGGGTTAGGTTTAGATTTTAGGTTTAGATTTGGGGTTAGGTTTAGATTTTCGGTTTAGACTTGGGGTTAGATTTGGGGTTAGGTTTAGATTTGGGGTTAGGTTTAGATTTTAGGTTTAGATTTGGGGTTAGGTTTAGATTTGGGGTTAGGTTTAGATTTTCGGTTTAGATTTGGGGTTAGGTTTAGATTTTCGGTTTAGATTTGGGGTTAGGTTTAGATTTTCGGTTTAGATTTGGGGTTAGGTTTAGATTTTAGGTTTAGATTTGGGGTTAGGTTTAGATTTTAGGTTAGGTTTAGATTTTAGGTTTAGATTTTAGGTTTAGATTTGGGGTTAGGTTTAGATTTTAGGTTTAGATTTTAGGTTTAGATTTTAGGTTAGGTTTAGATTTTAGGTTTAGATTTGGGGTTAGGTTTAGATTTGGGGTTAGGTTTAGATTTTAGGTTTAGATTTGGGGTTAGGTTTATATTTTAGGTTTAGATTTGGGGTTAGGTTTAGATTTTAGGTTAGGTTTAGATTTTAGGTTTAGATTTTCGGTTTAGATTTGGGGTTAGGTTTAGATTTTCAGTTTAGATTTGGGGTTAGGTTTAGATTTTCGGTTTAGATTTGGGGTTAGGTTTAGATTTTAGGTTTAGATTTGGGGTTCGGTTTAGATTTGAGGTTTAGATTTGGGGTTAGGTTTAGATTTGGGGTTAGGTTTAGATTTTAGGTTTAGATTTGGGGTTAGGTTTAGATTTTAGGTTAGGTTTAGATTTTAGGTTTAGATTTTAGGTTTAGATTTGGGGTTAGGTTTAGATTTTAGGTTTAGATTTGGGGTTAGGTTTAGATTTTCGGTTTAGATTTGGGGTTAGGTTTAGATTTTAGGTTTAGATTTGGGGTTAGGTTTAGATTTTAGGTTTAGATTTGGGGTTAGGTTTAGATTTGGGGTTAGGTTTAGATTTTAGGTTCAGATTTGGGGTTAGGTTTAGATTTTAGGTTTAGATTTGGGGTTAGGTTTAGATTTTAGGTTTATATTTGGGGTTAGGTTTAGATTTTAGGTTAGGTTTAGATTTTAGGTTTAGATTTGGGGTTAGGTTTAGATTTTAGGTTTAGATTTACGGTTAGGTTTAGATTTTAGGTTTAGATTTGGGGTTAGGTTTAGATTTGGGGTTAGGTTTAGATTTTAGGTTTAGATTTGGGGTTAGGTTTAGATTTCCGGTTTAGATTTGGGGTTAGGTTTAGATTTTCGGTTTAGATTTGGGGTTAGGTTTAGATTTGGGGTTAGGTTTAGATTTTAGGTTTAGATTTGGGGTTAGGTTTAGATTTCCGGTTTAGATTTGGGGTTAGGTTTAGATTTTCGGTTTAGATTTGGGGTTAGGTTTAGATTTGGGGTTAGGTTTAGATTTTAGGTTTAGATTTGGGGTTAGGTTTAGATTTGGGGTTAGGTTTAGATTTTAGGTTTAGATTTGGGGTTAGATTTGGGGTTAGGTTTAGATTTGGGGTTAGGTTTAGATTTGGGGTTAGGTTTAGATTTTAGGTTTAGATTTGGGGTTAGGTTTAGATTTGGGGTTAGGTTTAGATTTTCGGTTTAGATTTGGGGTTAGGTTTAGATTTGGGGTTAGGTTTAGATTTTAGGTTTAGATTTGGGGTTAGGTTTAGATTTTAGGTTTAGATTTGGGGTTAGGTTTAGATTTTAGGTTTAGATTTGGGGTTAGGTTTAGATTTTAGGTTTAGATTTGGGGTTAGGTTTAGATTTTCGGTTTAGACTTGGGGTTAGATTTGGGGTTAGGTTTAGATTTGGGGTTAGGTTTAGATTTTAGGTTTAGATTTGGGGTTAGGTTTAGATTTGGGGTTAGGTTTAGATTTTCGGTTTAGATTTGGGGTTAGGTTTAGATTTTCGGTTTAGATTTGGGGTTAGGTTTAGATTTTAGGTTTAGATTTGGGGTTAGGTTTAGATTTTAGGTTTAGATTTGGGGTTAGGTTTAGATTTTAGGTTAGGTTTAGATTTTAGGTTTAGATTTTAGGTTTAGATTTGGGGTTAGGTTTAGATTTTAGGTTTAGATTTTAGGTTTAGATTTTAGGTTAGGTTTAGATTTTAGGTTTAGATTTGGGGTTAGGTTTAGATTTGGGGTTAGGTTTAGATTTTAGGTTTAGATTTGGGGTTAGGTTTATATTTTAGGTTTAGATTTGGGGTTAGGTTTAGATTTTAGGTTAGGTTTAGATTTTAGGTTTAGATTTTCGGTTTAGATTTGGGGTTAGGTTTAGATTTTCAGTTTAGATTTGGGGTTAGGTTTAGATTTTCGGTTTAGATTTGGGGTTAGGTTTAGATTTTAGGTTTAGATTTGGGGTTCGGTTTAGATTTGAGGTTTAGATTTGGGGTTAGGTTTAGATTTGGGGTTAGGTTTAGATTTTAGGTTTAGATTTGGGGTTAGGTTTAGATTTTAGGTTAGGTTTAGATTTTAGGTTTAGATTTTAGGTTTAGATTTGGGGTTAGGTTTAGATTTTAGGTTTAGATTTGGGGTTAGGTTTAGATTTTCGGTTTAGATTTGGGGTTAGGTTTAGATTTTAGGTTTAGATTTGGGGTTAGGTTTAGATTTTAGGTTTAGATTTGGGGTTAGGTTTAGATTTGGGGTTAGGTTTAGATTTTAGGTTCAGATTTGGGGTTAGGTTTAGATTTTAGGTTTAGATTTGGGGTTAGGTTTAGATTTTAGGTTTATATTTGGGGTTAGGTTTAGATTTTAGGTTAGGTTTAGATTTTAGGTTTAGATTTGGGGTTAGGTTTAGATTTTAGGTTTAGATTTACGGTTAGGTTTAGATTTTAGGTTTAGATTTGGGGTTAGGTTTAGATTTGGGGTTAGGTTTAGATTTTAGGTTTAGATTTGGGGTTAGGTTTAGATTTCCGGTTTAGATTTGGGGTTAGGTTTAGATTTTCGGTTTAGATTTGGGGTTAGGTTTAGATTTGGGGTTAGGTTTAGATTTTAGGTTTAGATTTGGGGTTAGGTTTAGATTTCCGGTTTAGATTTGGGGTTAGGTTTAGATTTTCGGTTTAGATTTGGGGTTAGGTTTAGATTTGGGGTTAGGTTTAGATTTTAGGTTTAGATTTGGGGTTAGGTTTAGATTTGGGGTTAGGTTTAGATTTTAGGTTTAGATTTGGGGTTAGATTTGGGGTTAGGTTTAGATTTGGGGTTAGGTTTAGATTTGGGGTTAGGTTTAGATTTTAGGTTTAGATTTGGGGTTAGGTTTAGATTTGGGGTTAGGTTTAGATTTTCGGTTTAGATTTGGGGTTAGGTTTAGATTTGGGGTTAGGTTTAGATTTTAGGTTTAGATTTGGGGTTAGGTTTAGATTTTAGGTTTAGATTTGGGGTTAGGTTTAGATTTTAGGTTTAGATTTGGGGTTAGGTTTAGATTTGGGGTTAGGTTTAGATTTTAGGTTTAGATTTGGGGTTAGGTTTAGATTTTAGGTTAGGTTTAGATTTTAGGTTTAGATTTTAGGTTTAGATTTGCGGTTAGTTTTAGATTTTAGGTTTAGATTTGGGGTTAGGTTTAGATTTTAGGTTTAGATTTGGGGTTAGGTTTAGATTTTAGGTTTAGATTTGGGGTTAGGTTTAGATTTTAGGTTTAGATTTTAGGTTTAGATTTGGGGTTAGGTTTAGATTTTAGGTTTAGATTTGGGGTTAGGTTTAGATTTTAGGTTTAGATTTGGGGTTAGGTTTAGATTTTCGGTTTAGATTTGGGGTTAGGTTTAGATTTCGGGTTAGGTTTAGATTTTAGGTTTAGATTTGGGGTTAGGTTTAGATTTTAGGTTTAGATTTGGTATTAGGTTTAGATTTGGGGTTAGGTTTAGATTTTAGGTTTAGATTTGGGGTTAGGTTTAGATTTTAGGTTTAGATTTGGGGTTAGGTTTAGATTTTAGGTTTAGATTTGGGGTTAGGTTTAGATTTGGGGTTAGGTTTAGATTTTAGGTTTAGATTTGGGGTTAGGTTTAGATTTGGGGTTAGGTTTAGATTTTAGGTTTAGATTTGGGGTTAGGTTTAGATTTGGGGTTAGGTCTAGATTTTAGGTTTAGATTTGGGGTTAGGTTTAGATTTTAGGTTTATATTTGGGGTTAGGTTTAGATTTGGGGTTAGGTTTAGATTTGGTGTTAGGTTTAGATTTTAGGTTTAGATTTGGGGTTAGGTTTAGATTTCCGGTTTAGATTTGGGGTTAGGTTTAGATTTTCGGTTTAGATTTGGGGTTAGGTTTAGATTTGGGGTTAGGTTTAGATTTTAGGTTTAGATTTGGGGTTAGGTTTAGATTTGGGGTTAGGTTTAGATTTTAGGTTTAGATTTGGGGTTAGATTTGGGGTTAGGTTTAGATTTGGGGTTAGGTTTAGATTTTAGGTTTAGATTTGGGGTTAGGTTTAGATTTGGGGTTAGGTTTAGATTTTAGGTTTAGATTTGGGGTTAGATTTGGGGTTAGGTTTATATTTGGGGTTAGGTTTAGATTTTAGGTTTAGATTTGGGGTTAGGTTTAGATTTTAGGTTTAGATTTGGGGTTAGGTTTAGATTTGGGGTTAGGTTTAGATGTTAGGTTTAGATTTGGGTTTAGGTTTAGATTTCGGGTTAGGTTTAGATTTTAGGTTTAGATTTGGGGTTAGGTTTAGATTTGGGGTTAGGTTTAGATTTTAGGTTTAGATTTGGGGTTAGATTTGGGGTTAGGTTTAGATTTGGGGTTAGGTTTAGATTTGGGGTTAGGTTTAGATTTTAGGTTTAGATTTGGGGTTAGGTTTAGATTTGGGGTTAGGTTTAGATTTTCGGTTTAGATTTGGGTTTAGGTTTAGATTTTCGGTTTAGATTTGGGGTTAGGTTTAGAATTGGGGTTAGGTTTAGATTTTAGGTTTAGATTTGGGGTTAGGTTTAGATTTTAGGTTTAGATTTTTAGGTTTAGATTTGGGGTTAGGTTTAGATTTAGGGTTAGGTTTAGATTTGGGGTTAGGTTTAGATTTGGGGTTAGGTTTAGATTTTAGGTTTAGATTTGGGGTTAGGTTTAGATTTCCGGTTTAGATTTGGGGTTAGGTTTAGATTTTCGGTTTAGATTTGGGGTTAGGTTTAGATTTGGGGTTAGGTTTAGATTTTAGGTTTAGATTTGGGGTTAGGTTTAGATTTGGGGTTAGGTTTAGATTTTAGGTTTAGATTTGGGGTTAGATTTGGGGTTAGGTTTAGATTTGGGGTTAGGTTTAGATTTGGGGTTAGGTTTAGATTTTAGGTTTAGATTTGGGGTTAGGTTTAGATTTGGGGTTAGGTTTAGATTTTCGGTTTAGATTTGGGTTTAGGTTTAGATTTTCGGTTTAGATTTGGGGTTAGGTTTAGATTTGGGGTTAGGTTTAGATTTTAGGTTTAGATTTGGGGTTAGGTTTAGATTTTAGGTTTAGATTTGGGGTTAGGTTTAGATTTTAGGTTTAGATTTGGGGTTAGGTTTAGATTTGGGGTTAGGTTTAGATTTTAGGTTAGGTTTAGATTTTAGGTTTAGATTTTAGGTTTAGATTTGCGGTTAGGTTTAGATTTTAGGTTTAGATTTGGGGTTAGGTTTAGATTTTAGGTTTAGATTTGGGATTAGGTTTAGATTTTAGGTTTAGATTTGGGGTTAGGTTTAGATTTTAGGTTTAGATTTGGGGTTAGGTTTAGATTTTAGGTTCAGATTTGGGGTTAGGTTTAGATTTTAGGTTTAGATTTGGGGTTAGGTTTAGATTTGGGGTTAGGTTTAGATTTTAGGTTTAGATTTGGGGTTAGGTTGAGATTTTAGGTTTAGATTTACGGTTAGGTTTAGATTTTAGGTTTAGATTTGGGGTTAGGTTTAGATTTTAGGTTTAGATTTGGGGTTAGGTTTAGATTTGGGGTTAGGTTTAGATTTTAGGTTTAGATTTGGGTTTAGGTTTAGATTTCGGGTTAGGTTTAGATTTTAGGTTTAGATTTGGGGTTAGGTTTAGATTTGGGGTTAGGTTTAGATTTTAGGTTTAGATTTGGGGTTAGATTTGGGGTTAGGTTTAGATTTGGGGTTAGGTTTAGATTTGGGGTTAGGTTTAGATTTTAGGTTTAGATTTGGGGTTAGGTTTAGATTTTCGGTTTAGATTTGGGTTTAGGTTTAGATTTTCGGTTTAGATTTGGGGTTAGGTTTAGAATTGGGGTTAGGTTTAGATTTTAGGTTTAGATTTGGGGTTAGGTTTAGATTTTAGGTTTAGATTTGGGGTTAGGTTTAGATTTTAGGTTTAGATTTGGGGTTAGGTTTAGATTTTAGGTTTAGATTTGGGGTTAGGTTTAGATTTGGGGTTAGGTTTAGATTTGGGGTTAGGTTTAGATTTTCGGTTTAGATTTGGGGTTAGGTTTAGATTTTAGGTTTAGATTTGGGGTTAGGTTTAGATTTTAGGTTAGGTTTAGATTTTAGGTTTAGATTTTACGTTTAGATTTGGGGTTAGGTTTAGATTTTAGGTTTAGATTTGGGGTTAGGTTTAGATTTTAGGTTTAGATTTGGGGTTAGGTTTAGATTTTAGGTTAGGTTTAGATTTTAGGTTTAGATTTGGGGTTAGGTTTAGATTTTAGGTTTAGATTTGGGGTTAGGTTTAGATTTTCGGTTTAGATTTGGGGTTAGGTTTAGATTTTAGGTTTAGATTTGGGGTTAGGTTTATATTTTAGGTTTAGATTTGGGGTTAGGTTTAGATTTTAGGTTAGGTTTAGATTTTAGGTTTAGATTTTCGGTTTAGATTTGGGGTTAGGTTTAGATTTTCAGTTTAGATTTGGGGTTAGGTTTAGATTTTCGGTTTAGATTTGGGGTTAGGTTTAGATTTTAGGTTTAGATTTGCGGTTAGGTTTAGATTTTAGGTTTAGATTTGGGGTTAGGTTTAGATTTTAGGTTTAGATTTGGGGTTCGGTTTAGATTTGAGGTTTAGATTTGGGGTTAGGTTTAGATTTGGGGTTAGGTTTAGATTTTAGGTTTAGATTTGGGGTTAGGTTTAGATTTTAGGTTAGGTTTAGATTTTAGGTTTAGATTTTAGGTTTAGATTTGGGGTTAGGTTTAGATTTTAGGTTTAGATTTGGGGTTAGGTTTAGATTTTCGGTTTAGATTTGGGGTTAGGTTTAGATTTTAGGTTTAGATTTGGGGTTAGGTTTAGATTTTAGGTTTAGATTTGGGGTTAGGTTTAGATTTGGGGTTAGGTTTAGATTTTAGGTTCAGATTTGGGGTTAGGTTTAGATTTTAGGTTTAGATTTGGGGTTAGGTTTAGATTTTAGGTTTAGATTTGGGGTTAGGTTTAGATTTTAGGTTAGGTTTAGATTTTAGGTTTAGATTTGGGGTTAGGTTTAGATTTTAGGTTTAGATTTACGGTTAGGTTTAGATTTTAGGTTTAGATTTGGGGTTAGGTTTAGATTTGGGGTTAGGTTTAGATTTTAGGTTTAGATTTGGGGTTAGGTTTAGATTTGGGGTTAGGTTTAGATTTTAGGTTTAGATTTGGGGTTAGGTTTAGATTTCCGGTTTAGATTTGGGGTTAGGTTTAGATTTTCGGTTTAGATTTGGGGTTAGGTTTAGATTTGGGGTTAGGTTTAGATTTTAGGTTTAGATTTGGGGTTAGATTTGGGGTTAGGTTTAGATTTGGGGTTAGGTTTAGATTTGGGGTTAGGTTTAGATTTTAGGTTTAGATTTGGGGTTAGGTTTAGATTTGGGGTTAGGTTTAGATTTTCGGTTTAGATTTGGGGTTAGGTTTAGATTTGGGGTTAGGTTTAGATTTTAGGTTTAGATTTGGGGTTAGGTTTAGATTTTAGGTTTAGATTTGGGGTTAGGTTTAGATTTGGGGTTAGGTTTAGATTTTAGGTTTAGATTTGGGGTTAGGTTTAGAGTTTAGGTTAGGTTTAGATTTTAGGTTTAGATTTTAGGTTTAGATTTGGGGTTAGGTTTAGATTTTATGTTTAGATTTGGGGTTAGGTTTAGATTTTAGGTTTAGATTTGGGGTTAGGTTTAGATTTTAGGTTTAGATTTGGGGTTAGGTTTAGATTTGGGGTTAGGTTTAGATTTTAGGTTTAGATTTGGGGTTAGGTTTAGATTTTAGGTTTAGATTTTAGGTTTAGATTTGGGGTTAGGTTTAGATTTTAGGTTTAGATTTGGGGTTAGGTTTAGATTTGGGGTTAGGTTTAGATTTTAGGTTTAGATTTGGGGTTAGGTTTAGATTTTAGGTTTAGATTTGGGATTAGGTTTAGATTTGGGGTTAGGTTTAGATTTTAGGTTTAGATTTGGGGTTAGGTTTAGATTTTAGGTTTAGATTTGGGGTTAGGTTTAGATTTTAGGTTTATATTTGGGGTTAGGTTTAGATTTGGGGTTAGGTTTAGATTTTAGGTTTAGATTTGGGGTTAGGTCTAGATTTTAGGTTTAGATTTGGGGTTAGGTTTAGATTTTAGGTTTATATTTGGGGTTAGGTTTAGATTTGGGGTTAGGTTTAGATTTTAGGTTTAGATTTGGGGTTAGGTTTAGATTTTAGGTTTAGATTTGGGGTTAGGTTTAGATTTTAGGTTTAGATTTGGGATTAGGTTTAGATTTGGGGTTAGGTTTAGATTTTAGGTTTAGATTTGGGGTTAGGTCTAGATTTTAGGTTTAGATTTGGGGTTAGGTTTAGATTTTAGGTTTATATTTGGGGTTAGGTTTAGATTTGGGGTTAGGTTTAGATTTGGTGTTAGGTTTAGATTTTAGGTTTAGATTTGGGGTTAGATTTGGGGTTAGGTTTAGATTTGGGGTTAGGTTTAGATTTTAGGTTTAGATTTGGGGTTAGGTTTAGATTTTAGGTTTAGATTTGGGGTTAGGTTTAGATTTGGGGTTAGGTTTAGATTTTAGGTTTAGATTTGGGTTTAGGTTTAGATTTCGGGTTAGGTTTAGATTTTAGGTTTAGATTTGGGGTTAGTTTTAGATTTGGGGTTAGGTGTAGATTTTAGGTTTAGATTTGGGGTTAGATTTGGGGTTAGGTTTAGATTTGGGGTTAGGTTTAGATTTGGGGTTAGGTTTAGATTTTAGGTTTAGATTTGGGGTTAGGTTTAGATTTGGGGTTAGGTTTAGATTTTCGGTTTAGATTTGGGTTTAGGTTTAGATTTTCGGTTTAGATTTGGGGTTAGGTTTAGAATTGGGGTTAGGTTTAGATTTTAGGTTTAGATTTGGGGTTAGGTTTAGATTTTAGGTTTAGATTTGGGGTTAGGTTTAGATTTGGGGTTAGGTTTAGATTTGGTGTTAGGTTTAGATTTTAGGTTTAGATTTGGGGTTAGGTTTAGATTTCCGGTTTAGATTTGGGGTTAGGTTTAGATTTTCGGTTTAGATTTGGGGTTAGGTTTAGATTTGGGGTTAGGTTTAGATTTTAGGTTTAGATTTGGGGTTAGGTTTAGATTTGGGGTTAGGTTTAGATTTTAGGTTTAGATTTGGGGTTAGATTTGGGGTTAGGTTTAGATTTGGGGTTAGGTTTAGATTTGGGGTTAGGTTTAGATTTTAGGTTTAGATTTGGGGTTAGGTTTAGATTTGGGGTTAGGTTTAGATTTTCGGTTTAGATTTGGGTTTAGGTTTAGATTTTCGGTTTAGATTTGGGGTTAGGTTTAGATTTGGGGTTAGGTTTAGATTTTAGGTTTAGATTTGGGGTTAGGTTTAGATTTTAGGTTTAGATTTGGGGTTAGGTTTAGATTTGGGGTTAGGTTTAGATTTTAGGTTAGGTTTAGATTTTAGGTTTAGATTTTAGGTTTAGATTTGCGGTTAGGTTTAGATTTTAGGTTTAGATTTGGGGTTAGGTTTAGATTTTAGGTTTAGATTTGGGATTAGGTTTAGATTTTAGGTTTAGATTTGGGGTTAGGTTTAGATTTTAGGTTTAGATTTGGGGTTAGGTTTAGATTTTAGGTTTAGATTTGGGGTTAGGTTTAGATTTTAGGTTCAGATTTGGGGTTAGGTTTAGATTTTAGGTTTAGATTTGGGGTTAGGTTTAGATTTGGGGTTAGGTTTAGATTTTAGGTTTAGATTTGGGGTTAGGTTGAGATTTTAGGTTTAGATTTACGGTTAGGTTTAGATTTTAGGTTTAGATTTGGGGTTAGGTTTAGATTTTAGGTTTAGATGTAAGGTTAGGTTTAGATTTGGGGTTAGATTTGGGGTTAGGTTTATATTTGGGGTTAGGTTTAGATTTTAGGTTTAGATTTGGGGTTAGGTTTAGATTTTAGGTTTAGATTTGGGGTTAGGTTTAGATTTGGGGTTAGGTTTAGATTTTAGGTTTAGATTTGGGTTTAGGTTTAGATTTCGGGTTAGGTTTAGATTTTAGGTTTAGATTTGGGGTTAGGTTTAGATTTGGGGTTAGGTTTAGATTTTAGGTTTAGATTTGGGGTTAGATTTGGTGTTAGGTTTAGATTTGGGGTTAGGTTTAGATTTGGGGTTAGGTTTAGATTTTCGGTTTAGATTTGGGTTTAGGTTTAGATTTTCGGTTTAGATTTGGGGTTAGGTTTAGAATTGGGGTTAGGTTTAGATTTTAGGTTTAGATTTGGGGTTAGGTTTAGATTTTAGGTTTAGATTTGGGGTTAGGTTTAGATTTTAGGTTTAGATTTGGGGTTAGGTTTAGATTTGGGGTTAGGTTTAGATTTTCGGTTTAGATTTGGGGTTAGGTTTAGATTTTCGGTTTAGATTTGGGGTTAGGTTTAGATTTGGGGTTAGGTTTAGATTTTAGGTTTAGATTTGGGGTTAGGTTTAGATTTTAGGTTTAGATTTGGGGTTAGGTTTAGATTTTAGGTTAGGTTTAGATTTTAGGTTTAGATTTTACGTTTAGATTTGGGGTTAGGTTTAGATTTTAGGTTTAGATTTGGGGTTAGGTTTAGATTTTAGGTTTAGATTTGGGGTTAGGTTTAGATTTTAGGTTAGGTTTAGATTTTAGGTTTAGATTTGGGGTTAGGTTTAGATTTTAGGTTTAGATTTGGGGTTAGGTTTAGATTTTCGGTTTAGATTTGGGGTTAGGTTTAGATTTGGGGTTAGGTTTAGATTTTAGGTTTAGATTTGGGGTTAGGTTTATATTTTAGGTTTAGATTTGGGGTTAGGTTTAGATTTTAGGTTAGGTTTAGATTTTAGGTTTAGATTTTCGGTTTAGATTTGGGGTTAGGTTTAGATTTTCAGTTTAGATTTGCGGTTAGGTTTAGATTTTCGGTTTAGATTTGGGGTTAGGTTTAGATTTGGGGTTAGGTTTAGATTTTAGGTTTAGATTTGGGGTTAGGTTTAGATTTTAGGTTTAGATTTGGGGTTCGGTTTAGATTTGAGGTTTAGATTTGGGGTTAGGTTTAGATTTGGGGTTAGGTTTAGATTTTAGGTTTAGATTTGGGGTTAGGTTTAGATTTTAGGTTAGGTTTAGATTTTAGGTTTAGATTTGGGGTTAGGTTTAGATTTTAGGTTTAGATTTGGGGTTAGGTTTAGATATTCGGTTTAGATTTGGGTTAGGTTTAGATTTGGGGTTAGGTTTAGATTTTAGGTTTAGATTTGGGGTTAGGTTTAGATTTTAGGTTTAGATTTGGGGTTAGGTTTAGATTTGGGGTTAGGTTTAGATTTTAGGTTCAGATTTGGGGTTAGGTTTAGATTTTAGGTTTAGATTTGGGGTTAGGTTTAGATTTTAGGTTTAGATTTGGGGTTAGGTTTAGATTTTAGGTTAGGTTTAGATTTTAGGTTTAGATTTGGGGTTAGGTTTAGATTTTAGGTTTAGATTTACGGTTAGGTTTAGATTTTAGGTTTAGATTTGGGGTTAGGTTTAGATTTGGGGTTAGGTTTAGATTTTAGGTTTAGATTTGGGGTTAGGTTTAGATTTGGGGTTAGGTTTAGATTTTAGGTTTAGATTTGGGGTTAGGTTTAGATTTTAGGTTTAGATTTGGGGTTAGGTTTAGATTTGGGGTTAGGTTTAGATTTGGGGTTAGGTTTAGATTTTAGGTTTAGATTTGGGGTTAGGTTTAGATTTCCGGTTTAGATTTGGGGTTAGGTTTAGATTTTCGGTTTAGATTTGGGGTTAGGTTTAGATTTGGGGTTAGGTTTAGATTTTAGGTTTAGATTTGGGGTTAGGTTTAGATTTGGGGTTAGGTTTAGATTTTAGGTTTAGATTTGGGGTTAGATTTGGGGTTAGGTTTAGATTTGGGGTTAGGTTTAGATTTGGGGTTAGGTTTAGATTTTAGGTTTAGATTTGGGGTTAGGTTTAGATTTGGGGTTAGGTTTAGATTTTCGGTTTAGATTTGGGGTTAGGTTTAGATTTGGGGTTAGGTTTAGATTTTAGGTTTAGATTTGGGGTTAGGTTTAGATTTTAGGTTTAGATTTGGGGTTAGGTTTAGATTTGGGGTTAGGTTTAGATTTTAGGTTTAGATTTGGGGTTAGGTTTAGATTTTAGGTTATGTTTAGATTTTAGGTTTAGATTTTAGGTTTAGATTTGCGGTTAGTTTTAGATTTTAGGTTTAGATTTGGGGTTAGGTTTAGATTTTAGGTTTAGATTTGGGGTTAGGTTTAGATTTTAGGTTTAGATTTGGGGTTAGGTTTAGATTTGGGGTTAGGTTTAGATTTTAGGTTTAGATTTGGGGTTAGGTTTAGATTTTAGGTTTAGATTTTAGGTTTAGATTTGGGGTTAGGTTTAGATTTTAGGTTTAGATTTGGGGTTAGGTTTAGATTTTAGGTTTAGATTTGGGGTTAGGTTTAGATTTCGGGTTAGGTTTAGATTTTAGGTTTAGATTTGGGGTTAGGTTTAGATTTTAGGTTTAGATTTGGGATTAGGTTTAGATTTGGGGTTAGGTTTAGATTTTAGGATTAGATTTGGGGTTAGGTTTAGATTTTAGGTTTAGATTTGGGGTTAGGTTTAGATTTGGGGTTAGGTTTAGATTTTAGGTTTAGATTTGGGGTTAGGTTTAGATTTTAGGTTTATATTTGGGGTTAGGTTTAGATTTGGGGTTAGGTTTAGATTTTAGGTTTAGATTTGGGGTTAGGTTTAGATTTGGGGTTAGGTCTAGATTTTAGGTTTAGATTTGGGGTTAGGTTTAGATTTTAGGTTTATATTTGGGGTTAGGTTTAGATTTGGGGTTAGGTTTAGATTTGGTGTTAGGTTTAGATTTTAGGTTTAGATTTGGGGTTAGGTTTAGATTTCCGGTTTAGATTTGGGGTTAGGTTTAGATTTTCGGTTTAGATTTGGGGTTAGGTTTAGATTTGGAGTTAGGTTTAGATTTTAGGTTTAGATTTGGGGTTAGGTTTAGATTTGGGGTTAGGTTTAGATTTTAGGTTTAGATTTGGGGTTAGATTTGCGGTTAGGTTTAGATTTGGGGTTAGGTTTAGATTTGGGGTTAGGTTTAGATTTTAGGTTTAGATTTGGGGTTAGGTTTAGATTTGGGGTTAGGTTTAGATTTTAGGTTTAGATTTGGGGTTAGGTTTAGATTTGGGGTTAGGTTTAGATTTTAGGTTTAGATTTGGGGTTAGGTTTAGATTTTAGGTTAGGTTTAGATTTTAGGTTTAGATTTTAGGTTTAGATTTGCGGTTAGGTTTAGATTTTAGGTTTAGATTTGGGGTTAGGTTTAGGTTTTAGGTTTAGATTTGGGATTAGGTTTAGATTTTAGGTTTAGATTTGGGGTTAGGTTTAGATTTTAGGTTTAGATTTGGGGTTAGGTTTAGATTTTAGGTTTAGATTTGGGGTTAGGTTTAGATTTGGGGTTAGGTTTAGATTTTAGGATCAGATTTGGGGTTAGGTTTAGATTTTAGGTTTAGATTTGGGGTTAGGTTTAGATTTGGGGTTAGGTTTAGATTTTAGGTTTAGATTTGGGGTTAGGTTGAGATTTTAGGTTTAGATTTACGGTTAGGTTTAGATTTTAGGTTTAGATTTGGGGTTAGGTTTAGATTTTAGGTTTAGATTTGGGGTTAGGTTTAGATTTTAGGTTTAGATGTAAGGTTAGGTTTAGATTTGGGGTTAGATTTGGGGTTAGGTTTATATTTGGGGTTAGGTTTAGATTTTAGGTTTAGATTTGGGGTTAGGTTTAGATTTTAGGTTTAGATTTGGGGTTAGGTTTAGATTTGGGGTTAGGTTTAGATTTTAGGTTTAGATTTGGGTTTAGGTTTAGATTTCAGGTTAGGTTTAGATTTTAGGTTTAGATTTGGGGTTAGGTTTAGATTTGGGGTTAGGTTTAGATTTTAGGTTTAGATTTGGGGTTAGATTTGGGGTTAGGTTTAGATTTGGGGTTAGGTTTAGATTTGGGGTTAGGTTTAGATTTTAGGTTTATTTTTGGGGTTAGGTTTAGATTTGGGGTTAGGTTTAGATTTTCGGTTTAGATTTGGGTTTAGGTTTAGATTTTCGGTTTAGATTTGGGGTTAGGTTTAGAATTGGGGTTAGGTTTAGATTTTAGGTTTAGATTTGGGGTTAGGTTTAGATTTTAGGTTTAGATTTGGGGTTAGGTTTAGATTTTAGGTTTAGATTTGGGGTTAGGTTTAGATTTTAGGGTTAGATTTGGGGTTAGGTTTAGATTTTAGGTTAGGTTTAGATTTTAGGTTTAGATTTTAGGTTTAGGTTTGGGGTTAGGATTAGATTTTAGGTTTAGATTTGGGGTTAGGTTTAGATTTGGGATTAGGTTTAGATTTTAGGTTTAGATTTGGGGTTAGGTTTAGATTTTAGGTTTAGATTTGGGGTTAGGTTTAGATTTGGGGTTAGGTTTAGATTTTAGGTTTAGATTTGGGGTTAGGTTTAGATTTTAGGTTTAGATTTTAGGTTTAGATTTGGGGTTAGGTTTAGATTTTCGGTTTAGATTTGGGGTTAGGTTTAAATTTGGGGTTAGGTTTAGATTTTAGGTTTAGATTTGGGGTTAGGTTTAGATTTTAGGTTTAGATTTGGGGTTAGGTTTAGATTTTAGGTTAGGTTTAGATTTTAGGTTTAGATTTTCTGTTTAGATTTGGGGTTAGGTTTAGATTTTCGGTTTAGATTTGGGGTTAGGTTTAGATTTTAGGTTTAGATTTGGGGTTAGGTTTAGATTTTAGGTTTAGATTTGGGGTTCGGTTTAGATTTGAGGTTTAGATTTGGGGTTAGGTTTAGATTTGGGGTTAGGTTTAGATTTTAGGTTTAGATTTGGGGTTAGGTTTAGATTTTAGGTTAGGTTTAGATTTTAGGTTTAGATTTTAGGTTTAGATTTGGGGTTAGGTTTAGATTTTCGGTTTAGATTTGGGGTTAGGTTTAGATTTTAGGTTTAGATTTGGGGTTAGGTTTAGATTTGGGGTTAGGTTTAGAATTTAGGTTCAGATTTGGGGTTAGGTTTAGATTTTAGGTTTAGATTTGGAGTTAGGTTTAGATTTGGGGTTAGGTTTAGATTTTAGGTTTAGATTTGGGGTTAGGTTTAGATTTTAGGTTAGGTTTAGATTTTAGGTTTAGATTTGGGGTTAGGTTTAGATTTTAGGTTTAGATTTGGGGTTAGGTTTAGATTTTAGGTTTAGATTTGGGGTTAGGTTTAGATTTGGGGTTAGGTTTAGATTTTAGGTTTAGATTTGGGGTTAGGTTTAGATTTTAGGTTTAGATTTGGGGTTAGGTTTAGATTTTAGGTTTAGATTTGGGGTTAGGTTTAGATTTCGGGTTAGGTTTAGATTTTAGGTTTAGATTTGGGGTTAGGTTTAGATTTTAGGTTTAGATTTGGGGTTAGGTTTAGATTTGGGGTTAGGTTTAGATTTTAGGTTTAGATTTGGGGTTAGGTTTAGATTTTAGGTTTAGATTTGGGGTTAGGTTTAGATTTGGGGTTAGGTTTAGATTTTAGGTTTAGATTTGGGGTTAGGTTTAGATTTGGGGTTAGGTTTAGATTTTAGGTTTAGATTTGGGGTTAGGATTAGATTTGGGGTTAGGTTTAGATTTTAGGTTTAGATTTGGGGTTAGGTTTAGATTTTAGGTTTAGATTTGGGGTTAGGATTAGATTTGGGGTTAGGTTTAGATTTTAGGTTTAGATTTGGGGTTAGGTTTAGATTTTAGGTTTAGATTTGGGGTTAGGATTAGATTTGGGGTTAGGTTTAGATTTTAGGTTTAGATTTGGGGTTAGGTTTAGATTTGGGGTTAGGTTTAGATTTTAGGTTTAGATTTGGGGTTGGGTTTAGATTTTAGGTTTAGATTTGGGGTTAGGTTTAGATTTGGGGTTAGGTTTAGATTTTAGGTTTAGATTTGGGGTTAGATTTGGGGTTAGGTTTAGATTTGGGGTTAGGTTTAGATTTGGGATTAGGTTTAGATTTTAGGTTTAGATTTGGGGTTAGGTTTAGATTTGGGGTTAGGTTTAGATTTTCGGTTTAGATTTGGGTTTAGGTTTAGATTTTCGGTTTAGATTTGGGGTTAGGTTTAGATTTGGGGTTAGGTTTAGATTTTAGGTTTAGATTTGGGGTTAGGTTTAGATTTTAGGTTTAGATTTGGGGTTAGGTTTAGATTTGGGGTTAGGTTTAGATTTTAGGTTAGGTTTAGATTTTAGGTTTAGATTTTAGGTTTAGATTTGCGGTTAGGTTTAGATTTTAGGTTTAGATTTGGGGTTAGGTTTAGATTTTAGGTTTAGATTTGGGATTAGGTTTAGATTTTAGGTTTAGATTTGGGGTTAGGTTTAGATTTTAGGTTTAGATTTGGGGTTAGGTTTAGATTTTAGGTTCAGATTTGGGGTTAGGTTTAGATTTTAGGTTTAGATTTGGGGTTAGGTTTAGATTTGGGGTTAGGTTTAGATTTTAGGTTTAGATTTGGGGTTAGGTTGAGATTTTAGGTTTAGATTTACGGTTAGGTTTAGATTTTAGGTTTAGATTTGGGGTTAGGTTTAGATTTTAGGTTTAGATGTAAGGTTAGGTTTAGATTTGGGGTTAGATTTGGGGTTAGGTTTATATTTGGGGTTAGGTTTAGATTTTAGGTTTAGATTTGGGGTTAGGTTTAGATTTTAGGTTTAGATTTGGGGTTAGGTTTAGATTTGGGGTTAGGTTTAGATTTTAGGTTTAGATTTGGGTTTAGGTTTAGATTTCGGGTTAGGTTTAGATTTTAGGTTTAGATTTGGGGTTAGGTTTAGATTTGGGGTTAGGTTTAGATTTTAGGTTTAGATTTGGGGTTAGATTTGGGGTTAGGTTTAGATTTGGGGTTAGGTTTAGATTTGGGGTTAGGTTTAGATTTTCGGTTTAGATTTGGGTTTAGGTTTAGATTTTAGGTTTAGATTTGGGGTTAGGTTTAGAATTGGGGTTAGGTTTAGATTTTAGGTTTAGATTTGGGGTTAGGTTTAGATTTTAGGTTTAGATTTGGGGTTAGGTTTAGATTTTAGGTTTAGATTTGGGGTTAGGTTTAGATTTGGGGTTAGGTTTAGATTTTCGGTTTAGATTTGGGGTTAGGTTTAGATTTTCGGTTTAGATTTGGGGTTAGGTTTAGATTTGGGGTTAGGTTTAGATTTTAGGTTTAGATTTGGGGTTAGGTTTAGATTTTAGGTTTAGATTTGGGGTTAGGTTTAGATTTTAGGTTAGGTTTAGATTTTAGGTTTAGATTTTACGTTTAGATTTGGGGTTAGGTTTAGATTTTAGGTTTAGATTTGGGGTTAGGTTTAGATTTTAGGTTTAGATTTGGGGTTAGGTTTAGATTTTAGGTTAGGTTTAGATTTTAGGTTTAGATTTGGGGTTAGGTTTAGATTTTAGGTTTAGATTTGGGGTTAGGTTTAGATTTTCGGTTTAGATTTGGGGTTAGGTTTAGATTTGGGGTTAGGTTTAGATTTTAGGTTTAGATTTGGGGTTAGGTTTATATTTTAGGTTTAGATTTGGGGTTAGGTTTAGATTTTAGGTTAGGTTTAGATTTTAGGTTTAGATTTTCGGTTTAGATTTGGGGTTAGGTTTAGATTTTCAGTTTAGATTTGCGGTTAGGTTTAGATTTTCGGTTTAGATTTGGGGTTAGGTTTAGATTTGGGGTTAGGTTTAGATTTTAGGTTTAGATTTGGGGTTAGGTTTAGATTTTAGGTTTAGATTTGGGGTTCGGTTTAGATTTGAGGTTTAGATTTGGGGTTAGGTTTAGATTTGGGGTTAGGTTTAGATTTTAGGTTTAGATTTGGGGTTAGGTTTAGATTTTAGGTTAGGTTTAGATTTTAGGTTTAGATTTGGGGTTAGGTTTAGATTTTAGGTTTAGATTTGGGGTTAGGTTTAGATATTCGGTTTAGATTTGGGGTTAGGTTTAGATTTGGGGTTAGGTTTAGATTTTAGGTTTAGATTTGGGGTTAGGTTTAGATTTTAGGTTTAGATTTGGGGTTAGGTTTAGATTTGGGGTTAGGTTTAGATTTTAGGTTCAGATTTGGGGTTAGGTTTAGATTTTAGGTTTAGATTTGGGGTTAGGTTTAGATTTTAGGTTTAGATTTGGGGTTAGGTTTAGATTTTAGATTAGGTTTAGATTTTAGGTTTAGATTTGGGGTTAGGTTTAGATTTTAGGTTTAGATTTACGGTTAGGTTTAGATTTTAGGTTTAGATTTGGGGTTAGGTTTAGATTTGGGGTTAGGTTTAGATTTTAGGTTTAGATTTGGGGTTAGGTTTAGATTTGGGGTTAGGTTTAGATTTTAGGTTTAGATTTGGGGTTAGGTTTAGATTTTAGGTTTAGATTTGGGGTTAGGTTTAGATTTGGGGTTAGGTTTAGATTTGGGGTTAGGTTTAGATTTTAGGTTTAGATTTGGGGTTAGGTTTAGATTTCCGGTTTAGATTTGGGGTTAGGTTTAGATTTTCGGTTTAGATTTGGGGTTAGGTTTAGATTTGGGGTTAGGTTTAGATTTTAGGTTTAGATTTGGGGTTAGGTTTAGATTTGGGGTTAGGTTTAGATTTTAGGTTTAGATTTGGGGTTAGGTTTAGATTTTAGGTTTAGATTTGGGATTAGGTTTAGATTTGGGGTTAGGTTTAGATTTTAGGATTAGATTTGGGGTTAGGTTTAGATTTTAGGTTTAGATTTGGGGTTAGGTTTAGATTTGGGGTTAGGTTTAGATTTTAGGTTTAGATTTGGGGTTAGGTTTAGATTTTAGGTTTATATTTGGGGTTAGGTTTAGATTTGGGGTTAGGTTTAGATTTTAGGTTTAGATTTGGGGTTAGGTTTAGATTTGGGGTTAGGTCTAGATTTTAGGTTTAGATTTGGGGTTAGGTTTAGATTTTAGGTTTATATTTGGGGTTAGGTTTAGATTTGGGGTTAGGTTTAGATTTGGTGTTAGGTTTAGATTTTAGGTTTAGATTTGGGGTTAGGTTTAGATTTCCGGTTTAGATTTGGGGTTAGGTTTAGATTTTCGGTTTAGATTTGGGGTTAGGTTTAGATTTGGGGTTAGGTTTAGATTTTAGGTTTAGATTTGGGGTTAGGTTTAGATTTGGGGTTAGGTTTAGATTTTAGGTTTAGATTTGGGGTTAGATTTGGGGTTAGGTTTAGATTTGGGGTTAGGTTTAGATTTGGGGTTAGGTTTAGATTTTAGGTTTAGATTTGGGGTTAGGTTTAGATTTGGGGTTAGGTTTAGATTTTAGGTTTAGATTTGGGGTTAGGTTTAGATTTGGGGTTAGGTTTAGATTTTAGGTTTAGATTTGGGGTTAGGTTTAGATTTTAGGTTAGGTTTAGATTTTAGGTTTAGATTTTAGGTTTAGATTTGCGGTTAGGTTTAGATTTTAGGTTTAGATTTGGGGTTAGGTTTAGATTTTAGGTTTAGATTTGGGATTAGGTTTAGATTTTAGGTTTAGATTTGGGGTTAGGTTTAGATTTTAGGTTTAGATTTGGGGTTAGGTTTAGATTTTAGGTTTAGATTTGGGGTTAGGTTTAGATTTGGGGTTAGGTTTAGATTTTAGGATCAGATTTGGGGTTAGGTTTAGATTTTAGGTTTAGATTTGGGGTTAGGTTTAGATTTGGGGTTAGGTTTAGATTTTAGGTTTAGATTTGGGGTTAGGTTGAGATTTTAGGTTTAGATTTGGGGTTAGGTTTAGATTTTAGGTTTAGATGTAAGGTTAGGTTTAGATTTGGGGTTAGATTTGGGGTTAGGTTTATATTTGGGGTTAGGTTTAGATTTTAGGTTTAGATTTGGGGTTAGGTTTAGATTTTAGGTTTAGATTTGGGGTTAGGTTTAGATTTGGGGTTAGGTTTAGATTTTAGGTTTAGATTTGGGTTTAGGTTTAGATTTCGGGTTAGGTTTAGATTTTAGGTTTAGATTTGGGGTTAGGTTTAGATTTGGGGTTAGGTTTAGATTTTAGGTTTAGATTTGGGGTTAGATTTGGGGTTAGGTTTAGATTTGGGGTTAGGTTTAGATTTGGGGTTAGGTTTAGATTTTAGGTTTATTTTTGGGGTTAGGTTTAGATTTTCGGTTTAGATTTGGGTTTAGGTTTAGATTTTCGGTTTAGATTTGGGGTTAGGTTTAGAATTGGGGTTAGGTTTAGATTTTAGGTTTAGATTTGGGGTTAGGTTTAGATTTTAGGTTTAGATTTGGGGTTAGGTTTAGATTTTAGGTTTAGATTTGGGGTTAGGTTTAGATTTTAGGTTAGGTTTAGATTTTAGGTTTAGATTTTAGGTTTAGATTTGGGGTTAGGATTAGATTTTAGGTTTAGATTTGGGGTTAGGTTTAGATTTGGGATTAGGTTTAGATTTTAGGTTTAGATTTGGGGTTAGGTTTAGATTTTAGGTTTAGATTTGGGGTTAGGTTTAGATTTGGGGTTAGGTTTAGATTTTAGGTTTAGATTTGGGGTTAGGTTTAGATTTTAGGTTTAGATTTTAGGTTTAGATTTGGGGTTAGGTTTAGATTTTAGGTTTAGATTTGGGGTTAGGTTTAAATTTGGGGTTAGGTTTAGATTTTAGGTTTAGATTTGGGGTTAGGTTTAGATTTTAGGTTTAGATTTGGGGTTAGGTTTAGATTTTAGGTTAGGTTTAGATTTTAGGTTTAGATTTTCGGTTTAGATTTGGGGTTAGGTTTAGATTTTCGGTTTAGATTTGGGGTTAGGTTTAGATTTTAGGTTTAGATTTGGGGTTAGGTTTAGATTTTAGGTTTAGATTTGGGGTTCGGTTTAGATTTGAGGTTTAGATTTGGGGTTAGGTTTAGATTTGGGGTTAGGTTTAGATTTTAGGTTTAGATTTGGGGTTAGGTTTAGATTTTAGGTTAGGTTTAGATTTTAGGTTTAGATTTTAGGTTTAGATTTGGGGTTAGGTTTAGATTTTCGGTTTAGATTTGGGGTTAGGTTTAGATTTGGGGTTAGGTTTAGATTTTAGGTTTAGATTTGGGGTTAGGTTTAGATTTGGGGTTAGGTTTAGAATTTAGGTTCAGATTTGGGGTTAGGTTTAGATTTTAGGTTTAGATTTGGAGTTAGGTTTAGATTTGGGGTTAGGTTTAGATTTTAGGTTTAGATTTGGGGTTAGGTTTAGATTTTAGGTTAGGTTTAGATTTTAGGTTTAGATTTGGGGTTAGGTTTAGATTTTAGGTTTAGATTTGGGGTTAGGTTTAGATTTTAGGTTTAGATTTGGGGTTAGGTTTAGATTTGGGGTTAGGTTTAGATTTTAGGTTTAGATTTGGGGTTAGGTTTAGATTTTAGGTTTAGATTTGGGGTTAGGTTTAGATTTTAGGTTTAGATTTGGGGTTAGGTTTAGATTTTAGGTTTAGATTTGGGGTTAGGTTTAGATTTTAGGTTTAGATTTGGGGTTAGGTTTAGATTTGGGGTTAGGTTTAGATTTTAGGTTTAGATTTGGGGTTAGGTTTAGATTTTAGGTTTAGATTTGGGGTTAGGTTTAGATTTGGGGTTAGGTTTAGATTTTAGGTTTAGATTTGGGGTTAGGTTTAGATTTGGGGTTAGGTTTAGATTTTAGGTTTAGATTTGGGGTTAGGATTAGATTTGGGGTTAGGTTTAGATTTTAGGTTTAGATTTGGGGTTAGGTTTAGATTTTAGGTTTAGATTTGGGGTTAGGATTAGATTTGGGGTTAGGTTTAGATTTTAGGTTTAGATTTGGGGTTAGGTTTAGATTTTAGGTTTATATTTGGGGTTAGGTTTAGATTTGGGGTTAGGTTTAGATTTTAGGTTTAGATTTGGGGTTAGGTTTAGATTTGGGTTTAGGTTTAGATTTTAGGTTTAGATTTGGGGTTAGGTTTAGATTTGGGGTTAGGTTTAGATTTTAGGTTTAGATTTGGGGTTGGGTTTAGATTTTAGGTTTAGATTTGGGGTTAGGTTTAGATTTTAGGTTAGGTTTAGATTTTAGGTTTAGATTTTCGGTTTAGATTTGGGGTTAGGTTTAGATTTTCGGTTTAGATTTAGGGTTAGGTTTAGATTTTCGGTTTAGATTTGGGGTTAGGTTTAGATTTTAGGTTTAGATTTGGGGTTAGGTTTAGATTTGGGGTTAGGTTTAGATTTTAGGTTTAGATTTGGGTTTAGGTTTAGATTTGGGGTTAGGTTTAGATTTTAGGTTTAGATTTGGGGTTAGGTTTAGATTTGGGGTTAGGTTTAGATTTTAGGTTTAGATTTGGGGTTAGGTTTAGATTTTAGGTTTAGATTTGGGGTTAGGTTTAGATTTGGGGTTAGGTTTAGATTTTAGGTTTAGATTTGGGGTTAGGTTTAGATTTTAGGTTTAGATTTGGGGTTAGGTTTAGATTTTAGGTTAGGTTTAGATTTTAGGTTTAGATTTTCGGTTTAGATTTGGGGTTAGGTTTAGATTTTCAGTTTAGATTTGGGGTTAGGTTTAGATTTTCGGTTTAGATTTGGGGTTAGGTTTAGATTTTAGGTTTAGATTAGGGGTTCGGTTTAGATTTGAGGTTTAGATTTGGGGTTAGGTTTAGATTTGGGGTTAGGTTTAGATTTTAGGTTTAGATTTGGGGTTAGGTTTAGATTTTAGGTTAGGTTTAGATTTTAGGTTTAGATTTTAGGTTTAGATTTGGGGTTAGGTTTAGATTTTCGGTTTAGATTTGGGGTTAGGTTTAGATTTTAGGTTTAGATTTGGGGTTAGATTTGGGGTTAGGTTTAGATTTGGGGTTAGCTTTAGATTTGGTGTTAGGTTTAGATTTTAGGTTTAGATTTGGGGTTAGGTTTAGATTTGGGGTTAGGTTTAGATTTTCGGTTTAGATTTGGGGTTAGGTTTAGATTTGGGGTTAGGTTTAGATTTTAGGTTTAGATTTGGTGTTAGGTTTAGATTTTAGGTTTAGATTTGGGGTTAGGTTTAGATTTGGGGTTGGGTTTAGATTTTAGGTTTAGATTTGGGGCTAGGTTTAGATTTTAGGTTAGGTTTAGATTTTAGGTTTAGATTTTAGGTTTAGATTTGGGGTTAGGTTTAGATTTTAGGTTTAGATTTGGGGTTAGGTTTAGATTTTAGGTTTAGATTTGGGGTTAGGTTTAGGTTTGGGGTTAGGTTTAGATTTTAGGTTTAGATTTGGGGTTAGGTTTAGATTTTAGGTTTAGATTTGGGGTTAGGTTTAGATTTTAGGTTTAGATTTGGGGTTAGGTTTAGATTTCGGGTTAGGTTTAGATTTTAGGTTTAGATTTGGGGTTAGGTTTAGATTTTAGGTTTAGATTTGGGGTTAGGTTTAGATTTGGGGTTAGGTTTAGATTTTAGGTTTAGATTTGGGGTTAGGTTTAGATTTTAGGTTTAGATTTGGGGTTAGGTTTAGATTTGGGGTTAGGTTTAGATTTTAGGTTTAGATTTGGGGTTAGGTTTAGATTTGGGGTTAGGTTTAGATTTTAGGTTTAGATTTGGGGTTAGGATTAGATTTGGGGTTAGGTTTAGATTTTAGGTTTAGATTTGGGGTTAGGTTTAGATTTTAGGTTTATATTTGGGGTTAGGTTTAGATTTGGGGTTAGGTTTAGATTTTAGGTTTAGATTTGGGGTTAGGTTTAGATTTGGGTTTAGGTTTAGATTTTAGGTTTAGATTTGGGGTTAGGTTTAGATTTGGGGTTAGGTTTAGATTTTAGGTTTAGATTTGGGGTTGGGTTTAGATTTTAGGTTTAGATTTGGGGTTAGGTTTAGATTTTAGGTTAGGTTTAGATTTTAGGTTTAGATTTTAGGTTTAGATTTGGGGTTAGGTTTAGATTTTCGGTTTAGATTTAGGGTTAGGTTTAGATTTTCGGTTTAGATTTGGGGTTAGGTTTAGATTTTAGGTTTAGATTTGGGGTTAGGTTTAGATTTGGGGTTAGGTTTAGATTTTAGGTTTAGATTTGGGTTTAGGTTTAGATTTGGGGTTAGGTTTAGATTTTAGGTTTAGATTTGGGGTTAGGTTTAGATTTTAGGTTTAGATTTGGGGTTAGGTTTAGATTTGGGGTTAGGTTTAGATTTTAGGTTTAGATTTGGGGTTAGGTTTAGATTTTTGGTTTAGATTTGGGGTTAGGTTTAGATTTGGGGTTAGGTTTAGATTTTAGGTTTAGATTTGGGGTTAGGTTTAGATTTTAGGTTTAGATTTGGGGTTAGGTTTAGATTTTAGGTTAGGTTTAGATTTTAGGTTTAGATTTTCGGTTTAGATTTGGGGTTAGGTTTAGATTTTCAGTTTAGATTTGGGGTTAGGTTTAGATTTTCGGTTTAGATTTGGGGTTAGGTTTAGATTTTAGGTTTAGATTAGGGGTTCGGTTTAGATTTGAGGTTTAGATTTGGGGTTAGGTTTAGATTTGGGGTTAGGTTTAGATTTTAGGTTTAGATTTGGGGTTAGGTTTAGATTTTAGGTTAGGTTTAGATTTTAGGTTTAGATTTTAGGTTTAGATTTGGGGTTAGGTTTAGATTTTCGGTTTAGATTTGGGGTTAGGTTTAGATTTTAGGTTTAGATTTGGGGTTAGGTTTAGATTTTAGGTTTAGATTTGGGCTTAGGTTTAGATTTTAGGTTTAGATTTGGGGTTAGGTTTAGATTTTAGGTTTAGATTTGGGGTTAGGTTTAGATTTGGGGTTAGGTTTAGATTTTAGGTTCAGATTTGGGGTTAGGTATAGATTTTAGGTTTAGATTTGGGGTTAGGTTTAGATTTGTGGTTAGGTTTAGATTTTAGGTTTAGATTTGGGGTTAGGTTTAGATTTTAGGTTAGGTTTAGATTTTAGGTTTAGATTTGGGGTTCGGTTTAGATTTGAGGTTTAGATTTGGGGTTCGGTTTAGATTTGGGGTTAGGTTTAGATTTTAGGTTTAGATTTGGGGTTAGGTTTAGATTTGGGGTTAGGTTTAGATTTTAGGTTCAGATTTGGGGTTAGGTTTAGATTTTAGGTTTAGATTTGGGGTTAGGTTTAGATTTGGGGTTAGGTTTAGATTTTAGGTTTAGATTTGGGGTTTGGTTTAGATTTTAGGTTAGGTTTAGATTTTAGGTTTAGATTTGGGGTTAGGTTTAGATTTTAGGTTTAGATTTGGGGTTAGGTTTAGATTTGGGGTTAGGTTTAGATTTTAGGTTTAGATTTGGGGTTAGGTTTAGATTTTAGGTTAGGTTTAGATTTTAGGTTTAGATTTGGGGTTAGGTTTAGATTTTAGGTTTAGATTTACGGTTAGGTTTAGATTTTAGGTTTAGATTTGGGGTTAGGTTTAGATTTGGGGTTAGGTTTAGATTTTAGGTTTAGATTTGGGGTTAGGTTTAGATTTTAGGTTTAGATTTGGGGTTAGGTTTAGATTTTAGGTTTAGATTTGGGGTTAGGTTTAGATTTGGGGTTAGGTTTGGGGTTAGGTTTAGATATGGGGTGATGTTTAGATTTTAGGTTTAGATTTGGGGTTAGGTTTAGATTTTAGGTTTAGATTTGGGGTTAGGTTTAGATTTGGGGTTAGGTTTAGATTTGGGGTTAGGTTTAGATTTGGGGTTAGGTTTAGATTTTCGGTTTAGATTTGGGGTTAGGTTTAGATTTGGGGTTAGGTTTAGATTTTAGGTTTAGATTTGGGGTTAGGTTTAGATTTGGGGTTAGGTTTAGATTTTAGGTTTAGATTTGGGGTTAGGTTTAGATTTTAGGTTTAGATTTGGGGTTAGGTTTAGATTTGGGGTTAGGTTTAGATTTTAGGTTTAGATTTGGGGTTAGGTTTAGATTTTAGGTTAGGTTTAGATTTTAGGTTTAGATTTTAGGTTTAGATTTGGGGTTAGGTTTAGATTTTAGGTTTAGATTTGGGGTTAGGTTTAGATTTGAGGTTTAGATTTGGGGTTAGGTTTAGATTTGGGGTTAGGTTTAGATTTTAGGTTTAGATTTGGGGTTAGGTTTAGATTTGGGGTTAGGTTTAGATTTTAGGTTTAGATTTGGGGTTAGGTTTAGATTTTAGGTTTAGATTTGGGGTTAGGTTTAGATTTGGGGTTAGGTTTAGATTTTAGGTTTAGATTTGGGGTTAGGTTTAGATTTGGGGTTAGGTTTAGATTTTAGGTTTAGATTTGGGGTTAGGTTTAGATTTTAGGTTTAGATTTGGGGTTAGGTTTAGATTTGGGGTTAGGTTTAGATTTTAGGTTTAGATTTGGGGTTAGGTTTAGATTTTAGGTTAGGTTTAGATTTTAGGTTTAGATTTTAGGTTTAGATTTGGGGTTAGGTTTAGATTTGGGGTTAGGTTTAGATTTTAGGTTTAGATTTGGGGTTAGGTTTAGATTTTTGGTTTAGATTTGGGGTTAGGTTTAGATTTGGGGTTAGGTTTAGATTTTAGGTTTAGATTTGGGGTTAGGTTTAGATTTTAGGTTTAGATTTGGGGTTAGGTTTAGATTTTAGGTTAGGTTTAGATTTTAGGTTTAGATTTTCGGTTTAGATTTGGGGTTAGGTTTAGATTTTCAGTTTAGATTTGGGGTTAGGTTTAGATTTTCGGTTTAGATTTGGGGTTAGGTTTAGATTTTAGGTTTAGATTAGGGGTTCGGTTTAGATTTGAGGTTTAGATTTGGGGTTAGGTTTATATTTGGGGTTAGGTTTAGATTTTAGGTTTAGATTTGGGGTTAGGTTTAGATTTTAGGTTAGGTTTAGATTTTAGGTTTAGATTTTAGGTTTAGATTTGGGCTTAGGTTTAGATTTTCGGTTTAGATTTGGGGTTAGGTTTAGATTTTAGGTTTAGATTTGGGGTTAGGTTTAGATTTGGGGTTAGGTTTAGATTTTAGGTTCAGATTTGGGGTTAGGTATAGATTTTAGGTTTATATTTGGGGTTAGGTTTAGATTTGGGGTTAGGTTTAGATTTTAGGTTTAGATTTGGGGTTAGGTTTAGATTTTAGGTTAGGTTTAGATTTTAGGTTTAGATTTGGGGTTCGGTTTAGATTTGAGGTTTAGATTTGGGGTTCGGTTTAGATTTGGGGTTAGGTTTAGATTTTAGGTTTAGATTTGGGGTTAGGTTTAGATTTGGGGTTAGGTTTAGATTTTAGGTTCAGATTTGGGGTTAGGTTTAGATTTTAGGTTTAGATTTGGGGTTAGGTTTAGATTTGGGGTTAGGTTTAGATTTTAGGTTTAGATTTGGGGTTTGGTTTAGATTTTAGGTTAGGTTTAGATTTTAGGTTTAGATTTGGGGTTAGGTTTAGATTTTAGGTTTAGATTTGGGGTTAGGTTTAGATTTTAGGTTTAGATTTGGGGTTAGGTTTAGATTTTAGGTTAGGTTTAGATTTTAGGTTTAGATTTTAGGTTTAGATTTGGGGTTAGGTTTAGATTTGGGGTTAGGTTTAGATTTTAGGTTTAGATTTGGGGTTAGGTTTAGATTTTTGGTTTAGATTTGGGGTTAGGTTTAGATTTGGGGTTAGGTTTAGATTTTAGGTTTAGATTTGGGGTTAGGTTTAGATTTTAGGTTTAGATTTGGGGTTAGGTTTAGATTTTAGGTTAGGTTTAGATTTTAGGTTTAGATTTTCGGTTTAGATTTGGGGTTAGGTTTACATTTTCAGTTTAGATTTGGGGTTAGGTTTAGATTTTAGGTTTAGATTTGGGGTTAGGTTTAGATTTTAGGTTTAGATTAGGGGTTCGGTTTAGATTTGAGGTTTAGATTTGGGGTTAGGTTTAGATTTGGGGTTAGGTTTAGATTTTAGGTTTAGATTTGGGGTTAGGTTTAGATTTTAGGTTAGGTTTAGATTTTAGGTTTAGATTTTAGGTTTAGATTTGGGGTTAGGTTTAGATTTTCGGTTTAGATTTGGGGTTAGGTTTAGATTTTAGGTTTAGATTTGGGGTTAGGTTTAGATTTGGGGTTAGGTTTAGATTTTAGGTTCAGATTTGGGGTTAGGTATAGATTTTAGGTTTATATTTGGGGTTAGGTTTAGATTTGGGGTTAGGTTTAGATTTTAGGTTTAGATTTGGGGTTAGGTTTAGATTTTAGGTTAGGTTTAGATTTTAGGTTTAGATTTGGGGTTCGGTTTAGATTTGAGGTTTAGATTTGGGGTTCGGTTTAGATTTGGGGTTAGGTTTAGATTTTAGGTTTAGATTTGGGGTTAGGTTTAGATTTGGGGTTAGGTTTAGATTTTAGGTTCAGATTTGGGGTTAGGTTTAGATTTTAGGTTTAGATTTGGGGTTAGGTTTAGATTTGGGGTTAGGTTTAGATTTTAGGTTTAGATTTGGGGTTTGGTTTAGATTTTAGGTTAGGATTAGATTTTAGGTTTAGATTTGGGGTTAGGTTTAGATTTTAGGTTTAGATTTGGGGTTAGGTTTAGATTTTAGGTTAGGTTTAGATTTTAGGTTTAGATTTGGGGTTAGGTTTAGATTTTAGGTTTAGATTTACGGTTAGGTTTAGATTTTAGGTTTAGATTTGGGGTTAGGTTTAGATTTGGGGTTAGGTTTAGATTTTAGGTTTAGATTTGGGGTTAGGTTTAGATTTGGGGTTAGGTTTAGATTTTAGGTTCAGATTTGGGGTTAGGTTTAGATTTTAGGTTTAGATTTGGGGTTAGGTTTAGATTTGGGGTTAGGTTTAGATTTTAGGTTTAGATTTGGTGTTAGGTTTAGATTTTAGGTTTAGATTTGGGGTTAGGTTTAGATTTGGGGTTGGGTTTAGATTTTAGGTTTAGATTTGGGGCTAGGTTTAGATTTTAGGTTAGGTTTAGATTTTAGGTTTAGATTTTAGGTTTAGATTTGGGGTTAGGTTTAGATTTTAGGTTTAGATTTGGGGTTAGGTTTAGATTTTAGGTTTAGATTTGGGGTTAGGTTTAGGTTTGGGGTTAGGTTTAGATTTTAGGTTTAGATTTGGGGTTAGGTTTAGATTTTAGGTTTAGATTTGGGGTTAGGTTTAGATTTTAGGTTTAGATTTGGGGTTAGGTTTAGATTTCGGGTTAGGTTTAGATTTTAGGTTTAGATTTGGGGTTAGGTTTAGATTTTAGGTTTAGATTTGGGGTTAGGTTTAGATTTGGGGTTAGGTTTAGATTTTAGGTTTAGATTTGGGGTTAGGTTTAGATTTTAGGTTTAGATTTGGGGTTAGGTTTAGATTTGGGGTTAGGTTTAGATTTTAGGTTTAGATTTGGGGTTAGGTTTAGATTTGGGGTTAGGTTTAGATTTTAGGTTTAGATTTGGGGTTAGGATTAGATTTGGGGTTAGGTTTAGATTTTAGGTTTAGATTTGGGGTTAGGTTTAGATTTTAGGTTTATATTTGGGGTTAGGTTTAGATTTGGGGTTAGGTTTAGATTTTAGGTTTAGATTTGGGGTTAGGTTTAGATTTGGGTTTAGGTTTAGATTTTAGGTTTAGATTTGGGGTTAGGTTTAGATTTGGGGTTAGGTTTAGATTTTAGGTTTAGATTTGGGGTTGGGTTTAGATTTTAGGTTTAGATTTGGGGTTAGGTTTAGATTTTAGGTTAGGTTTAGATTTTAGGTTTAGATTTTA
This sequence comes from Patagioenas fasciata, assembly GCF_037038585.1. Taxonomy (NCBI): domain Eukaryota; kingdom Metazoa; phylum Chordata; class Aves; order Columbiformes; family Columbidae; genus Patagioenas; species Patagioenas fasciata. Next base: position 1,278,103 of record NW_027288800.1, read on the forward strand.
GGTTTAGATTTGGGGTTATGTTTAGATTTTCGGTTTAGATTTAGGGTTAGGTTTAGATTTTCGGTTTAGATTTGGGGTTAGGTTTAGATTTTAGGTTTAGATTTGGGGTTAGGTTTAGATTTGGGGTTAGGTTTAGATTTTAGGTTTAGATTTGGGTTTAGGTTTAGATTTGGGGTTAGGTTTAGATTTTAGGTTTAGATTTGGGGTTAGGTTTAGATTTTAGGTTTAGATTTGGGGTTAGGTTTAGATTTGGGGTTAGGTTTAGATTTTAGGTTTAGATTTGGGGTTAGGTTTAGATTTTTGGTTTAGATTTGGGGTTAGGTTTAGATTTGGGGTTAGGTTTAGATTTTAGGTTTAGATTTGGGGTTAGGTTTAGATTTTAGGTTTAGATTTGGGGTTAGGTTTAGATTTTAGGTTAGGTTTAGATTTTAGGTTTAGATTTTCGGTTTAGATTTGGGGTTAGGTTTAGATTTTCAGTTTAGATTTGGGGTTAGGTTTAGATTTTCGGTTTAGATTTGGGGTTAGGTTTAGATTTTAGGTTTAGATTAGGGGTTCGGTTTAGATTTGAGGTTTAGATTTGGGGTTAGGTTTAGATTTGGGGTTAGGTTTAGATTTTAGGTTTAGATTTGGGGTTAGGTTTAGATTTTAGGTTAGGTTTAGATTTTAGGTTTAGATTTTAGGTTTAGATTTGGGGTTAGGTTTAGATTTTCGGTTTAGATTTGGGGTTAGGTTTAGATTTTAGGTTTAGATTTGGGGTTAGGTTTAGATTTTAGGTTTAGATTTGGGCTTAGGTTTAGATTTTAGGTTTAGATTTGGGGTTAGGTTTAGATTTTAGGTTTAGATTTGGGGTTAGGTTTAGATTTGGGGTTAGGTTTAGATTTTAGGTTCAGATTTGGGGTTAGGTATAGATTTTAGGTTTAGATTTGGGGTTAGGTTTAGATTTGTGGTTAGGTTTAGATTTTAGGTTTAGATTTGGGGTTAGGTTTAGATTTTAGGTTAGGTTTAGATTTTAGGTTTAGATTTGGGGTTCGGTTTAGATTTGAGGTTTAGATTTGGGGTTCGGTTTAGATTTGGGGTTAGGTTTAGATTTTAGGTTTAGATTTGGGGTTAGGTTTAGATTTGGGGTTAGGTTTAGATTTTAGGTTCAGATTTGGGGTTAGGTTTAGATTTTAGGTTTAGATTTGGGGTTAGGTTTAGATTTGGGGTTAGGTTTAGATTTTAGGTTTAGATTTGGGGTTTGGTTTAGATTTTAGGTTAGGTTTAGATTTTAGGTTTAGATTTGGGGTTAGGTTTAGATTTTAGGTTTAGATTTGGGGTTAGGTTTAGATTTGGGGTTAGGTTTAGATTTTAGGTTTAGATTTGGGGTTAGGTTTAGATTTTAGGTTAGGTTTAGATTTTAGGTTTAGATTTGGGGTTAGGTTTAGATTTTAGGTTTAGATTTACGGTTAGGTTTAGATTTTAGGTTTAGATTTGGGGTTAGGTTTAGATTTGGGGTTAGGTTTAGATTTTAGGTTTAGATTTGGGGTTAGGTTTAGATTTTAGGTTTAGATTTGGGGTTAGGTTTAGATTTTAGGTTTAGATTTGGGGTTAGGTTTAGATTTGGGGTTAGGTTTGGGGTTAGGTTTAGATATGGGGTTAGGTTTAGATTTTAGGTTTAGATTTGGGGTTAGGTTTAGATTTTAGGTTTAGATTTGGGGTTAGGTTTAGATTTGGGGTTAGGTTTAGATTTGGGGTTAGGTTTAGATTTGGGGTTAGGTTTAGATTTTCGGTTTAGATTTGGGGTTAGGTTTAGATTTGGGGTTAGGTTTAGATTTTAGGTTTAGATTTGGGGTTAGGTTTAGATTTTAGGTTTAGATTTGGGGTTAGGTTTAGATTTGGGGTTAGGTTTAGATTTTAGGTTTAGATTTGGGTTTAGGTTTAGATTTGGGGTTAGGTTTAGATTTTAGGTTTAGATTTGGGGTTAGGTTTAGATTTTAGGTTTAGATTTGGGGTTAGGTTTAGATTTGGGGTTAGGTTTAGATTTTAGGTTTAGATTTGGGGTTAGGTTTAGATTTTTGGTTTAGATTTGGGGTTAGGTTTAGATTTGGGGTTAGGTTTAGATTTTAGGTTTAGATTTGGGGTTAGGTTTAGATTTTAGGTTTAGATTTGGGGTTAGGTTTAGATTTTAGGTTAGGTTTAGATTTTAGGTTTAGATTTTCGGTTTAGATTTGGGGTTAGGTTTAGATTTTCAGTTTAGATTTGGGGTTAGGTTTAGATTTTCGGTTTAGATTTGGGGTTAGGTTTAGATTTTAGGTTTAGATTTGGGGTTAGGTTTAGATTTTAGGTTTAGATTTGGGGTTAGGTTTAGATTTGGGGTTAGGTTTAGATTTTAGGTTTAGATTTGGGGTTAGGTTTAGATTTTAGGTTAGGTTTAGATTTTAGGTTTAGATTTTAGGTTTAGATTTGGGGTTAGGTTTAGATTTTCGGTTTAGATTTGGGGTTAGGTTTAGATTTTAGGTTTAGATTTGGGGTTAGGTTTAGATTTTAGGTTTAGATTTGGGCTTAGGTTTAGATTTTAGGTTTAGATTTGGGGTTAGGTTTAGATTTTAGGTTTAGATTTGGGGTTAGGTTTAGATTTGGGGTTAGGTTTAGATTTTAGGTTCAGATTTGGGGTTAGGTATAGATTTTAGGTTTAGATTTGGGGTTAGGTTTAGATTTGTGGTTAGGTTTAGATTTTAGGTTTAGATTTGGGGTTAGGTTTAGATTTTAGGTTAGGTTTAGATTTTAGGTTTAGATTTGGGGTTCGGTTTAGATTTGAGGTTTAGATTTGGGGTTCGGTTTAGATTTGGGGTTAGGTTTAGATTTTAGGTTTAGATTTGGGGTTAGGTTTAGATTTGGGGTTAGGTTTAGATTTTAGGTTCAGATTTGGGGTTAGGTTTAGATTTTAGGTTTAGATTTGGGGTTAGGTTTAGATTTGGGGTTAGGTTTAGATTTTAGGTTTAGATTTGGGGTTTGGTTTAGATTTTAGGTTAGGTTTAGATTTTAGGTTTAGATTTGGGGTTAGGTTTAGATTTTAGGTTTAGATTTGGGGTTAGGTTTAGATTTGGGGTTAGGTTTAGATTTTAGGTTTAGATTTGGGGTTTGGTTTAGATTTTAGGTTAGGTTTAGATTTTAGGTTTAGATTTGGGGTTAGGTTTAGATTTTAGGTTTAGATTTGGGGTTAGGTTTAGATTTGGGGTTAGGTTTAGATTTTAGGTTTAGATTTGGGGTTAGGTTTAGATTTTAGGTTTAGATTTGGGGTTAGGTTTAGATTTGGGGTTAGGTTTGGGGTTAGGTTTAGATATGGGGTTAGGTTTAGATTTTAGGTTTAGATTTGGGGTTAGGTTTAGATTTTAGGTTTAGATTTGGGGTTAGGTTTAGATTTGGGGTTAGGTTTAGATTTGGGGTTAGGTTTAGATTTGGGGTTAGGTTTAGATTTTCGGTTTAGATTTGGGGTTAGGTTTAGATTTGGGGTTAGGTTTAGATTTTAGGTTTAGATTTGGGGTTAGGTTTAGATTTGGGGTTAGGTTTAGATTTTAGGTTTAGATTTGGGGTTAGGTTTAGATTTTAGGTTTAGATTTGGGGTTAGGTTTAGATTTGGGGTTAGGTTTAGATTTTAGGTTTAGATTTGGGGTTAGGTTTAGATTTTAGGTTAGGTTTAGATTTTAGGTTTAGATTTTAGGTTTAGATTTGGGGTTAGGTTTAGATTTTAGGTTTAGATTTGGGGTTAGGTTTAGATTTGAGGTTTAGATTTGGGGTTAGGTTTAGATTTGGGGTTAGGTTTAGATTTTAGGTTTAGATTTGGGGTTAGGTTTAGATTTGGGGTTAGGTTTAGATTTTAGGTTTAGATTTGGGGTTAGGTTTAGATTTTAGGTTTAGATTTGGGGTTAGGTTTAGATTTGGGGTTAGGTTTAGATTTTAGGTTTAGATTTGGGGTTAGGTTTAGATTTGGGGTTAGGTTTAGATTTTAGGTTTAGATTTGGGGTTAGGTTTAGATTTTAGGTTTAGATTTGGGGTTAGGTTTAGATTTGGGGTTAGGTTTAGATTTTAGGTTTAGATTTGGGGTTAGGTTTAGATTTTAGGTTAGGTTTAGATTTTAGGTTTAGATTTTAGGTTTAGATTTGGGGTTAGGTTTAGATTTGGGGTTAGGTTTAGATTTTAGGTTTAGATTTGGGGTTAGGTTTAGATTTTTGGTTTAGATTTGGGGTTAGGTTTAGATTTGGGGTTAGGTTTAGATTTTAGGTTTAGATTTGGGGTTAGGTTTAGATTTTAGGTTTAGATTTGGGGTTAGGTTTAGATTTTAGGTTAGGTTTAGATTTTAGGTTTAGATTTTCGGTTTAGATTTGGGGTTAGGTTTAGATTTTCAGTTTAGATTTGGGGTTAGGTTTAGATTTTCGGTTTAGATTTGGGGTTAGGTTTAGATTTTAGGTTTAGATTAGGGGTTCGGTTTAGATTTGAGGTTTAGATTTGGGGTTAGGTTTATATTTGGGGTTAGGTTTAGATTTTAGGTTTAGATTTGGGGTTAGGTTTAGATTTTAGGTTAGGTTTAGATTTTAGGTTTAGATTTTAGGTTTAGATTTGGGCTTAGGTTTAGATTTTCGGTTTAGATTTGGGGTTAGGTTTAGATTTTAGGTTTAGATTTGGGGTTAGGTTTAGATTTGGGGTTAGGTTTAGATTTTAGGTTCAGATTTGGGGTTAGGTATAGATTTTAGGTTTATATTTGGGGTTAGGTTTAGATTTGGGGTTAGGTTTAGATTTTAGGTTTAGATTTGGGGTTAGGTTTAGATTTTAGGTTAGGTTTAGATTTTAGGTTTAGATTTGGGGTTCGGTTTAGATTTGAGGTTTAGATTTGGGGTTCGGTTTAGATTTGGGGTTAGGTTTAGATTTTAGGTTTAGATTTGGGGTTAGGTTTAGATGGGGTTAGGTTTAGATTTTAGGTTCAGATTTGGGGTTAGGTTTAGATTTTAGGTTTAGATTTGGGGTTAGGTTTAGATTTGGGGTTAGGTTTAGATTTTAGGTTTAGATTTGGGGTTTGGTTTAGATTTTAGGTTAGGTTTAGATTTTAGGTTTAGATTTGGGGTTAGGTTTAGATTTTAGGTTTAGATTTGGGGTTAGGTTTAGATTTTAGGTTTAGATTTGGGGTTAGGTTTAGATTTTAGGTTAGGTTTAGATTTTAGGTTTAGATTTTAGGTTTAGATTTGGGGTTAGGTTTAGATTTGGGGTTAGGTTTAGATTTTAGGTTTAGATTTGGGGTTAGGTTTAGATTTTTGGTTTAGATTTGGGGTTAGGTTTAGATTTGGGGTTAGGTTTAGATTTTAGGTTTAGATTTGGGGTTAGGTTTAGATTTTAGGTTTAGATTTGGGGTTAGGTTTAGATTTTAGGTTAGGTTTAGATTTTAGGTTTAGATTTTCGGTTTAGATTTGGGGTTAGGTTTAGATTTTCAGTTTAGATTTGGGGTTAGGTTTAGATTTTAGGTTTAGATTTGGGGTTAGGTTTAGATTTTAGGTTTAGATTAGGGGTTCGGTTTAGATTTGAGGTTTAGATTTGGGGTTAGGTTTAGATTTGGGGTTAGGTTTAGATTTTAGGTTTAGATTTGGGGTTAGGTTTAGATTTTAGGTTAGGTTTAGATTTTAGGTTTAGATTTTAGGTTTAGATTTGGGGTTAGGTTTAGATTTTCGGTTTAGATTTGGGGTTAGGTTTAGATTTTAGGTTTAGATTTGGGGTTAGGTTTAGATTTGGGGTTAGGTTTAGATTTTAGGTTCAGATTTGGGGTTAGGTATAGATTTTAGGTTTATATTTGGGGTTAGGTTTAGATTTGGGGTTAGGTTTAGATTTTAGGTTTAGATTTGGGGTTAGGTTTAGATTTTAGGTTAGGTTTAGATTTTAGGTTTAGATTTGGGGTTCGGTTTAGATTTGAGGTTTAGATTTGGGGTTCGGTTTAGATTTGGGGTTAGGTTTAGATTTTAGGTTTAGATTTGGGGTTAGGTTTAGATTTGGGGTTAGGTTTAGATTTTAGGTTCAGATTTGGGGTTAGGTTTAGATTTTAGGTTTAGATTTGGGGTTAGGTTTAGATTTGGGGTTAGGTTTAGATTTTAGGTTTAGATTTGGGGTTTGGTTTAGATTTTAGGTTAGGTTTAGATTTTAGGTTTAGATTTGGGGTTAGGTTTAGATTTTAGGTTTAGATTTGGGGTTAGGTTTAGATTTTAGGTTAGGTTTAGATTTTAGGTTTAGATTTGGGGTTAGGTTTAGATTTTAGGTTTAGATTTACGGTTAGGTTTAGATTTTAGGTTTAGATTTGGGGTTAGGTTTAGATTTGGGGTTAGGTTTAGATTTTAGGTTTAGATTTGGGGTTAGGTTTAGATTTGGGGTTAGGTTTAGATTTTAGGTTCAGATTTGGGGTTAGGTTTAGATTTTAGGTTTAGATTTGGGGTTAGGTTTAGATTTGGGGTTAGGTTTAGATTTTAGGTTTAGATTTGGGGTTAGGTTTAGATTTTAGGTTTAGATTTGGGGTTAGGTTTAGATTTGGGGTTATGTTTATATTTTAGGTTTAGATTTGGGGTTAGGTTTAGATTTTAGGTTAGGTTTAGATTTTAGGTTTAGATTTTAGGTTTAGATTTGGGGTTAGGTTTAGATTTTAGGTTTAGATTTGGGGTTCGGTTTAGATTTGAGGTTTAGATTTGGGGTTAGGTTTAGATTTTAGGTTTAGATTTGGGGTTAGGTTTAGATTTGGGGTTAGGTTTAGATTTTAGGTTTAGATTTGGGGTTAGGTTTAGATTTTAGGTTTAGATTTACGGTTAGGTTTAGATTTGAGGTTTAGATTTGGGGTTCGGTTTAGATTTGGGGTTAGGTTTAGATTTTAGGTTTAGATTTGGGGTTAGGTTTAGATTTGGGGTTAGGTTTAGATTTTAGGTTCAGATTTGGGGTTAGGTTTAGATTTTAGGTTTAGATTTGGGGTTAGGTTTAGATTTGGGGTTAGGTTTAGATTTTAGGTTTAGATTTGGGGTTTGGTTTAGATTTTAGGTTAGGTTTAGATTTTAGGTTTAGATTTGGGGTTAGGTTTAGATTTTAGGTTTAGATTTGGGGTTAGGTTTAGATTTTAGGTTAGGTTTAGATTTTAGGTTTAGATTTGGGGTTAGGTTTAGATTTTAGGTTTAGATTTACGGTTAGGTTTAGATTTTAGGTTTAGATTTGGGGTTAGGTTTAGATTTGGGGTTAGGTTTAGATTTTAGGTTTAGATTTGGGGTTAGGTTTAGATTTTAGGTTTAGATTTGGGGTTAGGTTTAGATTTGGGGTTAGGTTTAGATTTTAGGTTTAGATTTGGGGTTAGGTTTAGATTTTAGGTTTAGATTTGGGGTTAGGTTTAGATTTGGGGTTAGGTTTAGATTTGGGGTTAGGTTTAGATTTGGGGTTAGGTTTAGATTTTCGGTTTAGATTTGGGGTTAGGTTTAGATTTGGGGTTAGGTTTAGATTTGGGGTTAGGTTTAGATTTTAGGTTTAGATTTGGGGTTAGGTTTAGATTTGGGGTTAGGTTTAGATTTTAGGTTTAGATTTGGGGTTAGGTTTAGATTTTAGGTTTAGATTTGGGGTTAGGTTTAGATTTGGGGTTATGTTTATATTTTAGGTTTAGATTTGGGGTTAGGTTTAGATTTTAGGTTAGGTTTAGATTTTAGGTTTAGATTTTAGGTTTAGATTTGGGGTTAGGTTTAGATTTTAGGTTTAGATTTGGGGTTCGGTTTAGATTTGAGGTTTAGATTTGGGGTTAGGTTTAGATTTTAGGTTTAGATTTGGGGTTAGGTTTAGATTTGGGGTTAGGTTTAGATTTTAGGTTTAGATTTGGGGTTAGGTTTAGATTTTAGGTTTAGATTTGGGGTTAGGTTTAGATTTGGGGTTACGTTTAGATTTTAGTTTGAGATTTGGGGTTAGGTTTAGATTTGGGGTTAGGTTTAGATTTTCGGTTTAGATTTGGGGTTAGGTTTAGATTTTCGGTTTAGATTTGGGGTTAGGTTTAGATTTGGGTTTAGATTTGGGGTTAGGTTTAGATTTGGGGTTAGGTTTAGATTTTAGGTTTAGATTTGGGGTTAGGTTTAGATTTGGGGTTAGGTTTAGATTTTAGGTTTAGATTTGGGGTTAGGTTTAGATTTTAGGTTTAGATTTGGGGTTAGGTTTAGATTTGGGGTTAGGTTTAGATTTTAGGTTTAGATTTGGGGTTAGGTTTAGATTTTAGGTTAGGTTTAGATTTTAGGTTTAGATTTTAGGTTTAGATTTGGGGTTAGGTTTAGATTTGAGGTTTAGATTTGGGGTTAGGTTTAGATTTGGGGTTAGGTTTAGATTTTAGGTTTAGATTTGGGGTTAGGTTTAGATTTGGGGTTAGGTTTAGATTTTAGGTTTAAATTTGGGGTTAGGTTTAGATTTTAGGTTTAGATTTGGGGTTAGGTTTAGATTTGGGGTTACGTTTAGATTTTAGTTTGAGATTTGGGGTTAGGTTTAGATTTGGGGTTAGGTTTAGATTTTAGGTTTAGATTTGGGGTTAGGTTTAGATTTTCGGTTTAGATTTGGGGTTAGGTTTAGATTTGGGTTTAGGTTTAGATTTTAGGTTTAGATTTGGGGTTAGGGTAAGATTTGGGGTTAGGTTTAGATTTTAGGTTTAGATTTGGGGTTAGGTTTAGATTTTAGGTTAGGTTTAGATTTTAGGTTTAGATTTTCGGTTTAGATTTGGGGTTAGGTTTAGATTTTCGGTTTAGATTTGGGGTTAGGTTTATTTTTTCGGTTTAGATTTGGGGTTAGGTTTAGATTTGGGGTTAGGTTTAGATTTCGGGTTAGGTTTATATTTTAGGTTTAGATTTGGGGTTAGGTTTAGATTTGGGGTTAGGTTTAGATTTTAGGTTTAGATTTGGGGTTAGGTTTAGATTTTAGGTTAGGTTTAGATTTTAGGTTTAGATTTTAGGTTTAGATTTGGGGTTAGGTTTAGATTTTCGGTTTAGATTTGGGGTTAGGTTTAGATTTTTGGTTTAGATTTGGGGTTAGGTTTAGATTTGGGGTTAGGTTTAGATTTTAGGTTTAGATTTGGGGTTAGGTTTAGATTTTAGGTTTAGATTTGGGGTTAGGTTTAGATTTGGGGTTAGGTTTAGATTTTAGGTTTAGATTTGGGGTTAGGTTTAGATTTTAGGTTTAGATTTGGGGTTAGGTTTAGATTTGGGGTTAGGTTTAGATTTTAGGTTTAGATTTGGGGTTAGGTTTAGATTTGAGGTTTAGATTTGGGGTTAGGTTTAGATTTCGGGTTAGGTTTAGATTTTAGGTTTAGATTTGGGGTTAGGTTTAGATTTTAGGTTAGGTTTAGATTTTAGGTTTAGATTTTCAGGTTTAGATTTGGGGTTAGGTTTAGATTTTAGGTTTAGATTTGGGGTTAGGTTTAGATTTGAGGTTTAGATTGAGGTTAGGTTTAGATTTGGGGTTAGGTTTAGATTTTAGGTTTAGATTTGGGGTTAGGTTTAGATTTTAGGTTAGGTTTAGATTTTAGGTTTAGATTTTCGGTTTAGATTTGGGGTTAGGTTTAGATTTTAGGTTTAGATTTGGGGTTAGGTTTAGATTTTCGGTTTAGATTTGGGGTTAGGTTTAGATTTGGGTTTAGGTTTAGATTTTAGGTTTAGATTTGGGGTTAGGTTTAGATTTTAGGTTTAGATTTGGGGTTAGGTTTAGATTTTCGGTTTAGATTTGGGGTTAGGTTTAGATTTGGGGTTAGGTTTAGATTTTAGGTTTAGATTTGGGGTTAGATTTAGATTTTAGGTTAGGTTTAGATTTTAGGTTTAGATTTGGGGTTAGGTTTAGATTTTAGGTTTAGATTTGGGGTTAGGTTTAGATTTTAGGTTAGGTTTAGATTTTAGGTTTAGATTTTCGGTTTAGATTTGGGGTTAGGTTTAGATTTTCAGTTTAGATTTGGCGTTAGGTTTAGATTTTCGGTTTAGATTTGGGGTTAGGTTTAGATTTGGGGTTAGGTTTAGATTTTAGGTTTAGATTTGGGGTTAGGTTTAGATTTTAGGTTTAGATTTGGGGTTCGGTTTAGATTTGAGGTTTAGATTTGGGGTTAGGTTTAGATTTGGGGTTAGGTTTAGATTTTAGGTTTAGATTTGGGGTTAGGTTTAGAATTTAGGTTTAGATTTGGGGTTTGGTTTAGATTTTAGGTTAGGTTTAGATTTTAGGTTTAGATTTGGGGTTAGGTTTAGATTTTAGGTTTAGATTTGGGGTTAGGTTTAGATTTTAGGTTTAGATTTGGGGTTAGGTTTAGATTTTAGGTTAGGTTTAGATTTTAGGTTTAGATTTGGGGTTAGGTTTAGATTTTAGGTTTAGATTTACGGTTAGGTTTAGATTTTAGGTTTAGATTTGGGGTTAGGTTTAGATTTGGGGTTAGGTTTAGATTTTAGGTTTAGATTTGGGGTTAGGTTTAGATTTTAGGTTTAGATTTGGGGTTAGGTTTAGATTTGGGGTTAGGTTTAGATTTTAGGTTTAGATTTGGGGTTAGGTTTAGATTTTAGGTTTAGATTTGGGGTTAGGTTTAGATTTGGGGTTAGGTTTAGATTTGGGGTTAGGTTTATATTTTCGGTTTAGATTTGGGGTTAGGTTTAGATTTTCGGTTTAGATTTGGGGTTAGGTTTAGATTTGGGGTTAGGTTTAGATTTGGGGTTAGGTTTAGATTTTAGGTTTAGATTTGGGGTTAGGTTTAGATTTGGGGTTAGGTTTAGATTTTAGGTTTAGATTTGGGGTTAGGTTTAGATTTTAGGTTTAGATTTGGGGTTAGGTTTAGATTTGGGGTTAGGTTTATATTTTAGGTTTAGATTTGGGGTTAGGTTTAGATTTTAGGTTAGGTTTAGATTTTAGGTTTAGATTTTAGGTTTAGATTTGGGGTTAGGTTTAGATTTTCGGTTTAGATTTGGGGTTCGGTTTAGATTTGAGGTTTAGATTTGGGGTTAGGTTTAGATTTGGGGTTAGGTTTAGATTTTAGGTTTAGATTTGGGGTTAGGTTTAGATTTGGGGTTAGGTTTAGATTTTAGGTTTAGATTTGGGGTTAGGTTTAGATTTTAGGTTTAGATTTGGGGTTAGGTTTAGATTTGGGGTTACGTTTAGATTTTAGTTTGAGATTTGGGGTTAGGTTTAGATTTGGGGTTAGGTTTAGATTTTCGGTTTAGATTTGGGGTTAGGTTTAGATTTTCGGTTTAGATTTGGGGTTAGGTTTAGATTTTCGGTTTAGATTTGGGGTTAGGTTTAGATTTGGGGTTAGATTTGGGGTTAGGTTTAGATTTGGGGTTAGGTTTAGATTTGGGGTTAGGTTTAGATTTTAGGTTTAGATTTGGGGTTAGGTTTAGATTTGGGGTTAGGTTTAGATTTTAGGTTTAGATTTGGGGTTAGGTTTAGATTTTAGGTTTAGATTTGGGGTTAGGTTTAGATTTGGGGTTAGGTTTAGATTTTAGGTTTAGATTTGGGGTTAGGTTTAGATTTTAGGTTAGGTTTAGATTTTAGGTTTAGATTTTAGGTTTAGATTTGGGGTTAGGTTTAGATTTGAGGTTTAGATTTGGGGTTAGGTTTAGATTTGGGGTTAGGTTTAGATTTTAGGTTTAGATTTGGGGTTAGGTTTAGATTTGGGGTTAGGTTTAGATTTTAGGTTTAAATTTGGGGTTAGGTTTAGATTTTAGGTTTAGATTTGGGGTTAGGTTTAGATTTGGGGTTACGTTTAGATTTTAGTTTGAGATTTGGGGTTAGGTTTAGATTTGGGGTTAGGTTTAGATTTTAGGTTTAGATTTGGGGTTAGGTTTAGATTTTCGGTTTAGATTTGGGGTTAGGTTTAGATTTGGGGTTAGGTTTAGATTTTAGGTTTAGATTTGGGGTTAGGTTTAGATTTTAGGTTTAGATTTGGGGTTAGGTTTAGATTTGGGGTTAGGTTTAGATTTTAGGTTAGGTTTAGATTTTAGGTTTAGATTTTCCGTTTAGATTTGGGGTTAGGTTTAGATTTTCGGTTTAGATTTGGGGTTAGGTTTATTTTTTCGGTTTAGATTTGGGGTTAGGTTTAGATTTGGGGTTAGGTTTAGATTTTAGGTTTAGATTTGGGGTTGGGTTTAGATTTTAGGTTTAGATTTGGGGTTAGGTTTAGATTTTAGGTTTAGATTTCGGGTTAGGTTTATATTTTAGGTTTAGATTTGGGGTTAGGTTTAGATTTGGGGTTAGGTTTAGATTTTAGGTTTAGATTTGGGGTTAGGTTTAGATTTTAGTTTAGGTTTAGATTTTAGGTTTAGATTTTAGGTTTAGATTTGGGGTTAGGTTTAGATTTTAGGTTTAGATTTGGGGTTAGGTTTAGATTTTTGGTTTAGATTTGGGGTTAGGTTTAGATTTGGGGTTAGGTTTAGATTTTAGGTTTAGATTTGGGGTTAGGTTTAGATTTTAGGTTTAGATTTGGGGTTAGGTTTAGATTTGGGGTTAGGTTTAGATTTTAGGTTTAGATTTGGGGTTAGGTTTAGATTTTAGGTTTAGATTTGGGGTTAGGTTTAGATTTGGGGTTAGGTTTAGATTTTAGGTTTAGATTTGGGGTTAGGTTTAGATTTGAGGTTTAGATTTGGGGTTAGGTTTAGATTTGGGGTTAGGTTTAGATTTTAGGTTTAGATTTGGGGTTAGGTTTAGATTTTAGGTTAGGTTTAGATTTTAGGTTTAGATTTTCAGGTTTAGATTTGGGGTTAGGTTTAGATTTTCGGTTTAGATTTGGGGTTAGGTTTAGATTTTAGGTTTAGATTTGGGGTTAGGTTTAGATTTTAGGTTTAGATTTGGGGTTCGGTTTAGATTTGAGGTTTAGATTTGAGGTTAGGTTTAGATTTGGGGTTAGGTTTAGATTTTAGGTTTAGATTTGGGGTTAGGTTTAGATTTTAGGTTAGGTTTAGATTTTAGGTTTAGATTTTAGGTTTAGATTTGGGGTTAGGTTTAGATTTTAGGTTTAGATTTGGGGTTAGGTTTAGATTTTCGGTTTAGATTTGGGGTTAGGTTTAGATTTGGGTTTAGGTTTAGATTTTAGGTTTAGATTTGGGGTTAGGTTTAGATTTTAGGTTTAGATTTGGGGTTAGGTTTAGATTTTCGGTTTAGATTTGGGGTTAGGTTTAGATTTGGGGTTAGGTTTAGATTTTAGGTTTAGATTTGGGGTTAGATTTAGATTTTAGGTTAGGTTTAGATTTTAGGTTTAGATTTGGGGTTAGGTTTAGATTTTAGGTTTAGATTTGGGGTTAGGTTTAGATTTGGGGTTAGGTTTAGATTTTAGGTTAGGTTTAGATTTTAGGTTTAGATTTTAGGTTTAGATTTGGGTTTAGGTTTAGATTTGAGGTTTAGATTTGGGGTTAGGTTTAGATTTGGGGTTAGGTTTAGATTTTAGGTTTAGATTTGGGGTTAGGTTTAGATTTGGGGTTAGGTTTATTTTTTCGGTTTAGATTTGGGGTTAGGTTTAGATTTGGGGTTAGGTTTAGATTTTAGGTTTAGATTTGGGGTTGGGTTTAGATTTTAGGTTTAGATTTGGGGTTAGGTTTAGATTTTAGGTTTAGATTTCGGGTTAGGTTTATATTTTAGGTTTAGATTTGGGGTTAGGTTTAGATTTGGGGTTAGGTTTAGATTTTAGGTTTAGATTTGGGGTTAGGTTTAGATTTTAGGTTAGGTTTAGATTTTAGGTTTAGATTTTAGGTTTAGATTTGGGGTTAGGTTTAGATTTTAGGTTTAGATTTGGGGTTAGGTTTAGATTTTTGGTTTAGATTTGGGGTTAGGTTTAGATTTGGGGTTAGGTTTAGATTTTAGGTTTAGATTTGGGGTTAGGTTTAGATTTTAGGTTTAGATTTGGGGTTAGGTTTAGATTTGGGGTTAGGTTTAGATTTTAGGTTTAGATTTGGGGTTAGGTTTAGATTTTAGGTTTAGATTTGGGGTTAGGTTTAGATTTGGGGTTAGGTTTAGATTTTAGGTTTAGATTTGGGGTTAGGTTTAGATTTGAGGTTTAGATTTGGGGTTAGTTTTAGATTTGGGGTTAGGTTTAGATTTTAGGTTTAGATTTGGGGTTAGGTTTAGATTTTAGGTTAGGTTTAGATTTTAGGTTTAGATTTTCAGGTTTAGATTTGGGGTTAGGTTTAGATTTTCGGTTTAGATCTGGGGTTAGGTTTAGATTTTAGGTTTAGATTTGGGGTTAGGTTTAGATTTTAGGTTTAGATTTGGGGTTCGGTTTAGATTTGAGGTTTAGATTTGAGGTTAGGTTTAGATTTGGGGTTAGGTTTAGATTTTAGGTTTAGATTTGGGGTTAGGTTTAGATTTTAGGTTAGGTTTAGATTTTAGGTTTAGATTTTAGGTTTAGATTTGGGGTTAGGTTTAGATTTTAGGTTTAGATTTGGGGTTAGGTTTAGATTTTCGGTTTAGATTTGGGGTTAGGTTTAGATTTGGGTTTAGGTTTAGATTTTAGGTTTAGATTTGGGGTTAGGTTTAGATTTTAGGTTTAGATTTGGGGTTAGGTTTAGATTTTCGGTTTAGATTTGGGGTTAGGTTTAGATTTGGGGTTAGGTTTAGACTTTAGGTTTAGATTTGGGGTTAGATTTAGATTTTAGGTTAGGTTTAGATTTTAGGTTTAGATTTGGGGTTAGGTTTAGATTTTAGGTTTAGATTTGGGGTTAGGTTTAGATTTTAGGTTAGGTTTAGATTTTAGGTTTAGATTTTCGGTTTAGATTTGGGGTTAGGTTTAGATTTTCAGTTTAGATTTGGCGTTAGGTTTAGATTTTCGGTTTAGATTTGGGGTTAGGTTTAGATTTGGGGTTAGGTTTAGATTTTAGGTTTAGATTTGGGGTTAGGTTTAGATTTTAGGTTTAGATTTGGGGTTCGGTTTAGATTTGAGGTTTAGATTTGGGGTTAGGTTTAGATTTGGGGTTAGGTTTAGATTTTAGGTTTAGATTTGGGGTTAGGTTTAGATTTTAGGTTTAGATTTGGGGTTAGGTTTAGATTTTAGGTTTAGATTTGGGGTTAGGTTTAGATTTGGGGTTACGTTTAGATTTTAGTTTGAGATTTGGGGTTAGGTTTAGATTTGGGGTTAGGTTTAGATTTTAGGTTTAGATTTGGGGTTAGGTTTAGATTTTCGGTTTAGATTTGGGGTTAGGTTTAGATTTGGGTTTAGGTTTAGATTTTAGGTTTAGATTTGGGGTTAGGGTTAGATTTGGGGTTAGGTTTAGATTTTAGGTTTAGATTTGGGGTTAGGTTTAGATTTTAGGTTAGGTTTAGATTTTAGGTTTAGATTTTCCGTTTAGATTTTGGGTTAGGTTTAGATTTTCGGTTTAGATTTGGGGTTAGGTTTATTTTTTCGGTTTAGATTTGGGGTTAGGTTTAGATTTTAGGTTTAGATTTGGGGTTGGGTTTAGATTTTAGGTTTAGATTTGGGGTTAGGTTTAGATTTTAGGTTTAGATTTCGGGTTAGGTTTATATTTTAGGTTTAGATTTGGGGTTAGGTTTAGATTTGGGGTTAGGTTTAGATTTTAGGTTTAGATTTGGGGTTAGGTTTAGATTTTAGGTTAGGTTTAGATTTTAGGTTTAGATTTTAGGTTTAGATTTGGGGTTAGGTTTAGATTTTAGGTTTAGATTTGGGGTTAGGTTTAGATTTTTGGTTTAGATTTGGGGTTAGGTTTAGATTTGGGGTTAGGTTTAGATTTTAGGTTTAGATTTGGGGTTAGGTTTAGATTTTAGGTTTAGATTTGGGGTTAGGTTTAGATTTGGGGTTAGGTTTAGATTTTAGGTTTAGATTTGGGGTTAGGTTTAGATTTTAGGTTTAGATTTGGGGTTAGGTTTAGATTTGGGGTTAGGTTTAGATTTTAGGTTTAGATTTGGGGTTAGGTTTAGATTTGAGGTTTAGATTTGGGGTTAGGTTTAGATTTGGGGTTAGGTTTAGATTTTAGGTTTAGATTTGGGGTTAGGTTTAGATTTTAGGTTAGGTTTAGATTTTAGGTTTAGATTTTCAGGTTTAGATTTGGGGTTAGGTTTAGATTTTCGGTTTAGATTTGGGGTTAGGTTTAGATTTTAGGTTTAGATTTGGGGTTAGGTTTAGATTTTAGGTTTAGATTTGGGGTTCGGTTTAGATTTGAGGTTTAGATTTGAGGTTAGGTTTAGATTTGGGGTTAGGTTTAGATTTTAGGTTTAGATTTGGGGTTAGGTTTAGATTTTAGGTTAGGTTTAGATTTTAGGTTTAGATTTTAGGTTTAGATTTGGGGTTAGGTTTAGATTTTAGGTTTAGATTTGGGGTTAGGTTTAGATTTTCGGTTTAGATTTGGGGTTAGGTTTAGATTTGGGTTTAGGTTTAGATTTTAGGTTTAGATTTGGGGTTAGGTTTAGATTTTAGGTTTAGATTTGGGGTTAGGTTTAGATTTTCGGTTTAGATTTGGGGTTAGGTTTAGATTTGGGGTTAGGTTTAGATTTTAGGTTTAGATTTGGGGTTAGATTTAGATTTTAGGTTAGGTTTAGATTTTAGGTTTAGATTTGGGGTTAGGTTTAGATTTTAGGTTTAGATTTGGGGTTAGGTTTAGATTTTAGGTTAGGTTTAGATTTTAGGTTTAGATTTTCGGTTTAGATTTGGGGTTAGGTTTAGATTTTCAGTTTAGATTTGGCGTTAGGTTTAGATTTTCGGTTTAGATTTGGGGTTAGGTTTAGATTTGGGGTTAGGTTTAGATTTTAGGTTTAGATTTGGGGTTAGGTTTAGATTTTAGGTTTAGATTTGGGGTTCGGTTTAGATTTGAGGTTTAGATTTGGGGTTAGGTTTAGATTTGGGGTTAGGTTTAGATTTTAGGTTTAGATTTGGGGTTAGGTTTAGATTTTAGGTTTAGATTTGGGGTTAGGTTTAGATTTGGGGTTAGGTTTAGATTTTAGGTTCAGATTTGGGGTTAGGTTTAGATTTTAGGTTTAGATTTGGGGTTAGGTTTAGATTTGGGGTTAGGTTTAGATTTTAGGTTTAGATTTGGGGTTTGGTTTAGATTTGGGGTTAGGTTTAGATTTTAGGTTTAGATTTGGGGTTAGGTTTAGATTTTAGGTTTAGATTTGGGGTTAGGTTTAGATTTTAGGTTTAGATTTTGGGTTAGGTTTAGATTTTAGGTTAGGTTTTGATTTTAGGTTTAGATTTTCGGTTTAGATTTGGGGTTAGGTTTAGATTTTCAGTTTAGATTTGGGGTTAGGTTTAGATTTTAGGTTTAGATTTGGGGTTAGGTTTAGATTTGGGGTTAGGTTTAGATTTTAGGTTTAGATTTGGGGTTAGGTTTAGATTTTAGGTTTAGATTTGGGGTTCGGTTTAGATTTGAGTTTTAGATTTGGGGTTAGGTTTAGATTTGGGGTTAGGTTTAGATTTTAGGTTTAGATTTGGGGTTAGGTTTAGATTTTAGGTTGGGTTTAGATTTTAGGTTTAGATTTTCGGTTTAGATTTGGGGTTAGGTTTAGATTTTCGGTTTAGATTTGGGGTTAGGTTTAGATTTGGGGTTAGGTTTAGATTTTAGGTTTAGATTTGGGGTTAGGTTTAGATTTTAGGTTTAGATTTGGGGTTAGGTTTAGATTTGGGGTTAGGTTTAGATTTTAGGTTTAGATTTGGGGTTAGGTTTAGATTTGAGGTTTAGATTTGGGGTTAGGTTTAGATTTGGGGTTAGGTTTAGATTTTAGGTTTAGATTTGGGGTTAGGTTTAGATTTTAGGTTAGGTTTAGATTTTAGGTTTAGATTTTCAGGTTTAGATTTGGGGTTAGGTTTAGATTTTCGGTTTAGATTTGGGGTTAGGTTTAGATTTTAGGTTTAGATTTGGGGTTAGGTTTAGATTTTAGGTTTAGATTTGGGGTTCGGTTTAGATTTGAGGTTTAGATTTGAGGTTAGGTTTAGATTTGGGGTTAGGTTTAGATTTTAGGTTTAGATTTGGGGTTAGGTTTAGATTTTAGGTTAGGTTTAGATTTTAGGTTTAGATTTTAGGTTTAGATTTGGGGTTAGGTTTAGATTTTAGGTTTAGATTTGGGGTTAGGTTTAGATTTTCGGTTTAGATTTGGGGTTAGGTTTAGATTTGGGTTTAGGTTTAGATTTTAGGTTTAGATTTGGGGTTAGGTTTAGATTTTAGGTTTAGATTTGGGGTTAGGTTTAGATTTTCGGTTTAGATTTGGGGTTAGGTTTAGATTTGGGGTTAGGTTTAGATTTTAGGTTTAGATTTGGGGTTAGATTTAGATTTTAGGTTAGGTTTAGATTTTAGGTTTAGATTTGGGGTTAGGTTTAGATTTTAGGTTTAGATTTGGGGTTAGGTTTAGATTTTAGGTTAGGTTTAGATTTTAGGTTTAGATTTTCGGTTTAGATTTGGGGTTAGGTTTAGATTTTCAGTTTAGATTTGGCGTTAGGTTTAGATTTTCGGTTTAGATTTGGGGTTAGGTTTAGATTTGGGGTTAGGTTTAGATTTTAGGTTTAGATTTGGGGTTAGGTTTAGATTTTAGGTTTAGATTTGGGGTTCGGTTTAGATTTGAGGTTTAGATTTGGGGTTAGGTTTAGATTTGGGGTTAGGTTTAGATTTTAGGTTTAGATTTGGGGTTAGGTTTAGATTTTAGGTTTAGATTTGGGGTTAGGTTTAGATTTGGGGTTAGGTTTAGATTTTAGGTTCAGATTTGGGGTTAGGTTTAGATTTTAGGTTTAGATTTGGGGTTTGGTTTAGATTTTAGGTTAGGTTTAGATTTTAGGTTTAGATTTGGGGTTAGGTTTAGATTTTAGGTTTAGATTTGGGGTTAGGTTTAGATTTTAGGTTTAGATTTGGGGTTAGGTTTAGATTTTAGGTTTAGATTTTGGGTTAGGTTTAGATTTTAGGTTAGGTTTTGATTTTAGGTTTAGATTTTCGGTTTAGATTTGGGGTTAGGTTTAGATTTTCAGTTTAGATTTGGGGTTAGGTTTAGATTTTAGGTTTAGATTTGGGGTTAGGTTTAGATTTGGGGTTAGGTTTAGATTTTAGGTTTAGATTTGGGGTTAGGTTTAGATTTTAGGTTTAGATTTGGGGTTCGGTTTAGATTTGAGTTTTAGATTTGGGGTTAGGTTTAGATTTGGGGTTAGGTTTAGATTTTAGGTTTAGATTTGGGGTTAGGTTTAGATTTTAGGTTAGGTTTAGATTTTAGGTTTAGATTTTCGGTTTAGATTTGGGGTTAGGTTTAGATTTTCGGTTTAGATTTGGGGTTAGGTTTAGATTTGGGGTTAGGTTTAGATTTTAGGTTTAGATTTGGGGTTAGGTTTAGATTTTAGGTTTAGATTTGGGGTTAGGTTTAGATTTGGGGTTAGGTTTAGATTTTAGGTTCAGATTTGGGGTTAGGTTTAGATTTTAGGTTAGGTTTAGATTTTAGGTTTAGATTTTCAGGTTTAGATTTGGGGTTAGGTTTAGATTTTCGGTTTAGATTTGGGGTTAGGTTTAGATTTTAGGTTTAGATTTGGGGTTAGGTTTAGATTTTAGGTTTAGATTTGGGGTTCGGTTTAGATTTGAGGTTTAGATTTGAGGTTAGGTTTAGATTTGGGGTTAGGTTTAGATTTTAGGTTTAGATTTGGGGTTAGGTTTAGATTTTAGGTTAGGTTTAGATTTTAGGTTTAGATTTTAGGTTTAGATTTGGGGTTAGGTTTAGATTTTAGGTTTAGATTTGGGGTTAGGTTTAGATTTTCGGTTTAGATTTGGGGTTAGGTTTAGATTTGGGTTTAGGTTTAGATTTTAGGTTTAGATTTGGGGTTAGGTTTAGATTTTAGGTTTAGATTTGGGGTTAGGTTTAGATTTTCGGTTTAGATTTGGGGTTAGGTTTAGATTTGGGGTTAGGTTTAGATTTTAGGTTTAGATTTGGGGTTAGATTTAGATTTTAGGTTAGGTTTAGATTTTAGGTTTAGATTTGGGGTTAGGTTTAGATTTTAGGTTTAGATTTGGGGTTAGGTTTAGATTTTAGGTTAGGTTTAGATTTTAGGTTTAGATTTTCGGTTTAGATTTGGGGTTAGGTTTAGATTTTCAGTTTAGATTTGGGGTTAGGTTTAGATTTTCGGTTTAGATTTGGGGTTAGGTTTAGATTTGGGGTTAGGTTTAGATTTTAGGTTTAGATTTGGGGTTAGGTTTAGATTTTAGGTTAGGTTTAGATTTTAGGTTTAGATTTTCGGTTTAGATTTGGGGTTAGGTTTAGATTTTCGGTTTAGATTTGGGGTTAGGTTTAGATTTTCGGTTTAGATTTGGGGTTAGGTTTAGATTTGGGGTTAGGTTTAGATTTTAGGTTTAGATTTGGGGTTAGGTTTAGATTTTAGGTTTAGATTTGGGGTTAGGTTTAGATTTGGGGTTAGGTTTAGATTTTAGGTTCAGATTTGGGGTTAGGTTTATATTTTAGGTTTAGATTTCGGGTTAGGTTTAGATTTGGGGTTAGGTTTAGATTTTAGGTTTAGATTTGGGTTAGGTTTAGATTTTAGGTTAGGTTTAGATTTTAGGTTTAGATTTGGGGTTAGGTTTAGATTTTAGGTTTAGATTTACGGTTAGGTTTAGATTTTAGGTTTAGATTTGGGGTTAGGTTTAGATTTTAGGTTTAGATTTGGGGTTAGGTTTAGATTTTAGGTTTAGATTTGGGGTTAGGTTTAGATTTGGGGTTAGGTTTAGATTTTAGGTTTAGATTTGGGGTTAGGTTTAGATTTTAGGTTTAGATTTGGGGTTACGTTTAGATTTTCGCATTAGATTTGGGGTTAGGTTTAGATTTTCGGTTTAGATTTGGGGTTAGGTTTAGATTTGGGGTTAGGTTTAGATTTTAGGTTTAGATTTGGGGTTAGGTTTAGATTTTAGGTTTAGATTTGGGGTTAGATTTGGGGTTAGGTTTAGATTTGGGGTTAGGTTTAGATTTTAGGTTTAGATTTGGGGTTAGGTTTAGATTTGGGGTTAGGTTTAGATTTTAGGTTTAGACTTGGGGTTAGATTTGGGGTTAGGTTTAGATTTGGGGTTAGGTTTAGATTTTAGGTTTAGATTTGGGGTTAGGTTTAGATTTGGGGTTAGGTTTAGATTTTCGGTTTAGATTTGGGGTTAGGTTTAGATTTTCGGTTTAGATTTGGGGTTAGGTTTAGATTTGGGGTTAGGTTTAGATTTTAGGTTTAGATTTGGGGTTAGGTTTAGATTTTAGGTTTAGTTTTCGGGTTAGGTTTAGATTTTAGGTTTAGATTTGGGGTTAGGTTTAGATTTTAGGTTTAGATTTGGGGTTAGGTTTAGATTTTAGGTTTAGATTTGGGGTTAGGTTTAGATTTGGGGTTAGGTTTAGATTTTAGGTTTAGATTTGGGGTTAGGTTTAGATTTTAGGTTAGGTTTAGATTTTAGGTTT
Organism: Patagioenas fasciata; assembly: GCF_037038585.1. Classification (NCBI taxonomy): domain Eukaryota; kingdom Metazoa; phylum Chordata; class Aves; order Columbiformes; family Columbidae; genus Patagioenas; species Patagioenas fasciata. The sequence continues at coordinate 1,299,466 of NW_027288800.1, forward strand.
AGATTTTAGGTTTAGATTTGGGGTTAGGTTTAGATTTTAGGTTTAGATTTGGGGTTAGGTTTAGATTTTAGGTTTAGATTTGGGGTTAGGTTTAGATTTTAGGTTTAGATTTGGGGTTAGGTTTAGATTTGGGGTTAGGTTTAGATTTTAGGTTAGGTTTAGATTTTAGGTTTAGATTTTACGTTTAGATTTGGGGTTAGGTTTAGATTTTAGGTTTAGATTTGGGGTTAGGTTTAGATTTTAGGTTAGGTTTAGATTTTAGGTTTAGATTTGGGGTTAGGTTTAGATTTTAGGTTTAGATTTGTTGTTAGGTTTAGATTTTAGGTTTAGATTTGGGGTTAGGTTTAGATTTGGGGTTACGTTTAGATTTTAGGTTTAGATTTGGGGTTAGGTTTAGATTTTAGGTTTAGATTTGGGGTTAGGTTTAGATTTTAGGTTAGGTTTAGATTTTAGGTTTAGATTTTCGGTTTAGATTTGGGGTTAGGTTTAGATTTTCAGTTTAGATTTGGGGTTAGGTTTAGATTTTCGGTTTAGATTTGGGGTTAGGTTTAGATTTGGGGTTAGGTTTAGATTTTAGGTTTAGATTTGGGGTTAGGTTTAGATTTTAGGTTTAGATTTGGGGTTAGGTTTAGATTTGAGGTTTAGATTTGGGGTTAGGTTTAGATTTGGGGTTAGGTTTAGATTTTAGGTTTACATTTGGGGTTAGGTTTAGATTTTAGGTTAGGTTTAGATTTTAGGTTTAGATTTTAGGTTTAGATTTGGGGTTAGGTTTAGATTTTAGGTTTAGATTTGGGGTTAGGTTTAGATTTTCGGTTTAGATTTGGGGTTAGGTTTAGATTTGGGGTTAGGTTTAGATTTTCGGTTTAGATTTGGGGTTAGGTTTAGATTTTAGGTTTAGATTTGAGGTTTAGATTTGGGGTTAGGTTTAGATTTGGGGTTAGGTTTAGATTTTAGGTTTAGATTTGGGGTTAGGTTTAGATTTTAGGTTAGGTTTAGATTTTAGGTTTAGATTTTCAGGTTTAGATTTGGGGTTAGGTTTAGATTTTCGGTTTAGATTTGGGGTTAGGTTTAGATTTTAGGTTTAGATTTGGGGTTAGGTTTAGATTTTAGGTTTAGATTTGGGGTTCGGTTTAGATTTGAGGTTTAGATTTGAGGTTAGGTTTAGATTTGGGGTTAGGTTTAGATTTTAGGTTTAGATTTGGGGTTAGGTTTAGATTTTAGGTTAGGTTTAGATTTTAGGTTTAGATTTTAGGTTTAGATTTGGGGTTAGGTTTAGATTTTAGGTTTAGATTTGGGGTTAGGTTTAGATTTTCGGTTTAGATTTGGGGTTAGGTTTAGATTTGGGTTTAGGTTTAGATTTTAGGTTTAGATTTGGGGTTAGGTTTAGATTTTAGGTTTAGATTTGGGGTTAGGTTTAGATTTTCGGTTTAGATTTGGGGTTAGGTTTAGATCTGGGGTTAGGTTTAGATTTTAGGTTTAGATTTGGGGTTAGATTTAGATTTTAGGTTAGGTTTAGATTTTAGGTTTAGATTTGGGGTTAGGTTTAGATTTTAGGTTTAGATTTGGGGTTAGGTTTAGATTTTCAGTTTAGATTTGGCGTTAGGTTTAGATTTTAGGTTTAGATTTGGGGTTAGGTTTAGATTTGGGGTTAGGTTTAGATTTTAGGTTTAGATTTGGGGTTAGGTTTAGATTTTAGGTTAGGTTTAGATTTTAGGTTTAGATTTTAGGTTTAGATTTGGGGTTAGGTTTAGATTTGAGGTTTAGATTTGGGGTTAGGTTTAGATTTGGGGTTAGGTTTAGATTTTAGGTTTAGATTTGGGGTTAGGTTTAGATTTGGGGTTAGGTTTAGATTTTAGGTTTAGATTTGGGGTTAGGTTTAGATTTTAGGTTTAGATTTGGGGTTAGGTTTAGATTTTAGGTTAGGTTTAGATTTTAGGTTTAGATTTTCGGTTTAGATTTGGGGTTAGGTTTAGATTTTCAGTTTAGATTTGGCGTTAGGTTTAGATTTTAGGTTTAGATTTGGGGTTAGGTTTAGATTTTAGGTTTAGATTTGGGGTTAGGTTTAGATTTTAGGTTAGGTTTAGATTTTAGGTTTAGATTTTAGGTTTAGATTTGGGGTTAGGTTTAGATTTGAGGTTTAGATTTGGGGTTAGGTTTAGATTTGGGGTTAGGTTTAGATTTTAGGTTTAGATTTGGGGTTAGGTTTAGATTTGGGGTTAGGTTTATTTTTTCGGTTTAGATTTGGGGTTAGGTTTAGATTTGGGGTTAGGTTTAGATTTTAGGTTTAGATTTGGGGTTGGGTTTAGATTTTAGGTTTAGATTTGGGGTTAGGTTTAGATTTTAGGTTTAGATTTCGGGTTAGGTTTATATTTTAGGTTTAGATTTGGGGTTAGGTTTAGATTTGGGGTTAGGTTTAGATTTTAGGTTTAGATTTGGGGTTAGGTTTAGATTTTAGGTTAGGTTTAGATTTTAGGTTTAGATTTTAGGTTTAGATTTGGGGTTAGGTTTAGATTTTAGGTTTAGATTTGGGGTTAGGTTTAGATTTTTGGTTTAGATTTGGGGTTAGGTTTAGATTTGGGGTTAGGTTTAGATTTTAGGTTTAGATTTGGGGTTAGGTTTAGATTTTAGGTTTAGATTTGGGGTTAGGTTTAGATTTGGTGTTAGGTTTAGATTTTAGGTTTAGATTTGGGGTTAGGTTTAGATTTTAGGTTTAGATTTGGGGTTAGGTTTAGATTTGGGGTTAGGTTTAGATTTTAGGTTTAGATTTGGGGTTAGGTTTAGATTTGAGGTTTAGATTTGGGGTTAGGTTTAGATTTGGGGTTAGGTTTAGATTTTAGGTTTAGATTTGGGGTTAGGTTTAGATTTTAGGTTAGGTTTAGATTTTAGGTTTAGATTTTCAGGTTTAGATTTGGGGTTAGGTTTAGATTTTCGGTTTAGATTTGGGGTTAGGTTTAGATTTTAGGTTTAGATTTGGGGTTAGGTTTAGATTTTAGGTTTAGATTTGGGGTTCGGTTTAGATTTGAGGTTTAGATTTGAGGTTAGGTTTAGATTTGGGGTTAGGTTTAGATTTTAGGTTTAGATTTGGGGTTAGGTTTAGATTTTAGGTTAGGTTTAGATTTTAGGTTTAGATTTTAGGTTTAGATTTGGGGTTAGGTTTAGATTTTAGGTTTAGATTTGGGGTTAGGTTTAGATTTGGGGTTAGGTTTAGATTTTAGGTTTAGATTTGGGGTTAGGTTTAGATTTTAGGTTTAGATTTGGGGTTAGGTTTAGATTTTCGGTTTAGATTTGGGGTTAGGTTTAGATTTGGGGTTAGGTTTAGATTTTAGGTTTAGATTTGGGGTTAGATTTAGATTTTAGGTTAGGTTTAGATTTTAGGTTTAGATTTGGGGTTAGGTTTAGATTTTAGGTTTAGATTTGGGGTTAGGTTTAGATTTTAGGTTAGGTTTAGATTTTAGGTTTAGATTTTCGGTTTAGATTTGGGGTTAGGTTTAGATTTTCAGTTTAGATTTGGCGTTAGGTTTAGATTTTCGGTTTAGATTTGGGGTTAGGTTTAGATTTGGGGTTAGGTTTAGATTTTAGGTTTAGATTTGGGGTTAGGTTTAGATTTTAGGTTTAGATTTGGGGTTCGGTTTAGATTTGAGGTTTAGATTTGGGGTTAGGTTTAGATTTGGGGTTAGGTTTAGATTTTAGGTTTAGATTTGGGGTTAGGTTTAGATTTTAGGTTTAGATTTGGGGTTAGGTTTAGATTTTAGGTTTAGATTTGGGGTTAGGTTTAGATTTGGGGTTACGTTTAGATTTTAGTTTGAGATTTGGGGTTAGGTTTAGATTTGGGGTTAGGTTTAGATTTTAGGTTTAGATTTGGGGTTAGGTTTAGATTTTCGGTTTAGATTTGGGGTTAGGTTTAGATTTGGGTTTAGGTTTAGATTTTAGGTTTAGATTTGGGGTTAGGGTTAGATTTGGGGTTAGGTTTAGATTTTAGGTTTAGATTTGGGGTTAGGTTTAGATTTTAGGTTAGGTTTAGATTTTAGGTTTAGATTTTCCGTTTAGATTTGGGGTTAGGTTTAGATTTTCGGTTTAGATTTGGGGTTAGGTTTATTTTTTCGGTTTAGATTTGGGGTTAGGTTTAGATTTTAGGTTTAGATTTGGGGTTGGGTTTAGATTTTAGGTTTAGATTTGGGGTTAGGTTTAGATTTTAGGTTTAGATTTCGGGTTAGGTTTATATTTTAGGTTTAGATTTGGGGTTAGGTTTAGATTTGGGGTTAGGTTTAGATTTTAGGTTTAGATTTGGGGTTAGGTTTAGATTTTAGGTTAGGTTTAGATTTTAGGTTTAGATTTTAGGTTTAGATTTGGGGTTAGGTTTAGATTTTAGGTTTAGATTTGGGGTTAGGTTTAGATTTTTGGTTTAGATTTGGGGTTAGGTTTAGATTTGGGGTTAGGTTTAGATTTTAGGTTTAGATTTGGGGTTAGGTTTAGATTTTAGGTTTAGATTTGGGGTTAGGTTTAGATTTGGGGTTAGGTTTAGATTTTAGGTTTAGATTTGGGGTTAGGTTTAGATTTTAGGTTTAGATTTGGGGTTAGGTTTAGATTTGGGGTTAGGTTTAGATTTTAGGTTTAGATTTGGGGTTAGGTTTAGATTTGAGGTTTAGATTTGGGGTTAGGTTTAGATTTGGGGTTAGGTTTAGATTTTAGGTTTAGATTTGGGGTTAGGTTTAGATTTTAGGTTAGGTTTAGATTTTAGGTTTAGATTTTCAGGTTTAGATTTGGGGTTAGGTTTAGATTTTCGGTTTAGATTTGGGGTTAGGTTTAGATTTTAGGTTTAGATTTGGGGTTAGGTTTAGATTTTAGGTTTAGATTTGGGGTTCGGTTTAGATTTGAGGTTTAGATTTGAGGTTAGGTTTAGATTTGGGGTTAGGTTTAGATTTTAGGTTTAGATTTGGGGTTAGGTTTAGATTTTAGGTTAGGTTTAGATTTTAGGTTTAGATTTTAGGTTTAGATTTGGGGTTAGGTTTAGATTTTAGGTTTAGATTTGGGGTTAGGTTTAGATTTTCGGTTTAGATTTGGGGTTAGGTTTAGATTTGGGTTTAGGTTTAGATTTTAGGTTTAGATTTGAGGTTAGGTTTAGATTTTAGGTTTAGATTTGGGGTTAGGTTTAGATTTTCGGTTTAGATTTGGGGTTAGGTTTAGATTTGGGGTTAGGTTTAGATTTTAGGTTTAGATTTGGGGTTAGATTTAGATTTTAGGTTAGGTTTAGATTTTAGGTTTAGATTTGGGGTTAGGTTTAGATTTTAGGTTTAGATTTGGGGTTAGGTTTAGATTTTAGGTTAGGTTTAGATTTTAGGTTTAGATTTTCGGTTTAGATTTGGGGTTAGGTTTAGATTTTCAGTTTAGATTTGGCGTTAGGTTTAGATTTTCGGTTTAGATTTGGGGTTAGGTTTAGATTTGGGGTTAGGTTTAGATTTTAGGTTTAGATTTGGGGTTAGGTTTAGATTTTAGGTTTAGATTTGGGGTTCGGTTTAGATTTGAGGTTTAGATTTGGGGTTAGGTTTAGATTTGGGGTTAGGTTTAGATTTTAGGTTTAGATTTGGGGTTAGGTTTAGATTTTAGGTTTAGATTTGGGGTTAGGTTTAGATTTGGGGTTAGGTTTAGATTTTAGGTTCAGATTTGGGGTTAGGTTTAGATTTTAGGTTTAGATTTGGGGTTAGGTTTAGATTTGGGGTTAGGTTTACATTTTAGGTTTAGATTTGGGGTTTGGTTTAGATTTTAGGTTAGGTTTAGATTTTAGGTTTAGATTTGGGGTTAGGTTTAGATTTTAGGTTTAGATTTGGGGTTAGGTTTAGATTTTAGGTTTAGATTTGGGGTTAGGTTTAGATTTTAGGTTTAGATTTTGGGTTAGGTTTAGATTTTAGGTTAGGTTTTGATTTTAGGTTTAGATTTTCGGTTTAGATTTGGGGTTAGGTTTAGATTTTCAGTTTAGATTTGGGGTTAGGTTTAGATTTTAGGTTTAGATTTGGGGTTAGGTTTAGATTTGGGGTTAGGTTTAGATTTTAGGTTTAGATTTGGGGTTAGGTTTAGATTTTAGGTTTAGATTTGGGGTTCGGTTTAGATTTGAGTTTTAGATTTGGGGTTAGGTTTAGATTTGGGGTTAGGTTTAGATTTTAGGTTTAGATTTGGGGTTAGGTTTAGATTTTAGGTTAGGTTTAGATTTTAGGTTTAGATTTTCGGTTTAGATTTGGGGTTAGGTTTAGATTTTCGGTTTAGATTTGGGGTTAGGTTTAGATTTGGGGTTAGGTTTAGATTTTAGGTTTAGATTTGGGGTTAGGTTTAGATTTTAGGTTTAGATTTGGGGTTAGGTTTAGATTTGGGGTTAGGTTTAGATTTTAGGTTCAGATTTGGGGTTAGGTTTAGATTTTAGGTTAGGTTTAGATTTTAGGTTTAGATTTTCAGGTTTAGATTTGGGGTTAGGTTTAGATTTTCGGTTTAGATTTGGGGTTAGGTTTAGATTTTAGGTTTAGATTTGGGGTTAGGTTTAGATTTTAGGTTTAGATTTGGGGTTCGGTTTAGATTTGAGGTTTAGATTTGAGGTTAGGTTTAGATTTGGGGTTAGGTTTAGATTTTAGGTTTAGATTTGGGGTTAGGTTTAGATTTTAGGTTAGGTTTAGATTTTAGGTTTAGATTTTAGGTTTAGATTTGGGGTTAGGTTTAGATTTTAGGTTTAGATTTGGGGTTAGGTTTAGATTTTCGGTTTAGATTTGGGGTTAGGTTTAGATTTGGGTTTAGGTTTAGATTTTAGGTTTAGATTTGGGGTTAGGTTTAGATTTTAGGTTTAGATTTGGGGTTAGGTTTAGATTTTCGGTTTAGATTTGGGGTTAGGTTTAGATTTGGGGTTAGGTTTAGATTTTAGGTTTAGATTTGGGGTTAGATTTAGATTTTAGGTTAGGTTTAGATTTTAGGTTTAGATTTGGGGTTAGGTTTAGATTTTAGGTTTAGATTTGGGGTTAGGTTTAGATTTTAGGTTAGGTTTAGATTTTAGGTTTAGATTTTCGGTTTAGATTTGGGGTTAGGTTTAGATTTTCAGTTTAGATTTGGGGTTAGGTTTAGATTTTCGGTTTAGATTTGGGGTTAGGTTTAGATTTGGGGTTAGGTTTAGATTTTAGGTTTAGATTTGGGGTTAGGTTTAGATTTTAGGTTTAGATTTGGGGTTCGGTTAAGATTTGAGGTTTAGATTTGGGATTAGGTTTAGATTTGGGGTTAGGTTTAGATTTTAGGTTTAGATTTGGGGTTAGGTTTAGATTTTAGGTTTAGATTTGGGGTTAGGTTTAGATTTGGGGTTAGGTTTAGATTTTAGGTTCAGATTTGGGGTTAGGTTTAGATTTTAGGTTTAGATTTGGGGTTTGGTTTAGATTTTAGGTTAGGTTTAGATTTTAGGTTTAGATTTGGGGTTAGGTTTAGATTTTAGGTTTAGATTTGGGGTTAGGTTTAGATTTTAGGTTTAGATTTGGGGTTCGGTTTAGATTTGAGTTTTAGATTTGGGGTTAGGTTTAGATTTGGGGTTAGGTTTAGATTTTAGGTTTAGATTTGGGGTTAGGTTTAGATTTTAGGTTAGGTTTAGATTTTAGGTTTAGATTTTCGGTTTAGATTTGGGGTTAGGTTTAGATTTTCGGTTTAGATTTGGGGTTAGGTTTAGATTTTCGGTTTAGATTTGGGGTTAGGTTTAGATTTGGGGTTAGGTTTAGATTTTAGGTTTAGATTTGGGGTTAGGTTTAGATTTTAGGTTTAGATTTGGGGTTAGGTTTAGATTTGGGGTTAGGTTTAGATTTTAGGTTCAGATTTGGGGTTAGGTTTATATTTTAGGTTTAGATTTCGGGTTAGGTTTAGATTTGGGGTTAGGTTTAGATTTTAGGTTTAGATTTGGTTTAGGTTTAGATTTTAGGTTAGGTTTAGATTTTAGGTTTAGATTTGGGGTTAGGTTTAGATTTTAGGTTTAGATTTACGGTTAGGTTTAGATTTTAGGTTTAGATTTGGGGTTAGGTTTAGATTTTAGGTTTAGATTTGGGGTTAGGTTTAGATTTTAGGTTTAGATTTGGGGTTAGGTTTAGATTTGGGGTTAGGTTTAGATTTTAGGTTTAGATTTGGGGTTAGGTTTAGATTTTAGGTTTAGATTTGGGGTTACGTTTAGATTTTCGCATTAGATTTGGGGTTAGGTTTAGATTTTCGGTTTAGATTTGGGGTTAGGTTTAGATTTGGGGTTAGGTTTAGATTTTAGGTTTAGATTTGGGGTTAGGTTTAGATTTTAGGTTTAGATTTGGGGTTAGATTTGGGGTTAGGTTTAGATTTGGGGTTAGGTTTAGATTTTAGGTTTAGATTTGGGGTTAGGTTTAGATTTGGGGTTAGGTTTAGATTTTAGGTTTAGACTTGGGGTTAGATTTGGGGTTAGGTTTAGATTTGGGGTTAGGTTTAGATTTTAGGTTTAGATTTGGGGTTAGGTTTAGATTTGGGGTTAGGTTTAGATTTTCGGTTTAGATTTGGGGTTAGGTTTAGATTTTCGGTTTAGATTTGGGGTTAGGTTTAGATTTGGGGTTAGGTTTAGATTTTAGGTTTAGATTTGGGGTTAGGTTTAGATTTTAGGTTTAGTTTTCGGGTTAGGTTTAGATTTTAGGTTTAGATTTGGGGTTAGGTTTAGATTTTAGGTTTAGATTTGGGGTTAGGTTTAGATTTTAGGTTTAGATTTGGGGTTAGGTTTAGATTTGGGGTTAGGTTTAGATTTTAGGTTTAGATTTGGGGTTAGGTTTAGATTTTAGGTTAGGTTTAGATTTTAGGTTTAGATTTTAGGTTTAGATTTGGGGTTAGGTTTAGATTTTAGGTTTAGATTTGGGGTTAGGTTTAGATTTTAGGTTTAGATTTGGGGTTAGGTTTAGATTTTAGGTTTAGATTTGGGGTTAGGTTTAGATTTGGGGTTAGGTTTAGATTTTAGGTTAGGTTTAGATTTTAGGTTTAGATTTTACGTTTAGATTTGGGGTTAGGTTTAGATTTTAGGTTTAGATTTGGGGTTAGGTTTAGATTTTAGGTTAGGTTTAGATTTTAGGTTTAGATTTGGGGTTAGGTTTAGATTTTAGGTTTAGATTTGTTGTTAGGTTTAGATTTTAGGTTTAGATTTGGGGTTAGGTTTAGATTTGGGGTTACGTTTAGATTTTAGGTTTAGATTTGGGGTTAGGTTTAGATTTTAGGTTTAGATTTGGGGTTAGGTTTAGATTTTAGGTTAGGTTTAGATTTTAGGTTTAGATTTTCGGTTTAGATTTGGGGTTAGGTTTAGATTTTCAGTTTAGATTTGGGGTTAGGTTTAGATTTTCGGTTTAGATTTGGGGTTAGGTTTAGATTTGGGGTTAGGTTTAGATTTTAGGTTTAGATTTGGGGTTAGGTTTAGATTTTAGGTTTAGATTTGGGGTTCGGTTTAGATTTGAGGTTTAGATTTGGGGTTAGGTTTAGATTTGGGGTTAGGTTTAGATTTTAGGTTTACATTTGGGGTTAGGTTTAGATTTTAGGTTAGGTTTAGATTTTAGGTTTAGATTTTAGGTTTAGATTTGGGGTTAGGTTTAGATTTTAGGTTTAGATTTGGGGTTAGGTTTAGATTTTCGGTTTAGATTTGGGGTTAGGTTTAGATTTGGGGTTAGGTTTAGATTTTCGGTTTAGATTTGGGGTTAGGTTTAGATTTTAGGTTTAGATTTGGGGTTAGGTTTAGATTTGGGGTTAGGTTTAGATTTTAGGTTAGGTTTAGGTTTTAGGTTTAGATTTGGGGTTAGGTTTAGATTTTAGGTTTAGATTTACGGTTAGGTTTAGATTTTAGGTTTAGATTTGGGGTTAGGTTTAGATTTGGGGTTAGGTTTAGATTTTAGGTTTAGATTTGGGGTTAGGTTTAGATTTGGGGTTAGGTTTAGATTTTAGGTTTAGATTTGGGGTTAGGTTTAGATTTTAGGTTTAGATTTGGGGTTCGGTTTAGATTTGAGTTTTAGATTTGGGGTTAGGTTTAGATTTGGGGTTAGGTTTAGATTTTAGGTTTAGATTTGGGGTTAGGTTTAGATTTCCGGTTTAGATTTGGGGTTAGGTTTAGATTTTCGGTTTAGATTTGGGGTTAGGTTTAGATTTGGGGTTAGGTTTAGATTTTAGGTTTAGATTTGGGGTTAGGTTTAGATTTTAGGTTTAGATTTGGGGTTAGGTTTAGATTTGGGGTTAGGTTTAGATTTGGGGTTAGGTTTAGATTTTAGGTTTAGATTTGGGGTTAGGTTTAGATTTTAGGTTTAGATTTGGGGTTAGGTTTAGATTTGGGGTTAGGTTTAGATTTGGGGTTAGGTTTAGATTTTAGGTTTAGATTTGGGGTTAGGTTTAGATTTCCGGTTTAGATTTGGGGTTAGGTTTAGATTTTCGGTTTAGATTTGGGGTTAGGTTTAGATTTGGGGTTAGGTTTAGATTTTAGGTTTAGATTTGGGGTTAGGTTTAGATTTGGGGTTAGGTTTAGATTTTAGGATTAGATTTGGGGTTAGATTTGGGGTTAGGTTTAGATTTGGGGTTAGGTTTAGATTTGGGGTTAGGTTTAGATTTTAGGTTTAGATTTGGGGTTAGGTTTAGATTTGGGGTTAGGTTTAGATTTTCGGTTTAGATTTGGGGTTAGGTTTAGATTTGGGGTTAGGTTTAGATTTTAGGTTTAGATTTGGGGTTAGGTTTAGATTTTAGGTTTAGATTTGGGGTTAGGTTTAGATTTCAGGTTTAGATTTGGGGTTAGGTTTAGATTTGGGGTTAGGTTTAGATTTTAGGTTTAGATTTGGGGTTAGGTTTAGATTTTAGGTTTAGATTTTAGGTTTAGATTTGCAGTTAGTTTTAGATTTTAGGTTTAGATTTGGGGTTAGGTTTAGATTTTAGGTTTAGATTTGGGGTTAGGTTTAGATTTTAGGTTTAGATTTGGGGTTAGGTTTAGATTTTAGGTTTAGATTTGGGGTTAGGTTTAGATTTTAGGTTTAGATTTGGGGTTAGGTTTAGATTTCGGGTTAGGTTTAGATTTTAGGTTTAGATTTGGGGTTAGGTTTAGATTTTAGGTTTAGATTTGGGGTTAGGTTTAGATTTGGGGTTAGGTTTAGATTTTAGGTTTAGATTTGGGGTTAGGTTTAGATTTTAGGTTTAGATTTGGGGTTAGGTTTAGATTTGGGGTTAGGTTTAGATTTTAGGTTTAGATTTGGGGTTAGGTTTAGATTTTAGGTTTAGATTTGGGGTTAGGTTTAGATTTGGGGTTAGGTTTAGATTTTAGGTTTAGATTTGGGGTTAGGTTTAGATTTGGGTTTAGGTCTAGATTTTAGGTTTAGATTTGGGGTTAGGTTTAGATTTTAGGTTTATATTTGGGGTTAGGTTTAGATTTGGGGTTAGGTTTAGATTTGGTGTTAGGTTTAGATTTTAGGTTTAGATTTGGGGTTAGGTTTAGATTTTAGGTTTAGATTTGGGGTTAGGTTTAGATTTTCGGTTTAGATTTGGGGTTAGGTTTAGATTTTAGGTTTAGATTTGGGGTTAGGTTTAGATTTTAGGTTTAGATTTGGGGTTAGGTTTAGATTTGGGGTTAGGTTTAGATTTTAGGTTTAGATTTGGGGTTAGATTTGGGGTTAGGTTTAGATTTGGGGTTAGGTTTAGATTTGGGGTTAGGTTTAGATTTTAGGTTTAGATTTGGGGTTAGGTTTAGATTTGGGGTTAGGTTTAGATTTTCGGTTTAGATTTGGGGTTAGGTTTAGATTTGGGGTTAGGTTTAGATTTTAGGTTTAGATTTGGGGTTAGGTTTAGATTTTAGGTTTAGATTTGGGGTTAGGTTTAGATTTTAGGTTTAGATTTGGGGTTAGGTTTAGATTTGGGGTTAGGTTTAGATTTTAGGTTTAGATTTGGGGTTAGGTTTAGATTTTAGGTTAGGTTTAGATTTTAGGTTTAGATTTTAGGTTTAGATTTGCGGTTAGTTTTAGATTTTAGGTTTAGATTTGGGGTTAGGTTTAGATTTTAGGTTTAGATTTGGGGTTAGGTTTAGATTTTAGGTTTAGATTTTAGGTTTAGATTTGGGGTTAGGTTTAGATTTTAGGTTTAGATTTGGGGTTAGGTTTAGATTTTAGGTTTAGATTTGGGGTTAGGTTTAGATTTCGGGTTAGGTTTAGATTTTAGGTTTAGATTTGGGGTTAGGTTTAGATTTTAGGTTTAGATTTGGGATTAGGTTTAGATTTGGGGTTAGGTTTAGATTTTAGGTTTAGATTTGGGGTTAGGTTTAGATTTTAGGTTTAGATTTGGGGTTAGGTTTAGATTTTAGGTTTAGATTTGGGGTTAGGTTTAGATTTGGGGTTAGGTTTAGATTTTAGGTTTAGATTTGGGGTTAGGTTTAGATTTTAGGTTTAGATTTGGGGTTAGGTTTAGATTTGGGGTTAGGTTTAGATTTTAGGTTTAGATTTGGGGTTAGGTTTAGATTTGGGGTTAGGTCTAGATTTTAGGTTTAGATTTGGGGTTAGGTTTAGATTTTAGGTTTATATTTGGGGTTAGGTTTAGATTTGGGGTTAGGTTTAGATTTGGTGTTAGGTTTAGATTTTAGGTTTAGATTTGGGGTTAGGTTTAGATTTTAGGTTTAGATTTGGTGTTAGGTTTAGATTTTAGGTTTAGATTTGGGGTTAGGTTTAGATTTTAGGTTTAGATTTGGGGTTAGGTTTAGATTTTAGGTTTAGATTTGGGGTTAGGTTTAGATTTTAGGTTTAGATTTGGGGTTAGGTTTAGATTTTAGGTTTAGATTTGGGTTAGGTTTAGATTTTAGGTTAGGTTTAGATTTTAGGTTTAGATTTGGGGTTAGGTTTAGATTTTAGGTTTAGATTTACGGTTAGGTTTAGATTTTAGGTTTAGATTTGGGGTTAGGTTTAGATTTTAGGTTTAGATTTGGGGTTAGGTTTAGATTTTAGGTTTAGATTTGGGGTTAGGTTTAGATTTGGGGTTAGGTTTAGATTTTAGGTTTAGATTTGGGGTTAGGTTTAGATTTTAGGTTTAGATTTGGGGTTACGTTTAGATTTTCGCATTAGATTTGGGGTTAGGTTTAGATTTTCGGTTTAGATTTGGGGTTAGGTTTAGATTTGGGGTTAGGTTTAGATTTTAGGTTTAGATTTGGGGTTAGGTTTAGATTTTAGGTTTAGATTTGGGGTTAGATTTGGGGTTAGGTTTAGATTTGGGGTTAGGTTTAGATTTTAGGTTTAGATTTGGGGTTAGGTTTAGATTTGGGGTTAGGTTTAGATTTTAGGTTTAGACTTGGGATTAGATTTGGGGTTAGGTTTAGATTTGGGGTTAGGTTTAGATTTTAGGTTTAGATTTGGGGTTAGGTTTAGATTTGGGGTTAGGTTTAGATTTTCGGTTTAGATTTGGGGTTAGGTTTAGATTTGGGGTTAGGTTTAGATTTTAGGTTTAGATTTGGGGTTAGGTTTAGATTTTAGGTTTAGTTTTCGGGTTAGGTTTAGATTTTAGGTTTAGATTTGGGGTTAGGTTTAGATTTTAGGTTTAGATTTGGGGTTAGGTTTAGATTTTAGGTTTAGATTTGGGGTTAGGTTTAGATTTGGGGTTAGGTTTAGATTTTAGGTTTAGATTTGGGGTTAGGTTTAGATTTTAGGTTAGGTTTAGATTTTAGGTTTAGATTTGGGGTTAGGTTTAGATTTTAGGTTTAGATTTGTTGTTAGGTTTAGATTTTAGGTTTAGATTTGGGGTTAGGTTTAGATTTGGGGTTACGTTTAGATTTTAGGTTTAGATTTGGGGTTAGGTTTAGATTTTAGGTTTAGATTTGGGGTTAGGTTTAGATTTTAGGTTAGGTTTAGATTTTAGGTTTAGATTTTCGGTTTAGATTTGGGGTTAGGTTTAGATTTTCAGTTTAGATTTGGGGTTAGGTTTAGATTTTCGGTTTAGATTTGGGGTTAGGTTTAGATTTGGGGTTAGGTTTAGATTTTAGGTTTAGATTTGGGGTTAGGTTTAGATTTTAGGTTTAGATTTGGGGTTCGGTTTAGATTTGAGGTTTAGATTTGGGGTTAGGTTTAGATTTGGGGTTAGGTTTAGATTTTAGGTTTACATTTGGGGTTAGGTTTAGATTTTAGGTTAGGTTTAGATTTTAGGTTTAGATTTTAGGTTTAGATTTGGGGTTAGGTTTAGATTTTAGGTTTAGATTTGGGGTTAGGTTTAGATTTTCGGTTTAGATTTGGGGTTAGGTTTAGATTTGGGGTTAGGTTTAGATTTTAGGTTTAGATTTGGGGTTAGGTTTAGATTTTAGGTTTAGATTTGGGGTTAGGTTTAGATTTGGGGTTAGGTTTAGATTTTAGGTTAGGTTTAGGTTTTAGGTTTAGATTTGGGGTTAGGTTTAGATTTTAGGTTTAGATTTACGGTTAGGTTTAGATTTTAGGTTTAGATTTGGGGTTAGGTTTAGATTTGGGGTTAGGTTTAGATTTTAGGTTTAGATTTGGGGTTAGGTTTAGATTTGGGGTTAGGTTTAGATTTTAGGTTTAGATTTGGGGTTAGGTTTAGATTTTAGGTTTAGATTTGGGGTTAGGTTTAGATTTGGGGTTAGGTTTAGATTTGGGGTTAGGTTTAGATTTTAGGTTTAGATTTGGGGTTAGGTTTAGATTTCCGGTTTAGATTTGGGGTTAGGTTTAGATTTTCGGTTTAGATTTGGGGTTAGGTTTAGATTTGGGGTTAGGTTTAGATTTTAGGTTTAGATTTGCGGTTAGGTTTAGATTTGGGGTTAGGTTTAGATTTTAGGTTTAGATTTGGGGTTAGATTTGGGGTTAGGTTTAGATTTGGGGTTAGGTTTAGATTTGGGGTTAGGTTTAGATTTTAGGTTTAGATTTGGGGTTAGGTTTAGATTTGGGGTTAGGTTTAGATTTTCGGTTTAGATTTGGGGTTAGGTTTAGATTTGGGGTTAGGTTTAGATTTTAGGTTTAGATTTGGGGTTAGGTTTAGATTTTAGGTTTAGATTTGGGGTTAGGTTTAGATTTCAGGTTTAGATTTGGGGTTAGGTTTAGATTTGGGGTTAGGTTTAGATTTTAGGTTTAGATTTGGGGTTAGGTTTAGATTTTAGGTTAGGTTTAGATTTTAGGTTTAGATTTTAGGTTTAGATTTGCAGTTAGTTTTAGATTTTAGGTTTAGATTTGGGGTTAGGTTTAGATTTTAGGTTTAGATTTGGGGTTAGGTTTAGATTTTAGGTTTAGATTTTAGGTTTAGATTTGGGGTTAGGTTTAGATTTTAGGTTTAGATTTGGGGTTAGGTTTAGATTTTAGGTTTAGATTTGGGGTTAGGTTTAGATTTCGGGTTAGGTTTAGATTTTAGGTTTAGATTTGGGGTTAGGTTTAGATTTTAGGTTTAGATTTGGGGTTAGGTTTAGATTTGGGGTTAGGTTTAGATTTTAGGTTTAGATTTGGGGTTAGGTTTAGATTTTAGGTTTAGATTTGGGGTTAGGTTTAGATTTGGGGTTAGGTTTAGATTTTAGGTTTAGATTTGGGGTTAGGTTTAGATTTTAGGTTTAGATTTGGGGTTAGGTTTAGATTTGGGGTTAGGTTTAGATTTTAGGTTTAGATTTGGGGTTAGGTTTAGATTTGGGTTTAGGTCTAGATTTTAGGTTTAGATTTGGGGTTAGGTTTAGATTTTAGGTTTATATTTGGGGTTAGGTTTAGATTTGGGGTTAGGTTTAGATTTGGTGTTAGGTTTAGATTTTAGGTTTAGATTTGGGGTTAGGTTTAGATTTGGGGTTAGGTTTAGATTTTAGGTTTAGATTTGGGGTTAGGTTTAGATTTGGGGTTAGGTTTAGATTTTAGGTTTAGATTTGGGGTTAGATTTGGGGTTAGGTTTAGATTTGGGGTTAGGTTTAGATTTGGGGTTAGGTTTAGATTTTAGGTTTAGATTTGGGGTTAGGTTTAGATTTGGGGTTAGGTTTAGATTTTCGGTTTACATTTGGGTTTAGGTTTAGATTTTCGGTTTAGATTTGGGGTTAGGTTTAGATTTGGGGTTAGGTTTAGATTTTAGGTTTAGATTTGGGGTTAGGTTTAGATTTTAGGTTAGGTTTAGATTTTAGGTTTAGATTTTACGTTTAGATTTGGGGTTAGGTTTAGATTTTAGGTTTAGATTTGGGGTTAGGTTTAGATTTTAGGTTAGGTTTAGATTTTAGGTTTAGATTTGGGGTTAGGTTTAGATTTTAGGTTTAGATTTGTTGTTAGGTTTAGATTTTAGGTTTAGATTTGGGGTTAGGTTTAGATTTGGGGTTACGTTTAGATTTTAGGTTTAGATTTGGGGTTAGGTTTAGATTTTAGGTTTAGATTTGGGGTTAGGTTTAGATTTTAGGTTAGGTTTAGATTTTAGGTTTAGATTTTCGGTTTAGATTTGGGGTTAGGTTTAGATTTTCAGTTTAGATTTGGGGTTAGGTTTAGATTTTCGGTTTAGATTTGGGGTTAGGTTTAGATTTGGGGTTAGGTTTAGATTTTAGGTTTAGATTTGGGGTTAGGTTTAGATTTTAGGTTTAGATTTGGGGTTCGGTTTAGATTTGAGGTTTAGATTTGGGGTTAGGTTTAGATTTGGGGTTAGGTTTAGATTTTAGGTTTACATTTGGGGTTAGGTTTAGATTTTAGGTTAGGTTTAGATTTTAGGTTTAGATTTTAGGTTTAGATTTGGGGTTAGGTTTAGATTTTAGGTTTAGATTTGGGGTTAGGTTTAGATTTTCGGTTTAGATTTGGGGTTAGGTTTAGATTTGGGGTTAGGTTTAGATTTTCGGTTTAGATTTGGGGTTAGGTTTAGATTTTAGGTTTAGATTTGGGGTTAGGTTTAGATTTGGGGTTAGGTTTAGATTTTAGGTTAGGTTTAGGTTTTAGGTTTAGATTTGGGGTTAGGTTTAGATTTTAGGTTTAGATTTACGGTTAGGTTTAGATTTTAGGTTTAGATTTGGGGTTAGGTTTAGATTTGGGGTTAGGTTTAGATTTTAGGTTTAGATTTGGGGTTAGGTTTAGATTTGGGGTTAGGTTTAGATTTTAGGTTTAGATTTGGGGTTAGGTTTAGATTTTAGGTTTAGATTTGGGGTTAGGTTTAGATTTGGGGTTAGGTTTAGATTTGGGGTTAGGTTTAGATTTTAGGTTTAGATTTGGGGTTAGGTTTAGATTTCCGGTTTAGATTTGGGGTTAGGTTTAGATTTTCGGTTTAGATTTGGGGTTAGGTTTAGATTTGGGGTTAGGTTTAGATTTTAGGTTTAGATTTGGGGTTAGGTTTAGATTTGGGGTTAGGTTTAGATTTTAGGTTTAGATTTGGGGTTAGATTTGGGGTTAGGTTTAGATTTGGGGTTAGGTTTAGATTTGGGGTTAGGTTTAGATTTTAGGTTTAGATTTGGGGTTAGGTTTAGATTTGGGGTTAGGTTTAGATTTTCGGTTTAGATTTGGGGTTAGGTTTAGATTTGGGGTTAGGTTTAGATTTTAGGTTTAGATTTGGGGTTAGGTTTAGATTTTAGGTTTAGATTTGGGGTTAGGTTTAGATTTCAGGTTTAGATTTGGGGTTAGGTTTAGATTTGGGGTTAGGTTTAGATTTTAGGTTTAGATTTGGGGTTAGGTTTAGATTTTAGGTTAGGTTTAGATTTTAGGTTTAGATTTTAGGTTTAGATTTGCAGTTAGTTTTAGATTTTAGGTTTAGATTTGGGGTTAGGTTTAGATTTTAGGTTTAGATTTGGGGTTAGGTTTAGATTTTAGGTTTAGATTTTAGGTTTAGATTTGGGGTTAGGTTTAGATTTTAGGTTTAGATTTGGGGTTAGGTTTAGATTTTAGGTTTAGATTTGGGGTTAGGTTTAGATTTCGGGTTAGGTTTAGATTTTAGGTTTAGATTTGGGGTTAGGTTTAGATTTTAGGTTTAGATTTGGGGTTAGGTTTAGATTTGGGGTTAGGTTTAGATTTTAGGTTTAGATTTGGGGTTAGGTTTAGATTTTAGGTTTAGATTTGGGGTTAGGTTTAGATTTGGGGTTAGGTTTAGATTTTAGGTTTAGATTTGGGGTTAGGTTTAGATTTTAGGTTTAGATTTGGGGTTAGGTTTAGATTTGGGGTTAGGTTTAGATTTTAGGTTTAGATTTGGGGTTAGGTTTAGATTTGGGTTTAGGTCTAGATTTTAGGTTTAGATTTGGGGTTAGGTTTAGATTTTAGGTTTATATTTGGGGTTAGGTTTAGATTTGGGGTTAGGTTTAGATTTGGTGTTAGGTTTAGATTTTAGGTTTAGATTTGGGGTTAGGTTTAGATTTTAGGTTTAGATTTGGGGTTAGGTTTAGATTTTCGGTTTAGATTTGGGGTTAGGTTTAGATTTGGGGTTAGGTTTAGATTTTAGGTTTAGATTTGGGGTTAGGTTTAGATTTGGGGTTAGGTTTAGATTTTAGGTTTAGATTTGGGGTTAGATTTGGGGTTAGGTTTAGATTTGGGGTTAGGTTTAGATTTGGGGTTAGGTTTAGATTTTCGGTTTACATTTGGGTTTAGGTTTAGATTTTCGGTTTAGATTTGGGGTTAGGTTTAGATTTGGGGTTAGGTTTAGATTTTAGGTTTAGATTTGGGGTTAGGTTTAGATTTTAGGTTTAGATTTGGGGTTAGGTTTAGATTTTAGGTTTAGATTTGGGGTTAGGTTTAGATTTGGGGTTAGGTTTAGATTTTAGGTTTAGATTTGGGGTTAGGTTTAGATTTTAGGTTAGGTTTAGATTTTAGGTTTAGATTTTAGGTTTAGATTTGCGGTTAGGTTTAGATTTTAGGTTTAGATTTGGGGTTAGGTTTAGATTTTAGGTTTAGATTTGGGATTAGGTTTAGATTTTAGGTTTAGATTTGGGGTTAGGTTTAGATTTTAGGTTTAGATTTGGGGTTAGGTTTAGATTTTCGGTTTAGATTTGGGGTTAGGTTTAGATTTAAGGTTTAGATTTGGGGTTAGGTTTAGATTTTAGGTTTAGATTTGGGGTTAGGTTTAGATTTTCGGTTTAGACTTGGGGTTAGATTTGGGGTTAGGTTTAGATTTGGGGTTAGGTTTAGATTTTAGGTTTAGATTTGGGGTTAGGTTTAGATTTGGGGTTAGGTTTAGATTTTCGGTTTAGATTTGGGGTTAGGTTTAGATTTTCGGTTTAGATTTGGGGTTAGGTTTAGATTTTAGGTTTAGATTTGGGGTTAGGTTTAGATTTTAGGTTTAGATTTGGGGTTAGGTTTAGATTTTAGGTTAGGTTTAGATTTTAGGTTTAGATTTTAGGTTTAGATTTGGGGTTAGGTTTAGATTTTAGGTTTAGATTTGGGGTTAGGTTTAGATTTTAGGTTTAGATTTTAGGTTTAGATTTTAGGTTAGGTTTAGATTTTAGGTTTAGATTTGGGGTTAGGTTTAGATTTGGGGTTAGGTTTAGATTTTAGGTTTAGATTTGGGGTTAGGTTTATATTTTAGGTTTAGATTTGGGGTTAGGTTTAGATTTTAGGTTAGGTTTAGATTTTAGGTTTAGATTTTCGGTTTAGATTTGGGGTTAGGTTTAGATTTTCAGTTTAGATTTGGGGTTAGGTTTAGATTTTCGGTTTAGATTTGGGGTTAGGTTTAGATTTGGGGTTAGGTTTAGATTTTAGGTTTAGATTTGGGGTTAGGTTTAGATTTTAGGTTTAGATTTGGGGTTAGGTTTAGATTTTAGGTTTAGATTTGGGGTTCGGTTTAGATTTGAGGTTTAGATTTGGGGTTAGGTTTAGATTTGGGGTTAGGTTTAGATTTTAGGTTTAGATTTGGGGTTAGGTTTAGATTTTAGGTTAGGTTTAGATTTTAGGTTTAGATTTTAGGTTTAGATTTGGGTTTAGGTTTAGATTTTCGGTTTAGATTTGGGGTTAGGTTTAGATTTTAGGTTTAGATTTGGGGTTAGGTTTAGATTTTAGGTTTAGATTTGGGGTTAGGTTTAGATTTGGGGTTAGGTTTAGATTTTAGGTTCAGATTTGGGGTTAGGTTTAGATTTTAGGTTTAGATTTGGGGTTAGGTTTAGATTTTAGGTTTATATTTGGGGTTAGGTTTAGATTTTAGGTTAGGTTTAGATTTTAGGTTTAGATTTGGGGTTAGGTTTAGATTTTAGGTTTAGATTTACGGTTAGGTTTAGATTTTAGGTTTAGATTTGGGGTTAGGTTTAGATTTGGGGTTAGGTTTAGATTTTAGGTTTAGATTTGGGGTTAGGTTTAGATTTGGGGTTAGGTTTAGATTTTAGGTTTAGATTTGGGGTTAGGTTTAGATTTGGGGTTAGGTTTAGATTTGGGGTTAGGTTTAGATTTTAGGTTTAGATTTGGGGTTAGGTTTAGATTTCCGGTTTAGATTTGGGGTTAGGTTTAGATTTTCGGTTTAGATTTGGGGTTAGGTTTAGATTTGGGGTTAGGTTTAGATTTTAGGTTTAGATTTGGGGTTAGGTTTAGATTTGGGGTTAGGTTTAGATTTTAGGTTTAGATTTGGGGTTAGATTTGGGGTTAGGTTTAGATTTGGGGTTAGGTTTAGATTTGGGGTTAGGTTTAGATTTTAGGTTTAGATTTGGGGTTAGGTTTAGATTTGGGGTTAGGTTTAGATTTTCGGTTTAGATTTGGGGTTAGGTTTAGATTTGGGGTTAGGTTTAGATTTTAGGTTTAGATTTGGGGTTAGGTTTAGATTTTAGGTTTAGATTTGGGGTTAGGTTTAGATTTTAGGTTTAGATTTGGGGTTAGGTTTAGATTTGGGGTTAGGTTTAGATTTTAGGTTTAGATTTGGGGTTAGGTTTAGATTTTAGGTTAGGTTTAGATTTTAGGTTTAGATTTTAGGTTTAGATTTGCGGTTAGTTTTAGATTTTAGGTTTAGATTTGGGGTTAGGTTTAGATTTTAGGTTTAGATTTGGGGTTAGGTTTAGATTTTAGGTTTAGATTTGGGGTTAGGTTTAGATTTTAGGTTTAGATTTTAGGTTTAGATTTGGGGTTAGGTTTAGATTTTAGGTTTAGATTTGGGGTTAGGTTTAGATTTTAGGTTTAGATTTGGGGTTAGGTTTAGATTTCGGGTTAGGTTTAGATTTTAGGTTTAGATTTGGGGTTAGGTTTAGATTTTAGGTTTAGATTTGGGATTAGGTTTAGATTTGGGGTTAGGTTTAGATTTTAGGTTTAGATTTGGGGTTAGGTTTAGATTTTAGGTTTAGATTTGGGGTTAGGTTTAGATTTTAGGTTTAGATTTGGGGTTAGGTTTAGATTTGGGGTTAGGTTTAGATTTTAGGTTTAGATTTGGGGTTAGGTTTAGATTTTAGGTTTAGATTTGGGGTTAGGTTTAGATTTGGGGTTAGGTTTAGATTTTAGGTTTAGATTTGGGGTTAGGTTTAGATTTGGGGTTAGGTCTAGATTTTAGGTTTAGATTTGGGGTTAGGTTTAGATTTTAGGTTTAGATTTGGGGTTAGGTTTAGATTTGGGGTTAGGTTTAGATTTGGTGTTAGGTTTAGATTTTAGGTTTAGATTTGCGGTTAGGTTTAGATTTCCGGTTTAGGTTTGGGGTTAGGTTTAGATTTTCGGTTTAGATTTGGGGTTAGGTTTAGATTTGGGGTTAGGTTTAGATTTTAGGTTTAGATTTGGGGTTAGGTTTAGATTTGGGGTTAGGTTTAGATTTTAGGTTTAGATTTGGGGTTAGATTTGGGGTTAGGTTTAGATTTGGGGTTAGGTTTAGATTTTAGGTTTAGATTTGGGGTTAGGTTTAGATTTGGGGTTAGGTTTAGATTTTAGGTTTAGATTTGGGGTTAGATTTGGGGTTAGGTTTATATTTGGGGTTAGGTTTAGATTTTAGGTTTAGATTTGGGTTTAGGTTTAGATTTCGGGTTAGGTTTAGATTTTAGGTTTAGATTTGGGGTTAGGTTTAGATTTGGGGTTAGGTTTAGATTTTAGGTTTAGATTTGGGGTTAGATTTGGGGTTAGGTTTAGATTTGGGGTTAGGTTTAGATTTGGGGTTAGGTTTAGATTTTAGGTTTAGATTTGGGGTTAGGTTTAGATTTGGGTTTAGGTTTAGATTTTCGGTTTAGATTTGGGGTTAGGTTTAGATTTGGGGTTAGGTTTAGATTTTAGGTTCAGATTTGGGGTTAGGTTTAGATTTTAGGTTTAGATTTGGGGTTAGGTTTAGATTTTAGGTTTAGATTTTTAGGTTTAGATTTGGGGTTAGGTTTAGATTTAGGGTTAGGTTTAGATTTGGGGTTAGGTTTAGATTTGGGGTTAGGTTTAGATTTTAGGTTTAGATTTGGGGTTAGGTTTAGATTTCCGGTTTAGATTTGGGGTTAGGTTTAGATTTTCGGTTTAGATTTGGGGTTAGGTTTAGATTTGGGGTTAGGTTTAGATTTTAGGTTTAGATTTGGGGTTAGGTTTAGATTTGGGGTTAGGTTTAGATTTTAGGTTTAGATTTGGGGTTAGATTTGGGGTTAGGTTTAGATTTGGGGTTAGGTTTAGATTTGGGGTTAGGTTTAGATTTTAGGTTTAGATTTGGGGTTAGGTTTAGATTTGGGGTTAGGTTTAGATTTTCGGTTTAGATTTGGGTTTAGGTTTAGATTTTCGGTTTAGATTTGGGGTTAGGTTTAGATTTGGGGTTAGGTTTAGATTTTAGGTTTAGATTTGGGGTTAGGTTTAGATTTTAGGTTTAGATTTGGGGTTAGGTTTAGATTTGGGGTTAGGTTTAGATTTTAGGTTAGGTTTAGATTTTAGGTTTAGATTTTAGGTTTAGATTTGCGGTTAGGTTTAGATTTTAGGTTTAGATTTGGGGTTAGGTTTAGATTTTAGGTTTAGATTTGGGATTAGGTTTAGATTTTAGGTTTAGATTTGGGGTTAGGTTTTGATTTTAGGTTTAGATTTGGGGTTAGGTTTAGATTTTAGGTTTAGATTTGGGGTTAGGTTTAGATTTTAGGTTCAGATTTGGGGTTAGGTTTAGATTTTAGGTTTAGATTTGGGGTTAGGTTTAGATTTGGGGTTAGGTTGAGATTTTAGGTTTAGATTTACGGTTAGGTTTAGATTTTAGGTTTAGATTTGGGGTTAGGTTTAGATTTTAGGTTTAGATTTGGGGTTAGGTTTAGATTTTAGGTTTAGATTTGGGGTTAGGTTTAGATTTGGGGTTAGGTTTAGATTTTAGGTTTAGATTTGGGTTTAGGTTTAGATTTCGGGTTAGGTTTAGATTTTAGGTTTAGATTTGGGGTTAGGTTTAGATTTGGGGTTAGGTTTAGATTTTAGGTTTAGATTTGGGGTTAGATTTGGGGTTAGGTTTAGATTTGGGGTTAGGTTTAGATTTGGGGTTAGGTTTAGATTTTCGGTTTAGATTTGGGTTTAGGTTTAGATTTTCGGTTTAGATTTGGGGTTAGGTTTAGAATTGGGGTTAGGTTTAGATTTTAGGTTTAGATTTGGGGTTAGGTTTAGATTTTAGGTTTAGATTTGGGGTTAGGTTTAGATTTTAGGTTTAGATTTGGGGTTAGGTTTAGATTTGGGGTTAGGTTTAGATTTGGGGTTAGGTTTAGATTTTCGGTTTAGATTTGGGGTTCGGTTTAGATTTTCGGTTTAGATTTGGGGTTAGGTTTAGAGTTTAGGTTTAGATTATATGTTTAGATTTTAGGTTTAGATTTGGGGTTAGGTTTAGATTTTAGGTTAGGTTTAGATTTTAGGTTTAGATTTTACGTTTAGATTTGGGGTTAGGTTTAGATTTTAGGTTTAGATTTGGGGTTAGGTTTAGATTTTAGGTTTAGATTTGGGGTTAGGTTTAGATTTTAGGTTAGGTTTAGATTTTAGGTTTAGATTTGGGGTTAGGTTTAGATTTTCGGTTTAGATTTGGGGTTAGGTTTAGATTTGGGGTTAGGTTTAGATTTTAGGTTTAGATTTGGGGTTAGGTTTATATTTTAGGTTTAGATTTGGGGTTAGGTTTAGATTTTAGGTTAGGTTTAGATTTTAGGTTTAGATTTGGGGTTAGGTTTAGATTTTAGGTTTAGATTTGGGGTTAGGTTTAGATTTTCGGTTTAGATTTGGGGTTAGGTTTAGATTTGGGGTTAGGTTTAGATTTTAGGTTTAGATTTGCGGTTAGGTTTAGATTTTAGGTTTAGATTTGGGGTTAGGTTAGATTTTAGGTTTAGATTTGGGGTTCGGTTTAGATTTGAGGTTTAGATTTGGGGTTAGGTTTAGATTTGGGGTTAGGTTTAGATTTTAGGTTTAGATTTGGGGTTAGGTTTAGATTTTAGGTTAGGTTTAGATTTTAGGTTTAGATTTGGGGTTAGGTTTTGATTTTAGGTTTAGATTTGGGGTTAGGTTTAGATTTTCGGTTTAGATTTGGGGTTAGGTTTAGATTTTAGGTTTAGATTTGGGGTTAGGTTTAGATTTTAGGTTTAGATTTGGGGTTAGGTTTAGATTTGGGGTTAGGTTTAGATTTTAGGTTCAGATTTGGGGTTAGGTTTAGATTTTAGGTTTAGATTTGGGGTTAGGTTTAGATTTTAGGTTTAGATTTGGGGTTAGGTTGAGATTTTAGGTTAGGTTTAGATTTTAGGTTTAGATTTGGGGTTAGGTTTAGATTTTAGGTTTAGATTTACGGTTAGGTTTAGATTTTAGGTTTAGATTTGGGGTTAGGTTTAGATTTGGGGTTAGGTTTAGATTTTAGGTTTAGATTTGGGGTTAGGTTTAGATTTGGGGTTAGGTTTAGATTTTAGGTTTAGATTTGGGGTTAGGTTTAGATTTGGGGTTAGGTTTAGATTTGGGGTTAGGTTTAGATTTTAGGTTTAGATTTGGGGTTAGGTTTAGATTTCCGGTTTAGATTTGGGGTTAGGTTTAGATTTTCGGTTTAGATTTGGGGTTAGGTTTAGATTTGGTGTTATGTTTAGATTTTAGGTTTAGATTTGGGGTTAGGTTTAGATTTGGGGTTAGGTTTAGATTTTAGGTTTAGATTTGGGGTTAGATTTGGGGTTAGGTTTAGATTTGGGGTTAGGTTTAGATTTGGGGTTAGGTTTAGATTTTAGGTTTAGATTTGGGGTTAGGTTTAGATTTGGGGTTAGGTTTAGATTTTCGGTTTAGATTTGGGGTTAGGTTTAGATTTGGGGTTAGGTTTAGATTTTAGGTTTAGATTTGGGGTTAGGTTTAGATTTTAGGTTTAGATTTGGGGTTAGGTTTAGATTTGGGGTTAGGTTTAGATTTTAGGTTTAGATTTGGGGTTAGGTTTAGAGTTTAGGTTAGGTTTAGATTTTAGGTTTAGATTTTAGGTTTAGATTTGGGGTTAGGTTTAGATTTTAGGTTTAGATTTGGGGTTAGGTTTAGATTTTAGGTTTAGATTTGGGGTTAGGTTTAGATTTGGGGTTAGGTTTAGATTTTAGGTTTAGATTTGGGGTTAGGTTTAGATTTTAGGTTTAGATTTTAGGTTTAGATTTGGGGTTAGGTTTAGATTTTAGGTTTAGATTTGGGGTTAGGTTTAGATTTTAGGTTTAGATTTGGGGTTAGGTTTAGATTTGGGGTTAGGTTTAGATTTTAGGTTTAGATTTGGGGTTAGGTTTAGATTTTAGGTTTAGATTTGGGATTAGGTTTAGATTTGGGGTTAGGTTTAGATTTTAGGTTTAGATTTGGGGTTAGGTTTAGATTTTAGGTTTAGATTTGGGGTTAGGTTTAGATTTTAGGTTTAGATTTGGGGTTAGGTTTAGATTTGGGGTTAGGTTTAGATTTTAGGTTTAGATTTGGGGTTAGGTTTAGATTTTAGGTTTATATTTGGGGTTAGGTTTAGATTTGGGGTTAGGTTTAGATTTTAGGTTTAGATTTGGGGTTAGGTTTAGATTTGGGGTTAGGTCTAGATTTTAGGTTTAGATTTGGGGTTAGGTTTAGATTTTAGGTTTATATTTGGGGTTAGGTTTATATTTGGGGTTAGGTTTAGATTTGGTGTTAGGTTTAGATTTTAGGTTTAGATTTGGGGTTAGGTTTAGATTTCCGGTTTAGATTTGGGGTTAGGTTTAGATTTTCGGTTTAGATTTGGGGTTAGGTTTAGATTTGGGGTTAGGTTTAGATTTTAGGTTTAGATTTGGGGTTAGGTTTAGATTTGGGGTTAGGTTTAGATTTTAGGTTTAGATTTGGGGTTAGATTTGGGGTTAGGTTTAGATTTGGGGTTAGGTTTAGATTTTAGGTTTAGATTTGGGGTTAGGTTTAGATTTGGGGTTAGGTTTAGATTTTAGGTTTAGATTTGGGGTTAGATTTGGGGTTAGGTTTATATTTGGGGTTAGGTTTAGATTTTAGGTTTAGATTTGGGGTTAGGTTTAGATTTTAGGTTTAGATTTGGGGTTAGGTTTAGATTTTAGGTTTAGATTTGCGTTTAGGTTTAGATTTCGGGTTAGGTGTAGATTTTAGGTTTAGATTTGGGGTTAGATTTGGGGTTAGGTTTAGATTTGGGGTTACGTTTAGATTTGGGGTTAGGTTTAGATTTTAGGTTTAGATTTGGGGTTAGGTTTAGATTTGGGGTTAGGTTTAGATTTTCGGTTTAGATTTGGGGTTAGGTTTAGATTTGGGGTTAGGTTTAGATTTTCGGTTTAGATTTGGGTTTAGGTTTAGATTTTCGGTTTAGATTTGGGGTTAGGTTTAGATTTGGGGTTAGGTTTAGATTTTAGGTTTAGATTTGGGGTTAGGTTTAGATTTTAGGTTTAGATTTGGGGTTAGGTTTAGATTTTAGGTTTAGATTTGGGGTTAGGTTTAGATTTGGGGTTAGGTTTAGATTTTAGGTTAGGTATAGATTTTAGGTTTAGATTTTAGGTTTAGATTTGCGGTTAGGTTTAGATTTTAGGTTTAGATTTGGGGTTAGGTTTAGATTTTAGGTTTAGATTTGGGATTAGGTTTAGATTTTAGGTTTAGATTTGGGGTTAGGTTTAGATTTTAGGTTTAGATTTGGGGTTAGGTTTAGATTTTAGGTTTAGATTTGGGGTTAGGTTTAGATTTCAGGTTCAGATTTGGGGTTAGGTTTAGATTTTAGGTTCAGATTTGGGGTTAGGTTTAGATTTTAGGTTTAGATTTGGGGTTAGGTTTAGATTTGGGGTTAGGTTTAGATTTTAGGTTTAGATTTGGGGTTAGGTTGAGATTTTAGGTTTAGATTTACGGTTAGGTTTAGATTTTAGCTTTAGATTTGGGGTTAGGTTTAGATTTTAGGTTTAGATGTAAGGTTAGGTTTAGATTTGGGGTTAGATTTGGGGTTAGGTTTATATTTGGGGTTAGGTTTAGATTTTAGGTTTAGATTTGGGGTTAGGTTTAGATTTTAGGTTTAGATTTGGGGTTAGGTTTAGATTTGGGGTTAGGTTTAGATTTTAGGTTTAGATTTGGGTTTAGGTTTAGATTTCGGGTTAGGTTTAGATTTTAGGTTTAGATTTACGGTTAGGTTTAGATTTTAGGTTTAGATTTGGGGTTAGGTTTAGATTTGGGGTTACGTTTAGATTTTAGGTTTAGATTTGGGGTTAGGTTTAGATTTGGGGTTAGGTTTAGATTTTAGGTTTAGATTTGGGGTTAGGTTTAGATTTCGGGTTAGGTTTAGATTTGGGGTTAGGTTTAGATTTTAGGTTTAGATTTGGGGTTAGGTTTAGATTTCCGGTTTAGATTTGGGGTTAGGTTTAGATTTTCGGTTTAGATTTGGGGTTAGGTTTAGATTTGGTGTTATGTTTAGATTTTAGGTTTAGATTTGGGGTTAGGTTTAGATTTGGGGTTAGGTTTAGATTTTAGGTTTAGATTTGGGGTTAGATTTGGGGTTAGGTTTAGATTTGGGGTTAGGTTTAGATTTTAGGTTTAGATTTGGGGATAGGTTTAGATTTGGGGTTAGGTTTAGATTTTAGGTTTAGATTTGGGGTTAGGTTTAGATTTGGGGTTAGGTTTAGATTTTCGGTTTAGATTTGGGGTTAGGTTTAGATTTGGGGTTAGGTTTAGATTTTAGGTTTAGATTTGGGGTTAGGTTTAGATTTTAGGTTTAGATTTGGGGTTAGGTTTAGATTTGGGGTTAGGTTTAGATTTTAGGTTTAGATTTGGGGTTAGGTTTAGAGTTTAGGTTAGGTTTAGATTTTAGGTTTAGATTTTAGGTTTAGATTTGGGGTTAGGTTTAGATTTTAGGTTTAGATTTGGGGTTAGGTTTAGATTTTAGGTTTAGATTTGGGGTTAGGTTTAGATTTGGGGTTAGGTTTAGATTTTAGGTTTAGATTTGGGGTTAGGTTTAGATTTTAGGTTTAGATTTTAGGTTTAGATTTGGGGTTAGGTTTAGATTTTAGGTTTAGATTTGGGGTTAGGTTTAGATTTTAGGTTTAGATTTGGGGTTAGGTTTAGATTTTAGGTTTAGATTTGGGGTTAGGTTTAGATTTGGGGTTAGGTTTAGATTTTAGGTTTAGATTTGGGGTTAGGTTTAGATTTTAGGTTTAGATTTGGGATTAGGTTTAGATTTGGGGTTAGGTTTAGATTTTAGGTTTAGATTTGGGGTTAGGTTTAGATTTTAGGTTTAGATTTGGGGTTAGGTTTAGATTTTAGGTTTAGATTTGGGGTTAGGTTTAGATTTGGGGTTAGGTTTAGATTTTAGGTTTAGATTTGGGGTTAGGTTTAGATTTTAGGTTTCTATTTGGGGTTAGGTTTAGATTTGGGGTTAGGTTTAGATTTTAGGTTTAGATTTGGGGTTAGGTTTAGATTTGGGGTTAGGTCTAGATTTTAGGTTTAGATTTGGGGTTAGGTTTAGATTTTAGGTTTATATTTGGGGTTAGGTTTAGATTTGGGGTTAGGTTTAGATTTGGTGTTAGGTTTAGATTTTAGGTTTAGATTTGGGGTTAGGTTTAGATTTCCGGTTTAGATTTGGGGTTAGGTTTAGATTTTCGGTTTAGATTTGGGGTTAGGTTTAGATTTGGGGTTAGGTTTAGATTTTAGGTTTAGATTTGGGGTTAGGTTTAGATTTGGGGTTAGGTTTAGATTTTAGGTTTAGATTTGGGGTTAGATTTGGGGTTAGGTTTAGATTTGGGGTTAGGTTTAGATTTTAGGTTTAGATTTGGGGTTAGGTTTAGATTTGGGGTTAGGTTTAGATTTTAGGTTTAGATTTGGGGTTAGATTTGGGGTTAGGTTTATATTTGGGGTTAGGTTTAGATTTTAGGTTTAGATTTGGGGTTAGGTTTAGATTTTAGGTTTAGATTTGGGGTTAGGTTTAGATTTGGGGTTAGGTTTAGATTTTAGGTTTAGATTTGCGTTTAGGTTTAGATTTCGGGTTAGGTTTAGATTTTAGGTTTAGATTTGGGGTTAGGTTTAGATTTGGGGTTAGGTGTAGATTTTAGGTTTAGATTTGGGGTTAGATTTGGGGTTAGGTTTAGATTTGGGGTTAGGTTTAGATTTGGGGTTAGGTTTAGATTTTAGGTTTAGATTTGGGGTTAGGTTTAGATTTGGGGTTAGGTTTAGATTTTCGGTTTAGATTTGGGTTTAGGTTTAGATTTTCGGTTTAGATTTGGGGTTAGGTTTAGAATTGGGGTTAGGTTTAGATTTTAGGTTTAGATTTGGGGTTAGGTTTAGATTTTAGGTTTAGATTTGGGGTTAGGTTTAGATTTGGGGTTAGGTTTAGATTTGGTGTTAGGTTTAGATTTTAGGTTTAGATTTGGGGTTAGGTTTAGATTTCCGGTTTAGATTTGGGGTTAGGTTTAGATTTTCGGTTTAGATTTGGGGTTAGGTTTAGATTTGGGGTTAGGTTTAGATTTTAGGTTTAGATTTGGGGTTAGGTTTAGATTTGGGGTTAGGTTTAGATTTTAGGTTTAGATTTGGGGTTAGATTTGGGGTTAGGTTTAGATTTGGGGTTAGGTTTAGATTTGGGGTTAGGTTTAGATTTTAGGTTTAGATTTGGGGTTAGGTTTAGATTTGGGGTTAGGTTTAGATTTTCGGTTTAGATTTGGGTTTAGGTTTAGATTTTCGGTTTAGATTTGGGGTTAGGTTTAGATTTGGGGTTAGGTTTAGATTTTAGGTTTAGATTTGGGGTTAGGTTTAGATTTTAGGTTTAGATTTGGGGTTAGGTTTAGATTTTAGGTTTAGATTTGGGGTTAGGTTTAGATTTGGGGTTAGGTTTAGATTTTAGGTTAGGTTTAGATTTTAGGTTTAGATTTTAGGTTTAGATTTGCGGTTAGGTTTAGATTTTAGGTTTAGATTTGGGGTTAGGTTTAGATTTTAGGTTTAGATTTGGGATTAGGTTTAGATTTTAGGTTTAGATTTGGGGTTAGGTTTAGATTTTAGGTTTAGATTTGGGGTTAGGTTTAGATTTTAGGTTTAGATTTGGGGTTAGGTTTAGATTTCAGGTTCAGATTTGGGGTTAGGTTTAGATTTTAGGTTCAGATTTGGGGTTAGGTTTAGATTTTAGGTTTAGATTTGGGGTTAGGTTTAGATTTGGGGTTAGGTTTAGATTTTAGGTTTAGATTTGGGGTTAGGTTGAGATTTTAGGTTTAGATTTACGGTTAGGTTTAGATTTTAGGTTTAGATTTGGGGTTAGGTTTAGATTTTAGGTTTAGATGTAAGGTTAGGTTTAGATTTGGGGTTAGATTTGGGGTTAGGTTTATATTTGGGGTTAGGTTTAGATTTTAGTTTTAGATTTGGGGTTAGGTTTAGATTTGGGGTTAGGTGTAGATTTTAGGTTTAGATTTGGGGTTAGATTTGGGGTTAGGTTTAGATTTGGGGTTAGGTTTAGATTTGGGGTTAGGTTTAGATTTTAGGTTTAGATTTGGGGTTAGGTTTAGATTTGGGGTTAGGTTTAGATTTTCGGTTTAGATTTGGGTTTAGGTTTAGATTTTCGGTTTAGATTTGGGGTTAGGTTTAGAATTGGGGTTAGGTTTAGATTTTAGGTTTAGATTTGGGGTTAGGTTTAGATTTTAGGTTTAGATTTGGGGTTAGGTTTAGATTTGGGGTTAGGTTTAGATTTGGTGTTAGGTTTAGATTTTAGGTTTAGATTTGGGGTTAGGTTTAGATTTCCGGTTTAGATTTGGGGTTAGGTTTAGATTTTCGGTTTAGATTTGGGGTTAGGTTTAGATTTGGCGTTAGGTTTAGATTTTAGGTTTAGATTTGGGGTTAGGTTTAGATTTGGGGTTAGGTTTAGATTTTAGGTTTAGATTTGGGGTTAGATTTGGGGTTAGGTTTAGATTTGGGGTTAGGTTTAGATTTGGGGTTAGGTTTAGATTTTAGGTTTAGATTTGGGGTTAGGTTTAGATTTGGGGTTAGGTTTAGATTTTCGGTTTAGATTTGGGTTTAGGTTTAGATTTTCGGTTTATATTTGGGGTTAGGTTTAGATTTGGGGTTAGGTTTAGATTTTAGGTTTAGATTTGGGGTTAGGTTTAGATTTTAGGTTTAGATTTGGGGTTAGGTTTAGATTTTAGGTTTAGATTTGGGGTTAGGTTTAGATTTGGGGTTAGGTTTAGATTTTAGGTTAGGTTTAGATTTTACGTTTAGATTTTAGGTTTAGATTTGCGGTTAGGTTTAGATTTTAGGTTTAGATTTGGGGTTAGGTTTAGATTTTAGGTTTAGATTTGGGATTAGGTTTAGATTTTAGGTTTAGATTTGGGGTTAGGTTTAGATTTTAGGTTTAGATTTGGGGTTAGGTTTAGATTTTAGGTTTAGATTTGGGGTTAGGTTTAGATTTCAGGTTCAGATTTGGGGTTAGGTTTAGATTTTAGGTTCAGATTTGGGGTTAGGTTTAGATTTTAGGTTTAGATTTGGGGTTAGGTTTAGATTTGGGGTTAGGTTTAGATTTTAGGTTTAGATTTGGGGTTAGGTTGAGATTTTAGGTTTAGATTTACGGTTAGGTTTAGATTTTAGGTTTAGATTTGGGGTTAGGTTTAGATTTTAGGTTAGGTTTAGATTTTAGGTTTAGATTTTCGGTTTAGATTTGGGGTTAGGTTTAGATTTTCAGTTTAGATTTGGGGTTAGGTTTACATTTTCGGTTTAGATTTGGGGTTAGGTTTAGATTTGGGGTTAGGTTTAGATTTTAGGTTTAGATTTGGGGTTAGGTTTAGATATTCGGTTTAGATTTGGGGTTAGGTTTAGATTTGGGGTTAGGTTTAGATTTTAGGTTTAGATTTGGGGTTAGGTTTAGATTTTAGGTTTAGATTTGGGGTTAGGTTTAGATTTGGGGTTAGGTTTAGATTTTAGGTTCAGATTTGGGGTTAGGTTTAGATTTTAGGTTTAGATTTGGGGTTAGGTTTAGATTTTAGGTTTAGATTTGGGGTTAGGTTTAGATTTTAGGTTAGGTTTAGATTTTAGGTTTAGATTTGGGGTTAGGTTTAGATTTTAGGTTTAGATTTACGGTTAGGTTTAGATTTTAGGTTTAGATTTGGGGTTAGGTTTAGATTTGGGGTTAGGTTTAGATTTTAGGTTTAGATTTGGGGTTAGGTTTAGATTTGGGGTTAGGTTTAGATTTTAGGTTTAGATTTGGGGTTAGGTTTAGATTTTAGGTTTAGATTTGGGGTTAGGTTTAGATTTGGGGTTAGGTTTAGATTTGGGGTTAGGTTTAGATTTTAGGTTTAGATTTGGGGTTAGGTTTAGATTTCCGGTTTAGATTTGGGGTTAGGTTTAGATTTTCGGTTTAGATTTGGGGTTAGGTTTAGATTTGGGGTTAGGTTTAGATTTTAGGTTTAGATTTGGGGTTAGGTTTAGATTTGGGGTTAGGTTTAGATTTTAGGTTTAGATTTGGGGTTAGGTTTAGATTTTAGGTTATGTTTAGATTTTAGGTTTAGATTTTAGGTTTAGATTTGCGGTTAGTTTTAGATTTTAGGTTTAGATTTGGGGTTAGGTTTAGATTTTAGGTTTAGATTTGGGGTTAGGTTTAGATTTTAGGTTTAGATTTGGGGTTAGGTTTAGATTTGGGGTTAGGTTTAGATTTTAGGTTTAGATTTGGGGTTAGGTTTAGATTTTAGGTTTAGATTTGGGGTTAGGTTTAGATTTCGGGTTAGGTTTAGATTTTAGGTTTAGATTTGGGGTTAGGTTTAGATTTTAGGTTTAGATTTGGGATTAGGTTTAGATTTGGGGTTAGGTTTAGATTTTAGGATTAGATTTGGGGTTAGGTTTAGATTTTAGGTTTAGATTTGGGGTTAGGTTTAGATTTGGGGTTAGGTTTAGATTTTAGGTTTAGATTTGGGGTTAGGTTTAGATTTTAGGTTTAGATTTGGGGTTAGGTTTAGATTTTAGGTTTATATTTGGGGTTAGGTTTAGATTTGGGGTTAGGTTTAGATTTGGTGTTAGGTTTAGATTTTAGGTTTAGATTTGGGGTTAGGTTTAGATTTCCGGTTTAGATTTGGGGTTAGGTTTAGATTTTCGGTTTAGATTTGGGGTTAGGTTTAGATTTGGGGTTAGGTTTAGATTTTAGGTTTAGATTTGGGGTTAGGTTTAGATTTGGGGTTAGGTTTAGATTTTAGGTTTAGATTTGGGGTTAGATTTGGGGTTAGGTTTAGATTTGGGGTTAGGTTTAGATTTGGGGTTAGGTTTAGATTTTAGGTTTAGATTTGGGGTTAGGTTTAGATTTGGGGTTAGGTTTAGATTTTCGGTTTAGATTTGGGTTTAGGTTTAGATTTTCGGTTTAGATTTGGGGTTAGGTTTAGATTTGGGGTTAGGTTTAGATTTTAGGTTTAGATTTGGGGTTAGGTTTAGATTTTAGGTTTAGATTTGGGGTTAGGTTTAGATTTTAGGTTTAGATTTGGGGTTAGGTTTAGATTTGGGGTTAGGTTTAGATTTTAGGTTAGGTTTAGATTTTAGGTTTAGATTTTAGGTTTAGATTTGCGGTTAGGTTTAGATTTTAGGTTTAGATTTGGGGTTAGGTTTAGATTTTAGGTTTAGATTTGGGATTAGGTTTAGATTTTAGGTTTAGATTTGGGGTTAGGTTTAGATTTTAGGTTTAGATTTGGGGTTAGGTTTAGATTTTAGGTTTAGATTTGGGGTTAGGTTTAGATTTCAGGTTCAGATTTGGGGTTAGGTTTAGATTTTAGGTTCAGATTTGGGGTTAGGTTTAGATTTTAGGTTTAGATTTGGGGTTAGGTTTAGATTTGGGGTTAGGTTTAGATTTTAGGTTTAGATTTGGGGTTAGGTTGAGATTTTAGGTTTAGATTTACGGTTAGGTTTAGATTTTAGGTTTAGATTTGGGGTTAGGTTTAGATTTTAGGTTTAGATGTAAGGTTAGGTTTAGATTTGGGGTTAGATTTGGGGTTAGGTTTATATTTGGGGTTAGGTTTAGATTTTAGTTTTAGATTTGGGGTTAGGTTTAGATTTGGGGTTAGGTGTAGATTTTAGGTTTAGATTTGGGGTTAGATTTGGGGTTAGGTTTAGATTTGGGGTTAGGTTTAGATTTGGGGTTAGGTTTAGATTTTAGGTTTAGATTTGGGGTTAGGTTTAGATTTGGGGTTAGGTTTAGATTTTCGGTTTAGATTTGGGTTTAGGTTTAGATTTTCGGTTTAGATTTGGGGTTAGGTTTAGAATTGGGGTTAGGTTTAGATTTTAGGTTTAGATTTGGGGTTAGGTTTAGATTTTAGGTTTAGATTTGGGGTTAGGTTTAGATTTGGGGTTAGGTTTAGATTTGGTGTTAGGTTTAGATTTTAGGTTTAGATTTGGGGTTAGGTTTAGATTTCCGGTTTAGATTTGGGGTTAGGTTTAGATTTTCGGTTTAGATTTGGGGTTAGGTTTAGATTTGGCGTTAGGTTTAGATTTTAGGTTTAGATTTGGGGTTAGGTTTAGATTTGGGGTTAGGTTTAGATTTTAGGTTTAGATTTGGGGTTAGATTTGGGGTTAGGTTTAGATTTGGGGTTAGGTTTAGATTTGGGGTTAGGTTTAGATTTTAGGTTTAGATTTGGGGTTAGGTTTAGATTTGGGGTTAGGTTTAGATTTTCGGTTTAGATTTGGGTTTAGGTTTAGATTTTCGGTTTATATTTGGGGTTAGGTTTAGATTTGGGGTTAGGTTTAGATTTTAGGTTTAGATTTGGGGTTAGGTTTAGATTTTAGGTTTAGATTTGGGGTTAGGTTTAGATTTTAGGTTTAGATTTGGGGTTAGGTTTAGATTTGGGGTTAGGTTTAGATTTTAGGTTAGGTTTAGATTTTACGTTTAGATTTTAGGTTTAGATTTGCGGTTAGGTTTAGATTTTAGGTTTAGATTTGGGGTTAGGTTTAGATTTTAGGTTTAGATTTGGGATTAGGTTTAGATTTTAGGTTTAGATTTGGGGTTAGGTTTAGATTTTAGGTTTAGATTTGGGGTTAGGTTTAGATTTTAGGTTTAGATTTGGGGTTAGGTTTAGATTTCAGGTTCAGATTTGGGGTTAGGTTTAGATTTTAGGTTCAGATTTGGGGTTAGGTTTAGATTTTAGGTTTAGATTTGGGGTTAGGTTTAGATTTGGGGTTAGGTTTAGATTTTAGGTTTAGATTTGGGGTTAGGTTGAGATTTTAGGTTTAGATTTACGGTTAGGTTTAGATTTTAGGTTTAGATTTGGGGTTAGGTTTAGATTTTAGGTTAGGTTTAGATTTTAGGTTTAGATTTTCGGTTTAGATTTGGGGTTAGGTTTAGATTTTCAGTTTAGATTTGGGGTTAGGTTTACATTTTCGGTTTAGATTTGGGGTTAGGTTTAGATTTGGGGTTAGGTTTAGATTTTAGGTTTAGATTTGGGGTTAGGTTTAGATATTCGGTTTAGATTTGGGGTTAGGTTTAGATTTGGGGTTAGGTTTAGATTTTAGGTTTAGATTTGGGGTTAGGTTTAGATTTTAGGTTTAGATTTGGGGTTAGGTTTAGATTTGGGGTTAGGTTTAGATTTTAGGTTCAGATTTGGGGTTAGGTTTAGATTTTAGGTTTAGATTTGGGGTTAGGTTTAGATTTTAGGTTTAGATTTGGGGTTAGGTTTAGATTTTAGGTTAGGTTTAGATTTTAGGTTTAGATTTGGGGTTAGGTTTAGATTTTAGGTTTAGATTTACGGTTAGGTTTAGATTTTAGGTTTAGATTTGGGGTTAGGTTTAGATTTGGGGTTAGGTTTAGATTTTAGGTTTAGATTTGGGGTTAGGTTTAGATTTGGGGTTAGGTTTAGATTTTAGGTTTAGATTTGGGGTTAGGTTTAGATTTTAGGTTTAGATTTGGGGTTAGGTTTAGATTTGGGGTTAGGTTTAGATTTGGGGTTAGGTTTAGATTTTAGGTTTAGATTTGGGGTTAGGTTTAGATTTCCGGTTTAGATTTGGGGTTAGGTTTAGATTTTCGGTTTAGATTTGGGGTTAGGTTTAGATTTGGGGTTAGGTTTAGATTTTAGGTTTAGATTTGGGGTTAGGTTTAGATTTGGGGTTAGGTTTAGATTTTAGGTTTAGATTTGGGGTTAGGTTTAGATTTTAGGTTATGTTTAGATTTTAGGTTTAGATTTTAGGTTTAGATTTGCGGTTAGTTTTAGATTTTAGGTTTAGATTTGGGGTTAGGTTTAGATTTTAGGTTTAGATTTGGGGTTAGGTTTAGATTTTAGGTTTAGATTTGGGGTTAGGTTTAGATTTGGGGTTAGGTTTAGATTTTAGGTTTAGATTTGGGGTTAGGTTTAGATTTTAGGTTTAGATTTGGGGTTAGGTTTAGATTTCGGGTTAGGTTTAGATTTTAGGTTTAGATTTGGGGTTAGGTTTAGATTTTAGGTTTAGATTTGGGATTAGGTTTAGATTTGGGGTTAGGTTTAGATTTTAGGATTAGATTTGGGGTTAGGTTTAGATTTTAGGTTTAGATTTGGGGTTAGGTTTAGATTTGGGGTTAGGTTTAGATTTTAGGTTTAGATTTGGGGTTAGGTTTAGATTTTAGGTTTAGATTTGGGGTTAGGTTTAGATTTTAGGTTTATATTTGGGGTTAGGTTTAGATTTGGGGTTAGGTTTAGATTTGGTGTTAGGTTTAGATTTTAGGTTTAGATTTGGGGTTAGGTTTAGATTTCCGGTTTAGATTTGGGGTTAGGTTTAGATTTTCGGTTTAGATTTGGGGTTAGGTTTAGATTTGGGGTTAGGTTTAGATTTTAGGTTTAGATTTGGGGTTAGGTTTAGATTTGGGGTTAGGTTTAGATTTTAGGTTTAGATTTGGGGTTAGATTTGGGGTTAGGTTTAGATTTGGGGTTAGGTTTAGATTTGGGGTTAGGTTTAGATTTTAGGTTTAGATTTGGGGTTAGGTTTAGATTTGGGGTTAGGTTTAGATTTTAGGTTTAGATTTGGGGTTAGGTTTAGATTTGGGGTTAGGTTTAGATTTTAGGTTTAGATTTGGGGTTAGGTTTAGATTTTAGGTTAGGTTTAGATTTTAGGTTTAGATTTTAGGTTTAGATTTGCGGTTAGGTTTAGATTTTAGGTTTAGATTTGGGGTTAGGTTTAGATTTTAGGTTTAGATTTGGGATTAGGTTTAGATTTTAGGTTTAGATTTGGGGTTAGGTTTAGATTTTAGGTTTAGATTTGGGGTTAGGTTTAGATTTTAGGTTTAGATTTGGGGTTAGGTTTAGATCTGGGGTTAGGTTTAGATTTTAGGATCAGATTTGGGGTTAGGTTTAGATTTTAGGTTTAGATTTGGGGTTAGGTTTAGATTTGGGGTTAGGTTTAGATTTTAGGTTTAGATTTGGGGTTAGGTTGAGATTTTAGGTTTAGATTTACGGTTAGGTTTAGATTTTAGGTTTAGATTTGGGGTTAGGTTTAGATTTTAGGTTTAGATTTGGGGTTAGGTTTAGATTTTAGGTTTAGATGTAAGGTTAGGTTTAGATTTGGGGTTAGATTTGGGGTTAGGTTTATATTTGGGGTTAGGTTTAGATTTTAGGTTTAGATTTGGGGTTAGGTTTAGATTTTAGGTTTAGATTTGGGGTTAGGTTTAGATTTGGGGTTAGGTTTAGATTTTAGGTTTAGATTTGGGGTTAGGTTTAGATTTGGGGTTAGGTTTA
Organism: Patagioenas fasciata; assembly: GCF_037038585.1. NCBI lineage: Eukaryota > Metazoa > Chordata > Aves > Columbiformes > Columbidae > Patagioenas > Patagioenas fasciata. The sequence continues at coordinate 1,337,339 of NW_027288800.1, forward strand.
GATTTTAGGTTTAGATTTGGGTTTAGGTTTAGATTTCGGGTTAGGTTTAGATTTTAGGTTTAGATTTGGGGTTAGGTTTAGATTTGGGGTTAGGTTTAGATTTTAGGTTTAGATTTGGGGTTAGATTTGGGGTTAGGTTTAGATTTGGGGTTAGGTTTAGATTTGGGGTTAGGTTTAGATTTGGGGTTAGGTTTAGATTTTAGGTTTATTTTTGGGGTTAGGTATAGATTTGGGGTTAGGTTTAGATTTTCGGTTTAGATTTGGGTTTAGGTTTAGATTTTAGGTTTAGATTTGGGGTTAGGTTTAGATTTTAGGTTTATTTTTGGGGTTAGGTTTAGATTTGGGGTTAGGTTTAGATTTTAGGTTTAGATTTGGGGTTAGGTTTAGATTTTAGGTTAGGTTTAGATTTTAGGTTTAGATTTTAGGTTTAGATTTGGGGTTAGGATTAGATTTTAGGTTTAGATTTGGGGTTAGGTTTAGATTTGGGATTAGGTTTAGATTTTAGGTTTAGATTTGGGGTTAGGTTTAGATTTTAGGTTTAGATTTGGGGTTAGGTTTAGATTTGGGGTTAGGTTTAGATTTTAGGTTTAGATTTGGGGTTAGGTTTAGATTTTAGGTTTAGATTTTAGGTTTAGATTTGGGGTTAGGTTTAGATTTTAGGTTTAGATTTGGGGTTAGGTTTAAATTTGGGGTTAGGTTTAGATTTTAGGTTTAGATTTGGGGTTAGGTTTAGATTTTAGGTTTAGATTTGGGGTTAGGTTTAGATTTTAGGTTAGGTTTCGATTTTAGGTTTAGATTTTCGGTTTAGATTTGGGGTTAGGTTTAGATTTTCGGTTTAGATTTGGGGTTAGGTTTAGATTTTAGGTTTAGATTTGGGGTTAGGTTTAGATTTTAGGTTTAGATTTGGGGTTCGGTTTAGATTTGAGGTTTAGATTTGGGGTTAGGTTTAGATTTGGGGTTAGGTTTAGATTTTAGGTTTAGATTTGGGGTTAGGTTTAGATTTTAGGTTAGGTTTAGATTTTAGGTTTAGATTTTAGGTTTAGATTTGGGGTTAGGTTTAGATTTTCGGTTTAGATTTGGGGTTAGGTTTAGATTTGGGGTTAGGTTTAGATTTTAGGTTTAGATTTGGGGTTAGGTTTAGATTTGGGGTTAGGTTTAGATTTTAGGTTTAGATTTGGGGTTAGGTTTAGATTTCCGGTTTAGATTTGGGGTTAGGTTTAGATTTTCGGTTTAGATTTGGGGTTAGGTTTAGATTTGGGGTTAGGTTTAGATTTTAGGTTTAGATTTGGGGTTAGGTTTAGATTTGGGGTTAGGTTTAGATTTTAGGTTTAGATTTGGGGTTAGGTTTAGATTTTAGGTTATGTTTAGATTTTAGGTTTAGATTTTAGGTTTAGATTTGCGGTTAGTTTTAGATTTTAGGTTTAGATTTGGGGTTAGGTTTAGATTTTAGGTTTAGATTTGGGGTTAGGTTTAGATTTTAGGTTTAGATTTGGGGTTAGGTTTAGATTTGGGGTTAGGTTTAGATTTTAGGTTTAGATTTGGGGTTAGGTTTAGATTTTAGGTTTAGATTTGGGGTTAGGTTTAGATTTCGGGTTAGGTTTAGATTTTAGGTTTAGATTTGGGGTTAGGTTTAGATTTTAGGTTTAGATTTGGGATTAGGTTTAGATTTGGGGTTAGGTTTAGATTTTAGGATTAGATTTGGGGTTAGGTTTAGATTTTAGGTTTAGATTTGGGGTTAGGTTTAGATTTGGGGTTAGGTTTAGATTTTAGGTTTAGATTTGGGGTTAGGTTTAGATTTTAGGTTTAGATTTGGGGTTAGGTTTAGATTTTAGGTTTATATTTGGGGTTAGGTTTAGATTTGGGGTTAGGTTTAGATTTGGTGTTAGGTTTAGATTTTAGGTTTAGATTTGGGGTTAGGTTTAGATTTCCGGTTTAGATTTGGGGTTAGGTTTAGATTTTCGGTTTAGATTTGGGGTTAGGTTTAGATTTGGGGTTAGGTTTAGATTTTAGGTTTAGATTTGGGGTTAGGTTTAGATTTGGGGTTAGGTTTAGATTTTAGGTTTAGATTTGGGGTTAGATTTGGGGTTAGGTTTAGATTTGGGGTTAGGTTTAGATTTGGGGTTAGGTTTAGATTTTAGGTTTAGATTTGGGGTTAGGTTTAGATTTGGGGTTAGGTTTAGATTTTAGGTTTAGATTTGGGGTTAGGTTTAGATTTGGGGTTAGGTTTAGATTTTAGGTTTAGATTTGGGGTTAGGTTTAGATTTTAGGTTAGGTTTAGATTTTAGGTTTAGATTTTAGGTTTAGATTTGCGGTTAGGTTTAGATTTTAGGTTTAGATTTGGGGTTAGGTTTAGATTTTAGGTTTAGATTTGGGATTAGGTTTAGATTTTAGGTTTAGATTTGGGGTTAGGTTTAGATTTTAGGTTTAGATTTGGGGTTAGGTTTAGATTTTAGGTTTAGATTTGGGGTTAGGTTTAGATCTGGGGTTAGGTTTAGATTTTAGGATCAGATTTGGGGTTAGGTTTAGATTTTAGGTTTAGATTTGGGGTTAGGTTTAGATTTGGGGTTAGGTTTAGATTTTAGGTTTAGATTTGGGGTTAGGTTGAGATTTTAGGTTTAGATTTACGGTTAGGTTTAGATTTTAGGTTTAGATTTGGGGTTAGGTTTAGATTTTAGGTTTAGATTTGGGGTTAGGTTTAGATTTTAGGTTTAGATGTAAGGTTAGGTTTAGATTTGGGGTTAGATTTGGGGTTAGGTTTATATTTGGGGTTAGGTTTAGATTTTAGGTTTAGATTTGGGGTTAGGTTTAGATTTTAGGTTTAGATTTGGGGTTAGGTTTAGATTTGGGGTTAGGTTTAGATTTTAGGTTTAGATTTGGGGTTAGGTTTAGATTTGGGGTTAGGTTTAGATTTTAGGTTTAGATTTGGGTTTAGGTTTAGATTTCGGGTTAGGTTTAGATTTTAGGTTTAGATTTGGGGTTAGGTTTAGATTTGGGGTTAGGTTTAGATTTTAGGTTTAGATTTGGGGTTAGATTTGGGGTTAGGTTTAGATTTGGGGTTAGGTTTAGATTTGGGGTTAGGTTTAGATTTGGGGTTAGGTTTAGATTTTAGGTTTATTTTTGGGGTTAGGTATAGATTTGGGGTTAGGTTTAGATTTTCGGTTTAGATTTGGGTTTAGGTTTAGATTTTAGGTTTAGATTTGGGGTTAGGTTTAGATTTTAGGTTTATTTTTGGGGTTAGGTTTAGATTTGGGGTTAGGTTTAGATTTTAGGTTTAGATTTGGGGTTAGGTTTAGATTTTAGGTTAGGTTTAGATTTTAGGTTTAGATTTTAGGTTTAGATTTGGGGTTAGGATTAGATTTTAGGTTTAGATTTGGGGTTAGGTTTAGATTTGGGATTAGGTTTAGATTTTAGGTTTAGATTTGGGGTTAGGTTTAGATTTTAGGTTTAGATTTGGGGTTAGGTTTAGATTTGGGGTTAGGTTTAGATTTTAGGTTTAGATTTGGGGTTAGGTTTAGATTTTAGGTTTAGATTTTAGGTTTAGATTTGGGGTTAGGTTTAGATTTTAGGTTTAGATTTGGGGTTAGGTTTAAATTTGGGGTTAGGTTTAGATTTTAGGTTTAGATTTGGGGTTAGGTTTAGATTTTAGGTTTAGATTTGGGGTTAGGTTTAGATTTTAGGTTAGGTTTCGATTTTAGGTTTAGATTTTCGGTTTAGATTTGGGGTTAGGTTTAGATTTTCGGTTTAGATTTGGGGTTAGGTTTAGATTTTAGGTTTAGATTTGGGGTTAGGTTTAGATTTTAGGTTTAGATTTGGGGTTCGGTTTAGATTTGAGGTTTAGATTTGGGGTTAGGTTTAGATTTGGGGTTAGGTTTAGATTTTAGGTTTAGATTTGGGGTTAGGTTTAGATTTTAGGTTAGGTTTAGATTTTAGGTTTAGATTTTAGGTTTAGATTTGGGGTTAGGTTTAGATTTTCGGTTTAGATTTGGGGTTAGGTTTAGATTTGGGGTTAGGTTTAGATTTTAGGTTTAGATTTGGGGTTAGGTTTAGATTTGGGGTTAGGTTTAGAATTTAGGTTCAGATTTGGGGTTAGGTTTAGATTTTAGGTTTAGATTTGGAGTTAGGTTTAGATTTGGGGTTAGGTTTAGATTTGGGGTTAGGTTTAGATTTTAGGTTTAGATTTGGGGTTAGGTTTAGATTTTAGGTTAGGTTTAGATTTTAGGTTTAGATTTGGGGTTAGGTTTAGATTTTAGGTTTAGATTTGGGGTTAGGTTTAGATTTGGGGTTAGGTTTAGATTTTAGGTTTAGATTTGGGGTTAGGTTTAGATTTGGGGTTAGGTTTAGATTTTAGGTTTAGATTTGGGGTTAGGTTTAGATTTTAGGTTTAGATTTTAGGTTTAGATTTGGGGTTAGGTTTAGATTTTAGGTTTAGATTTGGGGTTAGGTTTAGATTTTAGGTTTAGATTTGGGGTTAGGTTTAAATTTGGGGTTAGGTTTAGATTTTAGGTTTAGATTTGCGGTTAGGTTTAGATTTTAGGTTTAGATTTGGGGTTAGGTTTAGATTTTAGGTTTAGATTTGGGATTAGGTTTAGATTTTAGGTTTAGATTTGGGGTTAGGTTTAGATTTTAGGTTTAGATTTGGGGTTAGGTTTAGATTTTAGGTTTAGATTTGGGGTTAGGTTTAGATTTGGGGTTAGGTTTAGATTTTAGGATCAGATTTGGGGTTAGGTTTAGATTTTAGGTTTAGATTTGGGGTTAGGTTTAGATTTGGGGTTAGGTTTAGATTTTAGGTTTAGATTTGGGGTTAGGTTGAGATTTTAGGTTTAGATTTACGGTTAGGTTTAGATTTTAGGTTTAGATTTGGGGTTAGGTTTAGATTTTAGGTTTAGATTTGGGGTTAGGTTTAGATTTTAGGTTTAGATGTAAGGTTAGGTTTAGATTTGGGGTTAGATTTGGGGTTAGGTTTATATTTGGGGTTAGGTTTAGATTTTAGGTTTAGATTTGGGGTTAGGTTTAGATTTTAGGTTTAGATTTGGGGTTAGGTTTAGATTTGGGGTTAGGTTTAGATTTTAGGTTTAGATTTGGGGTTAGGTTTAGATTTGGGGTTAGGTTTAGATTTTAGGTTTAGATTTGGGTTTAGGTTTAGATTTCGGGTTAGGTTTAGATTTTAGGTTTAGATTTGGGGTTAGGTTTAGATTTGGGGTTAGGTTTAGATTTTAGGTTTAGATTTGGGGTTAGATTTGGGGTTAGGTTTAGATTTGGGGTTAGGTTTAGATTTGGGGTTAGGTTTAGATTTGGGGTTAGGTTTAGATTTTAGGTTTGTTTTTGGGGTTAGGTTTAGATTTGGGGTTAGGTTTAGATTTTCGGTTTAGATTTGGGTTTAGGTTTAGATTTTAGGTTTAGATTTGGGGTTAGGTTTAGATTTTAGGTTTATTTTTGGGGTTAGGTTTAGATTTGGGGTTAGGTTTAGATTTTAGGTTTAGATTTGGGGTTAGGTTTAGATTTTAGGTTTAGATTTGGGGTTAGGTTTAGATTTTAGGTTAGGTTTAGATTTTAGGTTTAGATTTTAGGTTTAGATTTGGGGTTAGGATTAGATTTTAGGTTTAGATTTGGGGTTAGGTTTAGATTTGGGATTAGGTTTAGATTTTAGGTTTAGATTTGGGGTTAGGTTTAGATTTTAGGTTTAGATTTGGGGTTAGGTTTAGATTTGGGGTTAGGTTTAGATTTTAGGTTTAGATTTGGGGTTAGGTTTAGATTTTAGGTTTAGATTTTAGGTTTAGATTTGGGGTTAGGTTTAGATTTTAGGTTTAGATTTGGGGTTAGGTTTAAATTTGGGGTTAGGTTTAGATTTTAGGTTTAGATTTGGGGTTAGGTTTAGATTTTAGGTTTAGATTTGGGGTTAGGTTTAGATTTTAGGTTAGGTTTCGATTTTAGGTTTAGATTTTCGGTTTAGATTTGGGGTTAGGTTTAGATTTTCGGTTTAGATTTGGGGTTAGGTTTAGATTTTAGGTTTAGATTTGGGGTTAGGTTTAGATTTTAGGTTTAGATTTGGGGTTCGGTTTAGATTTGAGGTTTAGATTTGGGGTTAGGTTTAGATTTGGGGTTAGGTTTAGATTTTAGGTTTAGATTTGGGGTTAGGTTTAGATTTTAGGTTAGGTTTAGATTTTAGGTTTAGATTTTAGGTTTAGATTTGGGGTTAGGTTTAGATTTTCGGTTTAGATTTGGGGTTAGGTTTAGATTTGGGGTTAGGTTTAGATTTTAGGTTTAGATTTGGGGTTAGGTTTAGATTTGGGGTTAGGTTTAGAATTTAGGTTCAGATTTGGGGTTAGGTTTAGATTTTAGGTTTAGATTTGGAGTTAGGTTTAGATTTGGGGTTAGGTTTAGATTTTAGGTTTAGATTTGGGGTTAGGTTTAGATTTTAGGTTAGGTTTAGATTTTAGGTTTAGATTTGGGGTTAGGTTTAGATTTTAGGTTTAGATTTGGGGTTAGGTTTAGATTTGGGGTTAGGTTTAGATTTTAGGTTTAGATTTGGGGTTACGTTTAGATTTGGGGTTAGGTTTAGATTTTAGGTTTAGATTTGGGGTTCGGTTTAGATTTTCAGTTTAGATTTGGGGTTAGGTTTAGATTTTCGGTTTAGATTTGGGGTTACGTTTAGATTTGGGGTTAGGTTTAGATTTTAGGTTTAGATTTGGGGTTAGGTTTAGATTTTACGTTTAGATTTGGGGTTAGGTTTAGATTTGGGGTTAGGTTTAGATTTTAGGTTCAGATTTGGGGTTAGGTTTAGATTTTAGGTTTAGATTTGTGGTTAGGTTTAGATTTGGGGTTAGGTTTAGATTTTAGGTTAGGTTTAGATTTTAGGTTTAGATTTTAGGTTTAGATTTGGGGTTAGGTTTAGATTTGGGGTTAGGTTTAGATTTTAGGTTTAGATTTGGGATTAGGTTTAGATTTTAGGTTTAGATTTGGGGTTAGGTTTAGATTTTAGGTTTAGATTTGGGGTTAGGTTTAGATTTGGGGTTAGGTTTAGATTTTAGGTTTAGATTTGGGGTTAGGTTTAGATTTTAGGTTTAGATTTTAGGTTTAGATTTGGGGTTAGGTTTAGATTTTAGGTTTAGATTTGGGGTTAGGTTTAGATTTTAGGTTTAGATTTGGGGTTAGGTTTAAATTTGGGGTTAGGTTTAGATTTTAGGTTTAGATTTGGGGTTAGGTTTAGATTTTAGGTTAGGTTTAGATTTTAGGTTTAGATTTTCGGTTTAGATTTGGGGTTAGGTTTAGATTTTCGGTTTAGATTTGGGGTTAGGTTTAGATTTTAGGTTTAGATTTGGGGTTAGGTTTAGATTTTAGGTTTAGATTTGGGGTTCGGTTTAGATTTGAGGTTTAGATTTGGGGTTAGGTTTAGATTTGGGGTTAGGTTTAGATTTTAGGTTTAGATTTGGGGTTAGGTTTAGATTTTAGGTTAGGTTTAGATTTTAGGTTTAGATTTTAGGTTTAGATTTGGGGTTAGGTTTAGATTTTCGGTTTAGATTTGGGGTTAGGTTTAGATTTGGGGTTAGGTTTAGATTTTAGGTTTAGATTTGGGGTTAGGTTTAGATTTGGGGTTAGGTTTAGAATTTAGGTTCAGATTTGGGGTTAGGTTTAGATTTTAGGTTTAGATTTGGAGTTAGGTTTAGATTTGGGGTTAGGTTTAGATTTTAGGTTTAGATTTGGGGTTAGGTTTAGATTTTAGGTTTAGATTTGGGGTTAGGTTTAGATTTTAGGTTAGGTTTAGATTTTAGGTTTAGATTTTCAGTTTAGATTTGGGGTTAGGTTTAGATTTTCAGTTTAGATTTGGGGTTAGGTTTAGATTTTCGGTTTAGATTTGGGGTTACGTTTAGATTTGGGGTTAGGTTTAGATTTTAGGTTTAGATTTGGGGTTAGGTTTAGATTTTAGGTTTAGATTTGGGGTTCGGTTTAGATTTTCAGTTTAGATTTGGGGTTAGGTTTAGATTTGGGGTTAGGTTTAGATTTCAGGTTTAGATTTGGGGTTAGGATTAGATTTTAGGTTAGGTTTAGATTTTAGGTTTAGATTTTAGGTTTAGATTTGGGGTTAGGTTTAGATTTTAGGTTTAGATTTGGGGTTAGGTTTAGATTTTCGGTTTAGATTTGGGGTTAGGTTTAGATTTGGGGTTAGGTTTAGATTTTAGGTTTAGATTTGGGGTTAGGTTTAGATTTTACGTTTAGATTTGGGGTTAGGTTTAGATTTGGGGTTAGGTTTAGATTTTAGGTTCAGATTTGGGGTTAGGTTTAGATTTTAGGTTTAGATTTGGGGTTAGGTTTAGATTTGGGGTTAGGTTTAGATTTTAGGTTTAGATTTGGGGTTAGGTTGAGATTTTTGGTTTAGATTTACGGTTAGGTTTAGATTTTAGGTTTAGATTTGGGGTTAGGTTTAGATTTTAGGTTTAGATTTGGGGTTAGGTTTAGATTTTAGGTTTAGATTTAAGGTTAGGTTTAGATTTGGGGTTAGATTTGGGGTTAGGTTTATATTTGGGGTTAGGTTTAGATTTTAGGTTTAGATTTGGGGTTAGGTTTAGATTTTAGGTTTAGATTTGGGGTTAGGTTTAGATTTGGGGTTAGGTTTAGATTTTAGGTTTATATTTGGGTTTAGGTTTAGATTTTAGGTTTAGATTTTAGGTTTAGATTTGGGGTTAGGTTTAGATTTTCGGTTTAGATTTGGGGTTAGGTTTAGATTTGGGGTTAGGTTTAGATTTTAGGTTTAGATTTGGGGTTAGGTTTAGATTTTAGGTTAGGTTTAGATTTTAGGTTTAGACTTTAGGTTTAGATTTGCGGTTAGGTTTAGATTTTAGGTTTAGATTTGGGGTTAGGTTTAGATTTTAGGTTTAGATTTGGGATTAGGTTTAGATTTTAGGTTTAGATTTGGGGTTAGGTTTAGATTTTAGGTTTAGATTTGGGATTAGGTTTAGATTTTAGGTTTAGATTTGGGCTTAGGTTTAGATTTGGGGTTAGGTTTAGATTTTAGGTTCAGATTTGGGGTTAGGTTTAGATTTTAGGTTTAGATTTGGGGTTAGGTTTAGATTTGGGGTTAGGTTTAGATTTTAGGTTTAGATTTGGGGTTAGGTTGAGATTTTAGGTTTAGATTTACGGTTAGGTTTAGATTTTAGGTTTAGATTTGGGGTTAGGTTTAGATTTTAGGTTTAGATTTGGGGTTAGGTTTAGATTTTAGGTTTAGATGTAAGGTTAGGTTTAGATTTGGGGTTAGATTTGGGGTTAGGTTTATATTTGGGGTTAGGTTTAGATTTTAGGTTTAGATTTGGGGTTAGGTTTAGATTTTAGGTTTAGATTTGGGGTTAGGTTTAGATTTGGGGTTAGGTTTAGATTTTAGGTTTAGATTTGGGGTTAGGTTTAGATTTTAGGTTAGGTTTAGATTTTAGGTTTAGATTTTAGGTTTAGATTTGGGGTTAGGTTTAGATTTTCAGTTTAGATTTGGGGTTAGGTTTAGATTTTCGGTTTAGATTTGGGGTTACGTTTAGATTTGCGGTTAGGTTTAGATTTTAGGTTTAGATTTGGGGTTAGGTTTAGATTTTAGGTTTAGATTTGGGGTTCGGTTTAGATTTTCAGTTTAGATTTGGGGTTAGGTTTAGATTTGGGGTTAGGTTTAGATTTCAGGTTTAGATTTGGGGTTAGGATTAGATTTTAGGTTAGGTTTAGATTTTAGGTTTAGATTTTAGGTTTAGATTTGGGGTTAGGTTTAGATTTTAGGTTTAGATTTGGGGTTAGGTTTAGATTTTCGGTTTAGATTTGGGGTTAGGTTTAGATTTGGGGTTAGGTTTAGATTTTAGGTTTAGATTTGGGGTTAGGTTTAGATTTTACGTTTAGATTTGGGGTTAGGTTTAGATTTGGGGTTAGGTTTAGATTTTAGGTTCAGATTTGGGGTTAGGTTTAGATTTTAGGTTTAGATTTGGGGTTAGGTTTAGATTTGGGGTTAGGTTTAGATTTTAGGTTTAGATTTGGGGTTAGGTTGAGATTTTAGGTTTAAATTTACGGTTAGGTTTAGATTTTAGGTTTAGATTTGGGGTTAGGTTTAGATTTTAGGTTTAGATTTGGGGTTAGGTTTAGATTTTAGGTTTAGATTTAAGGTTAGGTTTAGATTTGGGGTTAGATTTGGGGTTAGGTTTATATTTGGGGTTAGGTTTAGATTTTAGGTTTAGATTTGGGGTTAGGTTTAGATTTTAGGTTTAGATTTGGGGTTAGGTTTAGATTTGGGGTTAGGTTTAGATTTTAGGTTTAGATTTGGGATTAGGTTTAGATTTTAGGTTTAGATTTGGGGTTAGGTTTAGATTTTAGGTTTAGATTTGGGATTAGGTTTAGATTTTAGGTTTAGATTTGGGCTTAGGTTTAGATTTGGGGTTAGGTTTAGATTTTAGGTTCAGATTTGGGGTTAGGTTTAGATTTTAGGTTTAGATTTGGGGTTAGGTTTAGATTTGGGGTTAGGTTTAGATTTTAGGTTTAGATTTGGGGTTAGGTTGAGATTTTAGGTTTAGATTTACGGTTAGGTTTAGATTTTAGGTTTAGATTTGGGGTTAGGTTTAGATTTTAGGTTTAGATGTAAGGTTAGGTTTAGATTTGGGGTTAGATTTGGGGTTAGGTTTATATTTGGGGTTAGGTTTAGATTTTAGGTTTAGATTTGGGGTTAGGTTTAGATTTTAGGTTTAGATTTGGGGTTAGGTTTAGATTTGGGGTTAGGTTTAGATTTTAGGTTTAGATTTGGGGTTAGGTTTAGATTTTAGGTTAGGTTTAGATTTTAGGTTTAGATTTTCAGTTTAGATTTGGGGTTAGGTTTAGATTTTCAGTTTAGATTTGGGGTTAGGTTTAGATTTTCGGTTTAGATTTGGGGTTACGTTTAGATTTGCGGTTAGGTTTAGATTTTAGGTTTAGATTTGGGGTTAGGTTTAGATTTTAGGTTTAGATTTGGGGTTCGGTTTAGATTTTCAGTTTAGATTTGGGGTTAGGTTTAGATTTGGGGTTAGGTTTAGATTTCAGGTTTAGATTTGGGGTTAGGATTAGATTTTAGGTTAGGTTTAGATTTTAGGTTTAGATTTTAGGTTTAGATTTGGGGTTAGGTTTAGATTTTAGGTTTAGATTTGGGGTTAGGTTTGATTTTCGGTTTAGATTTGGGGTTAGGTTTAGATTTGGGGTTAGGTTTAGATTTTAGGTTTAGATTTGGGGTTAGGTTTAGATTTTACGTTTAGATTTGGGGTTAGGTTTAGATTTGGGGTTAGGTTTAGATTTTAGGTTCAGATTTGGGGTTAGGTTTAGATTTTAGGTTTAGATTTGGGGTTAGGTTTAGATTTGGGGTTAGGTTTAGATTTTAGGTTTAGATTTGGGGTTAGGTTGAGATTTTAGGTTTAAATTTACGGTTAGGTTTAGATTTTAGGTTTAGATTTGGGGTTAGGTTTAGATTTTAGGTTTAGATTTGGGGTTAGGTTTAGATTTTAGGTTTAGATTTAAGGTTAGGTTTAGATTTGGGGTTAGATTTGGGGTTAGGTTTATATTTGGGGTTAGGTTTAGATTTTAGGTTTAGATTTGGGGTTAGGTTTAGATTTTAGGTTTAGATTTGGGGTTAGGTTTAGATTTGGGGTTAGGTTTAGATTTTAGGTTTAGATTTGGGTTTAGGTTTAGATTATAGGTTTAGATTTTAGGTTTAGATTTGGGGTTAGGTTTAGAGTTTAGGTTTAGATTATATGTTTAGATTTTAGGTTTAGATTTGGGGTTAGGTTTAGATTTTAGGTTTAGATTTGGGGTTAGGTTTAGATTTTCGGTTTAGATTTGGGGTTAGGTTTAGATTTGGGGTTAGGTTTAGATTTTAGGTTTAGATTTGGGGTTAGGTTTAGATTTTAGGTTTAGATTTGGGGTTAGGTTTAGATTTCGGGTTAGGTTTAGATTTTAGGTTTAGATTTGGGGTTAGGTTTAGATTTGGGGTTAGGTTTAGATTTTAGGTTTAGATTTGGGGTTAGGTTTTGATTTTAGGTTAGGTTTAGATTTTAGGTTTAGATTTGGGGTTAGGTTTAGATTTTAGGTTTAGATTTGGGGTTAGGTTTAGATTTGGGGTTAGGTTTAGATTTTAGGTTTAGATTTGGGATTAGGTTTAGATTTGGGGTTAGGTTTAGATTTTAGTTTGAGATTTGGGGTTAGGTTAAGATTTGGGGTTAGGTTTAGATTTTAGGTTTAGATTTGGGGTTAGGTTTAGATTTTAGGTTTAGATTTGGGGTTAGGTTTAGATTTGGGGTTAGGTTTAGATTTTAGGTTTAGATTTGGGGTTAGGTTTAGATTTTAGGTTTAGATTTGGGGTTAGGTTTAGATTTGGGGTTAGGTTTAGATTTTAGGTTTAGATTTGGGGTTAGGTTTAGATTTTAGGTTTAGATTTGGGGTTAGATTTGGGGTTAGGTTTAGATTTGGGGTTAGGTTTAGATTTTAGGTTTAGATTTGGGGTTAGGTTTAGATTTTAGGTTAGGTTTAGATTTTAGGTTTAGATTTCCGGTTTAGATTTGGGGTTAGGTTTAGATTTTAGGTTTAGATTTGGGGTTAGGTTTAGATTTGGGGTTAGGTTTAGATTTTAGTTTGAGATTTGGGGTTAGGTTTAGATTTGGGATTAGGTTTAGATTTTAGGTTTAGATTTGGGGTTAGGTTTAGATTTGGGGTTAGGTTTAGATTTGGGCTTAGATTTGGGGTTAGGTTTAGATTTGGGGTTAGGTTTAGATTTTGGGTTAGGTTTAGATTTTAGGTTTAGATTTTCGGTTTAGATTTGGGGTTAGGTTTAGATTTTCGGTTTAGATTTGGGGTTAGGTTTAGATTTGGGGTTAGGTTTAGATTTTAGTTTGAGATTTGGGGTTAGGTTTAGATTTTAGTTTGAGATTTGGGGTTAGGTTTAGATTTGGGGTTAGGTTTAGATTTTAGGTTTAGATTTGGGGTTAGGTTTAGATTTGGGGTTAGATTTGGGGTTAGGTTTAGATTTGGGGTTAGGTTTAGATTTTGGGTTAGGTTTAGATTTTAGGTTTAGATTTTAGGTTTAGATTTGGGGTTAGGTTTAGATTTTAGGTTTAGATTTGGGGTTAGGTTTAGATTTTAGTTTGAGATTTGGGGTTAGGTTTAGATTTGGGGTTAGGTTTAGATTTTAGGTTTAGATTTGGGGTTAGGTTTAGATTTCGGGTTAGGTTTAGATTTGGGGTTAGATTTGGGGTTAGGTTTAGATTTGGGGTTAGGTTTAGATTTTGGGTTAGGTTTAGATTTTAGGATTAGATTTTCGGTTTAGAGTTGGGGTTAGGTTTAGATTTTCGGTTTAGATTTGGTGTTAGCTTTAGATTTGGGGTGAGGTTTAGATTTTAGGTTTAGATTTGGGGTTAGGTTTAGATTTTAGGTTTAGATTTGGGGTTAGGTTTAGATTTTAGGTTTAGATTTGGGGTTAGGTTTAGATTTGGGGTTAGGTTTAGATTTTAGGTTTAGATTTGGGGTTAGGTTTAGATTTTAGGTTAGGTTTAGATTTTAGGTTTAGATTTTAGGTTTAGATTTGGGGTTAGGTTTAGATTTTAGGTTTAGATTTGGGGTTAGGTTTAGATTTGGGGTTAGATTTGGGGTTAGGTTTAGATTTTAGGTTTAGATTTGGGGTTAGGTTTAGATTTTACGTTTAGATTTGGGGTTAGGTTTAGATTTGGGGTTAGGTTTAGATTTTAGGTTCAGATTTGGGGTTAGGTTTAGATTTTAGGTTTAGATTTGGGGTTAGGTTTAGATTTGGGGTTAGGTTTAGATTTTAGGTTTAGATTTGGGGTTAGGTTGAGATTTTAGGTTTAAATTTACGGTTAGGTTTAGATTTTAGGTTTAGATTTGGGGTTAGGTTTAGATTTTAGGTTTAGATTTGGGGTTAGGTTTAGATTTTAGGTTTAGATTTAAGGTTAGGTTTAGATTTGGGGTTAGATTTGGGGTTAGGTTTATATTTGGGGTTAGGTTTAGATTTTAGGTTTAGATTTGGGGTTAGGTTTAGATTTTAGGTTTAGATTTGGGGTTAGGTTTAGATTTGGGGTTAGGTTTAGATTTTAGGTTTAGATTTGGGTTTAGGTTTAGATTATAGGTTTAGATTTTAGGTTTAGATTTGGGGTTAGGTTTAGAGTTTAGGTTTAGATTATATGTTTAGATTTTAGGTTTAGATTTGGGGTTAGGTTTAGATTTTAGGTTTAGATTTGGGGTTAGGTTTAGATTTTCGGTTTAGATTTGGGGTTAGGTTTAGATTTGGGGTTAGGTTTAGATTTTACGTTTAGATTTGGGGTTAGGTTTAGATTTGGGGTTAGGTTTAGATTTTAGGTTCAGATTTGGGGTTAGGTTTAGATTTTAGGTTTAGATTTGGGGTTAGGTTTAGATTTGGGGTTAGGTTTAGATTTTAGGTTTAGATTTGGGGTTAGGTTGAGATTTTAGGTTTAAATTTACGGTTAGGTTTAGATTTTAGGTTTAGATTTTAGGTTTAGATTTGGGGTTAGGTTTAGATTTTAGGTTTAGATTTAAGGTTAGGTTTAGATTTGGGGTTAGATTTGGGGTTAGGTTTATATTTGGGGTTAGGTTTAGATTTTAGGTTTAGATTTGGGGTTAGGTTTAGATTTTAGGTTTAGATTTGGGGTTAGGTTTAGATTTGGGGTTAGGTTTAGATTTTAGGTTTAGATTTGGGTTTAGGTTTAGATTATAGGTTTAGATTTTAGGTTTAGATTTGGGGTTAGGTTTAGAGTTTAGGTTTAGATTATATGTTTAGATTTTAGGTTTAGATTTGGGGTTAGGTTTAGATTTTAGGTTTAGATTTGGGGTTAGGTTTAGATTTTCGGTTTAGATTTGGGGTTAGGTTTAGATTTGGGGTTAGGTTTAGATTTTAGGTTTAGATTTGGGGTTAGGTTTAGATTTTAGGTTTAGATTTGGGGTTAGGTTTAGATTTCGGGTTAGGTTTAGATTTTAGGTTTAGATTTGGGGTTAGGTTTAGATTTGGGGTTAGGTTTAGATTTTAGGTTTAGATTTGGGGTTAGGTTTTGATTTTAGGTTAGGTTTAGATTTTAGGTTTAGATTTGGGGTTAGGTTTAGATTTTAGGTTTAGATTTGGGGTTAGGTTTAGATTTGGGGTTAGGTTTAGATTTTAGGTTTAGATTTGGGATTAGGTTTAGATTTGGGGTTAGGTTTAGATTTTAGTTTGAGATTTGGGGTTAGGTTAAGATTTGGGGTTAGGTTTAGATTTTAGGTTTAGATTTGGGGTTAGGTTTAGATTTTAGGTTAGGGTTAGATTTTAGGTTTAGATTTGGGGTTAGGTTTAGATTTTAGGTTAGGGTTAGATTTTAGGTTTAGATTTGGGGTTAGGTTTAGATTTTAGGTTTAGATTTGGGGTTAGGTTTAGATTTGGTGTTAGGTTTAGATTTTAGGTTTAGATTTGGGGTTAGGTTTAGATTTTAGGTTAGGGTTAGATTTTAGGTTTAGATTTGGGGTTAGGTTTAGATTTTAGGTTTAGATTTGGGGTTAGGTTTAGATTTTCGGTTTAGATTTGGGGTTAGGTTTAGATTTGGGGTTAGGTTTAGATTTGGGCTTAGGTTAAGATTTTAGGTTTAGATTTGGGGTTAGGTTTAGATTTTAGGTTTAGATTTGGGGTTAGGTTTAGATTTGGGGTTAGGTTTAGATTTTAGGTTTAGATTTGGGGTTAGGTTTAGATTTTTGGTTTAGATTTGGGGTTAGTTTTAGATTTGGGGTTAGGTTTAGATTTGGGGTTAGGTTTAGATTTTAGGTTTAGATTTGGGGTTAGGTTTAGATTTTAGGTTTAGATTTGGGGTTAGGTTTAGATTTTCGGTTTAGATTTGGGGTTAGGTTTAGATTTGGGGTTAGGTTTAGATTTGGGCTTAGGTTAAGATTTTAGGTTTAGATTTGGGGTTAGGTTTAGATTTTAGGTTTAGATTTGGGGTTAGGTTTAGATTTGGGGTTAGGTTTAGATTTTAGGTTTAGATTTGGGGTTAGGTTTAGATTTTTGGTTTAGATTTGGGGTTAGTTTTAGATTTGGGGTAGGTTTAGATTTGGGGTTAGGTTTAGATTTTAGGTTTAGATTTGGGGTTAGATTTAGATGTGGGGTTAGGTTTAGATTTTAGGTTTAGATTTGGGGTTAGGTTTAGATTTGGGGTTAGGTTTAGATTTGGGGTTAGGTTTAGATTTTAGGTTTAGATTTGGGGTTAGGTTTAGATTTTAGGTTTAGATTTGGGGTTAGGTTTAGATTTGGGGTTAGGTTTAGATTTTAGGTTTAGATTTGGGGTTAGGTTTAGATTTTAGGTTAGGTTTAGATTTTAGGTTTTGATTTTAGGTTTAGATTTGGGGTTAGGTTTAGATTTTAGGTTTAGATTTGGGGTTAGGTTTAGATTTTAGGTTAGGTTTAGATTTTAGGTTTAGATTTTCGGTTTAGATTTGGGGTTAGGTTTAGATTTTCAGTTTAGATTTGGGGTTAGGTTTAGATTTTCGGTTTAGATTTGGGGTTAGGTTTAGATTTGGGGTTAGGTTTAGATTTTAGGTTTAGATTTGGGGTTCGGTTTAGATTTGAGGTTTAGATTTGGGGTTAGGTTTAGATTTGGGGTTAGGTTTAGATTTTAGGTTTAGATTTGGGGTTCGGTTTAGATTTTAGGTTTAGATTTGGGTTTAGGTTTAGATTTGGGGTTAGGTTTAGATTTTAGGTTTAGATTTGGGGTTAGGTTTAGATTTTAGGTTAGGTTTAGATTTTAGGTTTAGATTTTAGGTTTAGATTTGGGGTTAGGTTTAGATTTTAGGTTTAGATTTGGGGTTAGGTTTAGATTTTAGGTTTAGATTTGGGGTTAGGTTTAGATTTGGGGTTAGGTTTAGATTTTAGGTTTAGATTTGGGGTTAGGTTTAGATTTTAGGTTTAGATTTGGGGTTAGGTTTAGATTTTAGGTTCAGATTTGGGGTTAGGTTTAGATTTTAGGTTTAGATTTGGGGTTAGGTTTAGATTTGGGGTTAGGTTTAGATTTTAGGTTTAGATTTGGGGTTAGGTTTAGATTTTAGGTTAGGTTTAGATTTTAGGTTTAGATTTGGGGTTAGGTTTAGATTTTAGGTTTAGATTTACGGTTAGGTTTAGATTTTAGGTTTAGATTTGGGGTTAGGTTTAGATTTGGGGTTAGGTTTAGATTTTAGGTTTAGATTTGGGGTTAGGTTTAGATTTGGGGTTAGGTTTAGATTTTAGGTTTAGATTTGGGGTTAGGTTTAGATTTTAGGTTTAGATTTGGGGTTAGGTTTAGATTTGGGGTTAGGTTTAGATTTTAGGTTTAGATTTGGGGTTAGGTTTAGATTTCCGGTTTAGATTTGGGGTTAGGTTTAGATTTTCGGTTTAGATTTGGGGTTAGGTTTAGATTTGGGGTTAGGTTTAGATTTTAGGTTTAGATTTGGGGTTAGGTTTAGATTTTAGGTTTAGATTTGGGGTTAGATTTGGGGTTAGGTTTAGATTTGGGGTTAGGTTTAGATTTTAGGTTTAGATTTGGGGTTAGGTTTAGATTTGGGGTTAGGTTTAGATTTTCGGTTTAGATTTGGGGTTAGGTTTAGATTTTAGGTTTAGATTTGGGGTTAGGTTTAGATTTTAGGTTTAGATTTGGGGTTAGGTTTAGATTTGGGGTTAGGTTTAGATTTTAGGTTTAAATTTGGGGTTAGGTTTAGATTTTAGGTTAGGTTTAGATTTTAGATTTAGATTTTAGGTTTAGATTTGCGGTTAGGTTTAGATTTTAGGTTTAGATTTGGGGTTAGGTTTAGATTTTAGGTTTAGATTTGGGGTTAGGTTTAGATTTTAGGTTTAGATTTGGGGTTAGGTTTAGATTTGAGGTTTAGATTTGGGGTTAGGTTTAGATTTTAGGTTTATATTTGCGGTTAGGTTTAGATTTTCGGTTTAGATTTGGGGTTAGGTTTAGATTTGGGGTTAGGTTTAGATTTTAGTTTGAGATTTGGGGTTAGGTTTAGATTTTAGTTTGAGATTTGGGGTTAGGTTTAGATTTGGGGTTAGGTTTAGATTTTAGGTTTAGATTTGGGGTTAGGTTTAGATTTGGGGTTAGATTTGGGGTTAGGTTTAGATTTTGGGTTAGGTTTAGATTTTAGGTTTAGATTTTAGGTTTAGATTTGGGGTTAGGTTTAGATTTTAGGTTTAGATTTGGGGCTAGGTTTAGATTTTAGTTTGAGATTTGGGGTTAGGTTTAGATTTGGGGTTTAGGTTTAGATTTTAGGTTTAGATTTGGGGTTAGGTTTAGATTTCGGGTTAGGTTTAGATTTGGGGTTAGATTTGGGGTTAGGTTTAGATATGGGGTTAGGTTTAGATTTTGGGTTAGGTTTAGATTTTAGGTTTAGATTTTCAGTTTAGATTTGGGGTTAGGTTTAGATTTTCGGTTTAGATTTGGTGTTAGCTTTAGATTTGGGGTGAGGTTTAGATTTTAGGTTTAGATTTGGGGTTAGGTTTAGATTTTAGGTTTAGATTTGGGGTTAGGTTTAGATTTTAGGTTTAGATTTGGGGTTAGGTTTAGATTTGGGGTTAGGTTTAGATTTTAGGTTTAGATTTGGGGTTAGGTTTAGATTTTAGGTTAGGTTTAGATTTTAGGTTTAGATTTTAGGTTTAGATTTGGGGTTAGGTTTAGATTTTAGGTTTAGATTTGGGGTTAGGTTTAGATTTGGGGTTAGGTTAAGATTTTCGGTTTAGATTTGGGGTTAGGTTTAGATTTTAGGTTTAGATTTGGGGTTAGGTTTAGATTTTAGGTTTAGATTTGGGGTTAGGTTTAGATTTGGGGTTAGGTTTAGATTTTAGGTTTAGATTTGGGGTTAGGTTTAGATTTTAGATTTAGATTTGGGGTTAGGTTTAGATTTGGGGTTAGGTTTAGATTTTAGGTTTAGATTTGGGGTTAGGTTTAGATTTGGGGTTAGGTTTAGATTTGGGGTTAGGTTTAGATTTTCGGTTTAGATTTGGGGTTAGGTTTAGATTTTAGGTTAGGTTTAGATTTTAGGTTTAGATTTGGGGTTAGGTTTAGATTTTAGGTTTAGATTTGGGGTTAGGTTTAGATTTGGGGTTAGGTTTAGATTTGGGGTTAGGTTTAGATTTTAGGTTAGGTTTAGATTTTAGGTTTAGATTTTAGGTTTAGATTTGGGGTTAGGTTTAGATTTTAGGTTTAGATTTTGGGTTAGGTTTAGATTTTCGGTTTAGATTTGGTGTTAGGTTTAGATTTGGGGTTAGGTTTAGATTTTAGGTTTAGATTTGGGGTTAGGTTTAGATTTTCGGTTTAGATTTGGGGTTAGGTTTAGATTTGGGGTTAGGTTTAGATTTTAGGTTTAGATTTGGGGTTAGGTTTAGATTTTAGGTTTAGATTTGGGGTTAGGTTTAGATTTGGTGTTAGGTTTAGATTTTAGGTTTAGATTTGGGGTTAGGTTTAGATTTTAGGTTAGGTTTAGATTTTAGGTTTAGATTTGGGGTTAGGTTTAGATTTTCGGTTTAGATTTGGGGTTAGGTTTAGATTTGGGGTTAGGTTTAGATTTGGGCTTAGGTTAAGATTTTAGGTTTAGATTTGGGGTTTAGATTTGGGGTTAGGTTTAGATTTTAGGTTTAGATTTGGGGTTAGGTTTAGATTTTCGGTTTAGATTTGGGGTTAGGTTTAGATTTGGGGTTAGGTTTAGATTTGGGCTTAGGTTAAGATTTTAGGTTTAGATTTTAGGTTTAGATTTGGGGTTAGGTTTAGATTTTAGGTTTAGATTTGGGGTTAGGTTTAGATTTGGGGTTAGGTTTGGGTTTAGGTTTAGATATGGGGTTAGGTTTAGATTTTAGGTTTAGATTTGGGGTTAGGTTTAGATTTTAGGTTTAGATTTGGGGTTAGGTTTAGATTTGGGGTTAGGTTTAGATTTTAGGTTTAGATTTGGGGTTAGGTTTAGATTTTTGGTTTAGATTTGGGGTTAGTTTTAGATTTGGGGTTAGGTTTAGATTTGGGGTTAGGTTTAGATTTTAGGTTTAGATTTGGGGTTAGGTTTAGATGTGGGGTTAGGTTTAGATTTTAGGTTTAGATTTGGGGTTAGGTTTAGATTTTAGGTTTAGATTTGGGGTTAGGTTTAGATTTTAGGTTTAGATTTGGGGTTAGGTTTAGATTTGGGGTTAGGTTTAGATTTTAGGTTTAGATTTGGGGTTAGGTTTAGATTTTAGGTTAGGTTTAGATTTTAGGTTTTGATTTTAGGTTTAGATTTGGGGTTAGGTTTAGATTTTAGGTTTAGATTTGGGGTTAGGTTTAGATTTTAGGTTAGGTTTAGATTTTAGGTTTAGATTTTCGGTTTAGATTTGGGGTTAGGTTTAGATTTTCAGTTTAGATTTGGGGTTAGGTTTAGATTTTCGGTTTAGATTTGGGGTTAGGTTTAGATTTGGGGTTAGGTTTAGATTTTAGGTTTAGATTTGGGGTTAGGTTTAGATTTTAGGTTTAGATTTGGGGTTCGGTTTAGATTTGAGGTTTAGATTTGGGGTTAGGTTTAGATTTGGGGTTAGGTTTAGATTTTAGGTTTAGATTTGGGGTTAGGTTTAGATTTTAGGTTAGGTTTAGATTTTAGGTTTAGATTTTAGGTTTAGATTTGGGGTTAGGTTTAGATTTTAGGTTTAGATTTGGGGTTAGGTTTAGATTTTCGGTTTAGATTTGGGGTTAGGTTTAGATTTGGGGTTAGGTTTAGAATTTAGGTTTAGATTTGGGGTTAGGTTTAGATTTTAGGTTTAGATTTGGGGTTAGGTTTAGATTTTAGGTTTAGATTTGGGGTTAGGTTTAGATTTTAGGTTCAGATTTGGGGTTAGGTTTAGATTTTAGGTTTAGATTTGGGGTTAGGTTTAGATTTGGGGTTAGGTTTAGATTTTAGGTTTAGATTTGGGGTTAGGTTTAGATTTTAGGTTAGGTTTAGATTTTAGGTTTAGATTTGGGGTTAGGTTTAGATTTTAGGTTTAGATTTGGGGTTAGGTTTAGATTTGGGGTTAGGTTTAGATTTTAGGTTTAGATTTGGGGTTAGGTTTAGATTTTAGGTTTAGATTTGGGGTTAGGTTTAGATTTGGGGTTAGGTTTAGATTTTAGGTTTAGATTTGGGGTTAGGTTTAGATTTTAGGTTTAGATTTGGGGTTAGGTTTAGATTTCGGGTTAGGTTTAGATTTTAGGTTTAGATTTGGGGTTAGGTTTAGATTTTAGGTTTAGATTTGGGATTAGGTTTAGATTTGGGGTTAGGTTTAGATTTTAGGTTTAGATTTGGGGTTAGGTTTAGATTTTAGGTTTAGATTTGGGGTTAGGTTTAGATTTTCGGTTTAGATTTGGGGTTAGGTTTAGATTTTAGGTTTAGATTTGGGGTTAGGTTTAGATTTGGGGTTAGGTTTAGATTTTCGGTTTAGATTTGGGGTTAGGTTTAGATTTTAGGTTTAGATTTGGGTTTAGGTTTAGATTTGGGGTTAGGTTTAGATTTTTGGTTTAGATTTGGGGTTAGTTTTAGATTTGGGGTTAGGTTTAGATTTGGGGTTAGGTTTAGATTTTAGGTTTAGATTTGGGGTTAGGTTTAGATGTGGGGTTAGGTTTAGATTTTAGGTTTAGATTTGGGGTTAGGTTTAGATTTTAGGTTTAGATTTGGGGTTAGGTTTAGATTTTAGGTTTAGATTTGGGGTTAGGTTTAGATTTGGGGTTAGGTTTAGATTTTAGGTTTAGATTTGGGGTTAGGTTTAGATTTTAGGTTAGGTTTAGATTTTAGGTTTTGATTTTAGGTTTAGATTTGGGGTTAGGTTTAGATTTTAGGTTTAGATTTGGGGTTAGGTTTAGATTTTAGGTTAGGTTTAGATTTTAGGTTTAGATTTTCGGTTTAGATTTGGGGTTAGGTTTAGATTTTCAGTTTAGATTTGGGGTTAGGTTTAGATTTTCGGTTTAGATTTGGGGTTAGGTTTAGATTTGGGGTTAGGTTTAGATTTTAGGTTTAGATTTGGGGTTAGGTTTAGATTTTAGGTTTAGATTTGGGGTTCGGTTTAGATTTGAGGTTTAGATTTGGGGTTAGGTTTAGATTTGGGGTTAGGTTTAGATTTTAGGTTTAGATTTGGGGTTAGGTTTAGATTTTAGGTTAGGTTTAGATTTTAGGTTTAGATTTTAGGTTTAGATTTGGGGTTAGGTTTAGATTTTAGGTTTAGATTTGGGGTTAGGTTTAGATTTTCGGTTTAGATTTGGGGTTAGGTTTAGATTTGGGGTTAGGTTTAGAATTTAGGTTTAGATTTGGGGTTAGGTTTAGATTTTAGGTTTAGATTTGGGGTTAGGTTTAGATTTTAGGTTTAGATTTGGGGTTAGGTTTAGATTTTAGGTTCAGATTTGGGGTTAGGTTTAGATTTTAGGTTTAGATTTGGGGTTAGGTTTAGATTTGGGGTTAGGTTTAGATTTTAGGTTTAGATTTGGGGTTAGGTTTAGATTTTAGGTTAGGTTTAGATTTTAGGTTTAGATTTGGGGTTAGGTTTAGATTTTAGGTTTAGATTTGGGGTTAGGTTTAGATTTGGGGTTAGGTTTAGATTTTAGGTTTAGATTTGGGGTTAGGTTTAGATTTTAGGTTTAGATTTGGGGTTAGGTTTAGATTTGGGGTTAGGTTTAGATTTTAGGTTTAGATTTGGGGTTAGGTTTAGATTTTAGGTTTAGATTTGGGGTTAGGTTTAGATTTCGGGTTAGGTTTAGATTTTAGGTTTAGATTTGGGGTTAGGTTTAGATTTTAGGTTTAGATTTGGGATTAGGTTTAGATTTGGGGTTAGGTTTAGATTTTAGGTTTAGATTTGGGGTTAGGTTTAGATTTTAGGTTTAGATTTGGGGTTAGGTTTAGATTTTCGGTTTAGATTTGGGGTTAGGTTTAGATTTTAGGTTTAGATTTGGGGTTAGGTTTAGATTTGGGGTTAGGTTTAGATTTTCGGTTTAGATTTGGGGTTAGGTTTAGATTTTAGGTTTAGATTTGGGTTTAGGTTTAGATTTGGGGTTAGGTTTAGATTTTAGGTTTAGATTTGGGGTTAGGTTTAGATTTTAGGTTAGGTTTAGATTTTAGGTTTAGATTTGGGGTTAGGTTTAGATTTTAGGTTTAGATTTGGGGTTAGGTTTAGATTTTAGGTTTAGATTTGGGGTTAGGTTTAGATTTGGGGTTAGGTTTAGATTTTAGGTTTAGATTTGGGGTTAGGTTTAGATTTTAGGTTAGGTTTAGATTTTAGGTTTAGATTTTCGGTTTAGATTTGGGGTTAGGTTTAGATTTTAGGTTTAGATTTGGGGTTAGGTTTAGATTTTCGGTTTAGATTTGGGGTTAGGTTTAGATTTGGGGTTAGGTTTAGATTTTAGGTTTAGATTTGGGGTTAGGTTTAGATTTTAGGTTTAGATTTGGGGTTAGGTTTAGATTTGGGGTTAGGTTTAGATTTTAGGTTCAGATTTGGGGTTAGGTTTAGATTTTAGGTTTAGATTTGGGGTTAGGTTTAGATTTGGGGTTAGGTTTAGATTTTAGGTTAGGTTTAGATTTTAGGTTTAGATTTGGGGTTAGGTTTAGATTTTAGGTTTAGATTTGGGGTTAGGTTTAGATTTTAGGTTTAGATTTGGGGTTAGGTTTAGATTTTCGGTTTTGATTTGGGGTTAGGTTTAGATTTAGGGTTAGGTTTATATTTTCGGTTTAGATTTGGGGTTAGGTTTAGATTTGGGGTTAGGTTTAGATTTTCGGTTTAGATTTGGGGTTAGGTTTAGATTTTAGGTTTAGATTTG
The DNA here is from genome assembly GCF_037038585.1 of Patagioenas fasciata. Taxonomy (NCBI): domain Eukaryota; kingdom Metazoa; phylum Chordata; class Aves; order Columbiformes; family Columbidae; genus Patagioenas; species Patagioenas fasciata. The sequence continues at coordinate 1,361,122 of NW_027288800.1, forward strand.
GGTTTAGGTTTAGATTTGGGGTTAGGTTTAGATTTTAGGTTTAGATTTGGGGTTAGGTTTAGATTTTGGGTTAGGTTTAGATTTTAGGTTTAGATTTGGGGTTAGGTTTAGATTTTAGGTTTAGATTTGGGGTTAGGTTTAGATTTTAGGTTTAGATTTGGGGTTAGGTTTAGATTTTAGGTTAGGTTTAGATTTTAGGTTTAGATTTGGGGTTAGGTTTAGATTTTAGGTTTAGATTTGGGGTTAGGTTTAGATTTGGGGTTACGTTTAGATTTTAGGTTTAGATTTGGGGTTAGGTTTAGATTTTAGGTTTAGATTTGGGGTTAGGTTTAGATTTTAGGTTAGGTTTAGATTTTAGGTTTAGATTTTAGGTTTAGATTTGCGGTTAGGTTTAGATTTTAGGTTTAGATTTGGGGTTAGGTTTAGATTTTAGGTTTAGATTTGGGGTTAGGTTTAGATTTTAGGTTTAGATTTGGGGTTAGGTTTAGATTTTAGGTTTATATTTGCGGTTAGGTTTAGATTTTAGGTTTAGATTTGGGGTTAGGTTTAGATTTTAGGTTTAGATTTGGGGTTAGGTTTAGATTTTAGGTTTAGATTTTAGGTTTAGATTTGGGGTTAGGTTTAGATTTTAGGTTTAGATTTGGGGTTAGGTTTAGATTTCGGGTTAGGTTTAGATTTTAGGTTTAGATTTGGGGTTAGGTTTAGATTTTAGGTTTAGATTTGGGGTTAGGTTTAGATTTGGGGTTAGGTTTAGATTTTAGGTTTAGATTTGGGGTTAGGTTTAGATTTTAGGTTTAGATTTGGGGTTAGGTTTAGATTTTAGGTTTAGATTTGGGGTTAGGTTTAGATTTTAGGTTCAGATTTGGGGTTAGGTTTAGATTTTAGGTTTAGATTTGGGGTTAGGTTTAGATTTGGGGTTAGGTTTAGATTTTAGGTTTAGATTTGGGGTTAGGTTTAGATTTTAGGTTAGGTTTAGATTTTAGGTTTAGATTTGGGGTTAGGTTTAGATTTTAGGTTTAGATTTGGGGTTAGGTTTAGATTTGGGGTTAGGTTTAGATTTTAGGTTTAGATTTGGGGTTAGGTTTAGATTTTAGGTTTAGATTTGGGGTTAGGTTTAGATTTGGGGTTAGGTTTAGATTTTAGGTTTAGATTTGGGGTTAGGTTTAGATTTTAGGTTTAGATTTGGGGTTAGGTTTAGATTTCGGGTTAGGTTTAGATTTTAGGTTTAGATTTGGGGTTAGGTTTAGATTTTAGGTTTAGATTTGGGATTAGGTTTAGATTTGGGGTTAGGTTTAGATTTTAGGTTTAGATTTGGGGTTAGGTTTAGATTTTAGGTTTAGATTTGGGGTTAGGTTTAGATTTTCGGTTTAGATTTGGGGTTAGGTTTAGATTTTAGGTTTAGATTTGGGGTTAGGTTTAGATTTGGGGTTAGGTTTAGATTTTCGGTTTAGATTTGGGGTTAGGTTTAGATTTTAGGTTTAGATTTGGGTTTAGGTTTAGATTTGGGGTTAGGTTTAGATTTTTGGTTTAGATTTGGGGTTAGTTTTAGATTTGGGGTTAGGTTTAGATTTGGGGTTAGGTTTAGATTTTAGGTTTAGATTTGGGGTTAGGTTTAGATGTGGGGTTAGGTTTAGATTTTAGGTTTAGATTTGGGGTTAGGTTTAGATTTTAGGTTTAGATTTGGGGTTAGGTTTAGATTTTAGGTTTAGATTTGGGGTTAGGTTTAGATTTTAGGTTTAGATTTGGGGTTAGGTTTAGATTTTAGGTTAGGTTTAGATTTTAGGTTTTGATTTTAGGTTTAGATTTGGGGTTAGGTTTAGATTTTAGGTTTAGATTTGGGGTTAGGTTTAGATTTTAGGTTAGGTTTAGATTTTAGGTTTAGATTTTCGGTTTAGATTTGGGGTTAGGTTTAGATTTTCAGTTTAGATTTGGGGTTAGGTTTAGATTTTCGGTTTAGATTTGGGGTTAGGTTTAGATTTGGGGTTAGGTTTAGATTTTAGGTTTAGATTTGGGGTTAGGTTTAGATTTTAGGTTTAGATTTGGGGTTCGGTTTAGATTTGAGGTTTAGATTTGGGGTTAGGTTTAGATTTGGGGTTAGGTTTAGATTTTAGGTTTAGATTTGGGGTTAGGTTTAGATTTTAGGTTAGGTTTAGATTTTAGGTTTAGATTTTAGGTTTAGATTTGGGGTTAGGTTTAGATTTTAGGTTTAGATTTGGGGTTAGGTTTAGATTTTCGGTTTAGATTTGGGATTAGGTTTAGATTTGGGGTTAGGTTTAGAATTTAGGTTTAGATTTGGGGTTAGGTTTAGATTTTAGGTTTAGATTTGGGGTTAGGTTTAGATTTTAGGTTTAGATTTGGGGTTAGGTTTAGATTTTAGGTTCAGATTTGGGGTTAGGTTTAGATTTTAGGTTTAGATTTGGGGTTAGGTTTAGATTTGGGGTTAGGTTTAGATTTTAGGTTTAGATTTGGGGTTAGGTTTAGATTTTAGGTTAGGTTTAGATTTTAGGTTTAGATTTGGGGTTAGGTTTAGATTTTAGGTTTAGATTTGGGGTTAGGTTTAGATTTGGGGTTAGGTTTAGATTTTAGGTTTAGATTTGGGGTTAGGTTTAGATTTTAGGTTTAGATTTGGGGTTAGGTTTAGATTTGGGGTTAGGTTTAGATTTTAGGTTTAGATTTGGGGTTAGGTTTAGATTTTAGGTTTAGATTTGGGGTTAGGTTTAGATTTCGGGTTAGGTTTAGATTTTAGGTTTAGATTTGGGGTTAGGTTTAGATTTTAGGTTTAGATTTGGGATTAGGTTTAGATTTGGGGTTAGGTTTAGATTTTAGGTTTAGATTTGGGGTTAGGTTTAGATTTTCGGTTTAGATTTGGGGTTAGGTTTAGATTTTAGGTTTAGATTTGGGGTTAGGTTTAGATTTGGGGTTAGGTTTAGATTTTCGGTTTAGATTTGGGGTTAGGTTTAGATTTTAGGTTTAGATTTGGGTTTAGGTTTAGATTTGGGGTTAGGTTTAGATTTTAGGTTTAGATTTGGGGTTAGGTTTAGATTTTAGGTTAGGTTTAGATTTTAGGTTTAGATTTGGGGTTAGGTTTAGATTTTAGGTTTAGATTTGGGGTTAGGTTTAGATTTTAGGTTTAGATTTGGGGTTAGGTTTAGATTTTAGGTTTAGATTTGGGGTTAGGTTTAGATTTTAGGTTAGGTTTAGATTTTAGGTTTAGATTTTCGGTTTAGATTTGGGGTTAGGTTTAGATTTTAGGTTTAGATTTGGGGTTAGGTTTAGATTTTCGGTTTAGATTTGGGGTTAGGTGTAGATTTGGGGTTAGGTTTAGATTTTAGGTTTAGATTTGGGGTTAGGTTTAGATTTTAGGTTTAGATTTGGGGTTAGGTTTAGATTTGGGGTTAGGTTTAGATTTTAGGTTCAGATTTGGGGTTAGGTTTAGATTTTAGGTTTAGATTTGGGGTTAGGTTTAGATTTGGGGTTAGGTTTAGATTTTAGGTTAGGTTTAGATTTTAGGTTTAGATTTGGGGTTAGGTTTAGATTTTAGGTTTAGATTTGGGGTTAGGTTTAGATTTTAGGTTTAGATTTGGGGTTAGGTTTAGATTTTCGGTTTTGATTTGGGGTTAGGTTTAGATTTAGGGTTAGGTTTATATTTTCGGTTTAGATTTGGGGTTAGGTTTAGATTTGGGGTTAGGTTTAGATTTTCGGTTTAGATTTGGGGTTAGGTTTAGATTTTAGGTTTAGATTTGGGTTTAGGTTTAGATTTGGGGTTAGGTTTAGATTTTAGGTTTAGATTTGGGGTTAGGTTTAGATTTTGGGTTAGGTTTAGATTTTAGGTTTAGATTTGGGGTTAGGTTTAGATTTTAGGTTTAGATTTGGGGTTAGGTTTAGATTTTAGGTTTAGATTTGGGGTTAGGTTTAGATTTTAGGTTAGGTTTAGATTTTAGGTTTAGATTTGGGGTTAGGTTTAGATTTTAGGTTTAGATTTGGGGTTAGGTTTAGATTTGGGGTTACGTTTAGATTTTAGGTTTAGATTTGGGGTTAGGTTTAGATTTTAGGTTTAGATTTGGGGTTAGGTTTAGATTTTAGGTTAGGTTTAGATTTTAGGTTTAGATTTTAGGTTTAGATTTGCGGTTAGGTTTAGATTTTAGGTTTAGATTTGGGGTTAGGTTTAGATTTTAGGTTTAGATTTGGGGTTAGGTTTAGATTTTAGGTTTAGATTTGGGGTTAGGTTTAGATTTTAGGTTTATATTTGCGGTTAGGTTTAGATTTTAGGTTTAGATTTGGGGTTAGGTTTAGATTTTAGGTTTAGATTTGGGGTTAGGTTTAGATTTTAGGTTTAGATTTTAGGTTTAGATTTGGGGTTAGGTTTAGATTTTAGGTTTAGATTTGGGGTTAGGTTTAGATTTCGGGTTAGGTTTAGATTTTAGGTTTAGATTTGGGGTTAGGTTTAGATTTTAGGTTTAGATTTGGGGTTAGGTTTAGATTTGGGGTTAGGTTTAGATTTTAGGTTTAGATTTGGGGTTAGGTTTAGATTTTAGGTTTAGATTTGGGGTTAGGTTTAGATTTGGGGTTAGGTTTAGATTTTAGGTTTAGATTTGGGGTTAGGTTTAGATTTGGGGTTAGGTTTAGATTTTAGGTTTAGATTTGGGGTTGGGTTTAGATTTTAGGTTTAGATTTGGGGTTAGGTTTAGATTTTAGGTTAGGTTTAGATTTTAGGTTTAGATTTTAGGTTTAGATTTGGGGTTAGGTTTAGATTTTCGGTTTAGATTTAGGGTTAGGTTTAGATTTTCAGTTTAGATTTGGGGTTAGGTTTAGATTTGGGGTTAGGTTTAGATTTTCGGTTTAGATTTGGGGTTAGGTTTAGATTTTAGGTTTAGATTTGGGTTTAGGTTTAGATTTGGGGTTAGGTTTAGATTTTAGGTTTAGATTTGGGGTTAGGTTTAGATTTTAGGTTAGGTTTAGATTTTAGGTTTAGATTTGGGGTTAGGTTTAGATTTTAGGTTTAGATTTGGGGTTAGGTTTAGATTTTAGGTTTAGATTTGGGGTTAGGTTTAGATTTGGGGTTAGGTTTAGATTTTAGGTTTAGATTTGGGGTTAGGTTTAGATTTTAGGTTAGGTTTAGATTTTAGGTTTAGATTTTCGGTTTAGATTTGGGGTTAGGTTTAGATTTTAGGTTTAGATTTGGGGTTAGGTTTAGATTTTCGGTTTAGATTTGGGGTTAGGTTTAGATTTGGGGTTAGGTTTAGATTTTAGGTTTAGATTTGGGGTTAGGTTTAGATTTTCGGTTTAGATTTGGGGTTCGGTTTAGATTTGGGGTTAGGTTTAGATTTTAGGTTAGGTTTAGATTTTAGGTTTAGATTTGGGGTTAGGTTTAGATTTTAGGTTTAGATTTGGGGTTAGGTTTAGATTTTCGGTTTAGATTTGGGGTTAGGTTTAGATTTAGGGTTAGGTTTATATTTTCGGTTTAGATTTGGGGTTAGGTTTAGATTTGGGGTTAGGTTTAGATTTTCGGTTTAGATTTGGGGTTAGGTTTAGATTTTAGGTTTAGATTTGGGTTTAGGTTTAGATTTGGGGTTAGGTTTAGATTTTAGGTTTAGATTTGGGGTTAGGTTTAGATTTTGGGTTAGGTTTAGATTTTAGGTTTAGATTTGGGGTTAGGTTTAGATTTTAGGTTTAGATTTGGGGTTAGGTTTAGATTTTAGGTTTAGATTTGGGGTTAGGTTTAGATTTTAGGTTAGGTTTAGATTTTAGGTTTAGATTTGGGTTTAGGTTTAGATTTTAGGTTTAGATTTGGGGTTAGGTTTAGATTTGGGGTTACGTTTAGATTTTAGGTTTAGATTTGGGGTTAGGTTTAGATTTTAGGTTTAGATTTGGGGTTAGGTTTAGATTTTAGGTTAGGTTTAGATTTTAGGTTTAGATTTTAGGTTTAGATTTGCGGTTAGGTTTAGATTTTAGGTTTAGATTTGGGGTTAGGTTTAGATTTTAGGTTTAGATTTGGGGTTAGGTTTAGATTTTAGGTTTATATTTGCGGTTAGGTTTAGATTTTAGGTTTAGATTTGGGGTTAGGTTTAGATTTTAGGTTTAGATTTGGGGTTAGGTTTAGATTTGGGGTTAGGTTTAGATTTTAGGTTTAGATTTGGGGTTAGGTTTAGATTTTAGGTTTAGATTTTAGGTTTAGATTTGGGGTTAGGTTTAGATTTTAGGTTTAGATTTGGGGTTAGGTTTAGATTTCGGGTTAGGTTTAGATTTTAGGTTTAGATTTGGGGTTAGGTTTAGATTTTAGGTTTAGATTTGGGGTTAGGTTTAGATTTGGGGTTAGGTTTAGATTTTAGGTTTAGATTTGGGGTTAGGTTTAGATTTTAGGTTTAGATTTGGGGTTAGGTTTAGATTTGGGGTTAGGTTTAGATTTTAGGTTTAGATTTGGGGTTAGGTTTAGATTTTAGGTTTATATTTGGGGTTAGGTTTAGATTTGGGGTTAGGTTTAGATTTTAGGTTTAGATTTGGGGTTAGGTTTAGATTTGGGGTTAGGTTTAGATTTTAGGTTTAGATTTGGGGTTAGGTTTAGATTTTAGGTTTAGATTTGGGGTTAGGTTTAGATTTTAGGTTTAGATTTGGGGTTGGGTTTAGATTTTAGGTTTAGATTTGGGGTTAGGTTTAGATTTTAGGTTAGGTTTAGATTTTAGGTTTAGATTTGGGGTTAGGTTTAGATTTGGGGTTAGGTTTAGATTTTAGGTTTAGATTTGGGGTTAGGTTTAGATTTTAGGTTTATATTTGGGGTTAGGTTTAGATTTGGGGTTAGGTTTAGATTTTAGGTTTAGATTTGGGTTTAGGTTTAGATTTGGGGTTAGGTTTAGATTTTAGGTTTAGATTTGGGGTTAGGTTTAGATTTTAGGTTAGGTTTAGATTTTAGGTTTAGATTTTCGGTTTAGATTTGGGGTTAGGTTTAGATTTTAGGTTTAGATTTGGGGTTAGGTTTAGATTTTCGGTTTAGATTTGGGGTTAGGTTTAGATTTAGGGTTAGGTTTATATTTTCGGTTTAGATTTGGGGTTAGGTTTAGATTTGGGGTTAGGTTTAGATTTTCGGTTTAGATTTGGGGTTAGGTTTAGATTTTAGGTTTAGATTTGGGTTTAGGTTTAGATTTGGGGTTAGGTTTAGATTTTAGGTTTAGATTTGGGGTTAGGTTTAGATTTTAGGTTTAGATTTGGGGTTAGGTTTAGATTTTAGGTTTAGATTTGGGGTTAGGTTTAGATTTGGGGTTAGGTTTAGATTTTAGGTTTAGATTTGGGGTTAGGTTTAGATTTTAGGTTAGGTTTAGATTTTAGGTTTAGATTTTCGGTTTAGATTTGGGGTTAGGTTTAGATTTTAGGTTTAGATTTGGGGTTAGGTTTAGATTTTCGGTTTAGATTTGGGGTTAGGTTTAGATTTGGGGTTAGGTTTAGATTTTAGGTTTAGATTTGGGGTTAGGTTTAGATTTTCGGTTTAGATTTGGGGTTCGGTTTAGATTTGGGGTTAGGTTTAGATTTTAGGTTTATATTTGGGGTTAGGTTTAGATTTTAGGTTTAGATTTGGGGTTAGGTTTAGATTTGGGGTTAGGTTTAGATTTTAGGTTCAGATTTGGGGTTAGGTTTAGATTTTAGGTTTAGATTTGGGGTTAGGTTTAGATTTGGGGTTAGGTTTAGATTTTAGGTTTAGATTTGGGGTTTGGTTTAGATTTTAGGTTAGGTTTAGATTTTAGGTTTAGATTTGGGGTTAGGTTTAGATTTTAGGTTTAGATTTGGGGTTAGGTTTAGATTTTAGGTTTAGATTTGGGGTTAGGTTTAGATTTTCGGTTTAGGTTTGGTGTTAGGTTTAGATTTGGGGTGAGGTTTAGATTTTAGGTTTAGATTTGGGGTTAGGTTTAGATTTTAGGTTTAGATTTGGGGTTAGGTTTAGATTTGGGGTTAGGTTTAGATTTTAGGTTTAGATTTGGGGTTAGGTTTAGATTTTAGGTTAGGTTTAGATTTTAGGTTTAGATTTGGGGTTAGGTTTAGATTTGGGGTTAGGTTTAGATTTTAGGTTTAGATTTGGGGTTAGGTTTAGATTTTAGGTTTATATTTGGGGTTAGGTTTAGATTTGGGGTTAGGTTTAGATTTTAGGTTTAGATTTGGGTTTAGGTTTAGATTTGGGGTTAGGTTTAGATTTTAGGTTTAGATTTGGGGTTAGGTTTAGATTTGGGGTTAGGTTTAGATTTTAGGTTAGGTTTAGATTTTAGGTTTAGATTTTCGGTTTAGATTTGGGGTTAGGTTTAGATTTTAGGTTTAGATTTGGGGTTAGGTTTAGATTTTCGGTTTAGATTTGGGGTTAGGTTTAGATTTAGGGTTAGGTTTATATTTTCGGTTTAGATTTGGGGTTAGGTTTAGATTTGGGGTTAGGTTTAGATTTTCGGTTTAGATTTGGGGTTAGGTTTAGATTTTAGGTTTAGATTTGGGTTTAGGTTTAGATTTGGGGTTAGGTTTAGATTTTAGGTTTAGATTTGGGGTTAGGTTTAGATTTTAGGTTAGGTTTAGATTTTAGGTTTAGATTTGGGGTTAGGTTTAGATTTTAGGTTTAGATTTGGGGTTAGGTTTAGATTTTCGGTTTAGATTTGGGGTTAGGTTTAGATTTGGGGTTAGGTTTAGATTTTAGGTTTAGATTTGGGGTTAGGTTTAGATTTTAGGTTAGGTTTAGATTTTAGGTTTAGATTTTCGGTTTAGATTTGGGGTTAGGTTTAGATTTTAGGTTTAGATTTGGGGTTAGGTTTAGATTTTCGGTTTAGATTTGGGGTTAGGTTTAGATTTGGGGTTAGGTTTAGATTTTAGGTTTAGATTTGGGGTTAGGTTTAGATTTTCGGTTTAGATTTGGGGTTCGGTTTAGATTTGGGGTTAGGTTTAGATTTTAGGTTTATATTTGGGGTTAGGTTTAGATTTTAGGTTTAGATTTGGGGTTAGGTTTAGATTTGGGGTTAGGTTTAGATTTTAGGTTCAGATTTGGGGTTAGGTTTAGATTTTAGGTTTAGATTTGGGGTTAGGTTTAGATTTGGGGTTAGGTTTAGATTTTAGGTTTAGATTTGGGGTTTGGTTTAGATTTTAGGTTAGGTTTAGATTTTAGGTTTAGATTTGGGGTTAGGTTTAGATTTTAGGTTTAGATTTGGGGTTAGGTTTAGATTTTAGGTTTAGATTTGGGGTTAGGTTTAGATTTTCGGTTTAGGTTTGGTGTTAGGTTTAGATTTGGGGTGAGGTTTAGATTTTAGGTTTAGATTTGGGGTTAGGTTTAGATTTTAGGTTTAGATTTGGGGTTAGGTTTAGATTTGGGGTTAGGTTTAGATTTTAGGTTTAGATTTGGGGTTAGGTTTAGATTTTAGGTTAGGTTTAGATTTTAGGTTTAGATTTTAGGTTTAGATTTGGGGTTAGGTTTAGATTTGGGGTTAGGTTTAGATTTTAGGTTTAGATTTGGGGTTAGGTTTAGATTTTAGGTTTAGATTTGGGTTTAGGTTTAGATTTGGGGTTAGGTTTAGATTTTAGGTTTAGATTTGGGGTTAGGTTTAGATTTGGGGTTAGGTTTAGATTTTAGGTTTAGATTTGGGGTTAGGTTTAGATTTTAGGTTAGGTTTAGATTTTAGGTTTAGATTTTCAGTTTAGATTTGGGGTTAGGTTTAGATGTTCAGTTTAGATTTGGGGTTAGGTTTAGATTTTCGGTTTAGATTTGGGGTTAGGTTTAGATTTTAGGTTTAGATTTGGGTTTAGGTTTAGATTTGGGGTTAGGTTTAGATTTTAGGTTTAGATTTGGGGTTAGGTTTAGATTTTAGGTTAGGTTTAGATTTTAGGTTTAGATTTGGGGTTAGGTTTAGATTTTAGGTTTAGATTTGGGGTTAGGTTTAGATTTTAGGTTTAGATTTGGGGTTAGGTTTAGATTTGGGGTTAGGTTTAGATTTTAGGTTTAGATTTGGGGTTAGGTTTAGATTTTAGGTTAGGTTTAGATTTTAGGTTTAGATTTTCGGTTTAGATTTGGGGTTAGGTTTAGATTTTAGGTTTAGATTTGGGGTTAGGTTTAGATTTTCGGTTTAGATTTGGGGTTAGGTTTAGATTTTAGGTTTAGATTTGGGGTTAGGTTTAGATTTTCGGTTTAGATTTGGGGTTCGGTTTAGATTTGGGGTTAGGTTTAGATTTTAGGTTTATATTTGGGGTTAGGTTTAGATTTTAGGTTTAGATTTGGGGTTAGGTTTAGATTTGGGGTTAGGTTTAGATTATAGGTTCAGATTTGGGGTTAGGTTTAGATTTTAGGTTTAGATTTGGGGTTAGGTTTAGATTTGGGGTTAGGTTTAGATTTTAGGTTTAGATTTGGGGTTTGGTTTAGATTTTAGGTTAGGTTTAAATTTTAGGTTTAGATTTGGGGTTAGGTTTAGATTTTAGGTTTAGATTTGGGGTTAGGTTTAGATTTTAGGTTTAGATTTGGGGTTAGGTTTAGATTTTCGGTTTAGATTTGGGGTTAGGTTTAGATTTGGGGTTAGGTTTAGATTTTAGGTTAGGTTTAGATTTTAGGTTTAGATTTTAGGTTTAGATTTGGGGTTAGGTTTAGATTTGGGGTTAGGTTTAGATTTTAGGTTTAGATTTGGGGTTAGGTTTAGATTTTAGGTTTAGATTTGGGGTTAGGTTTAGATTTGGGGTTAGGTTTAGATTTTAGGTTTAGATTTGGGGTTAGGTTTAGATTTGGGGTTAGGTTTAGATTTTAGGTTTAGATTTGGGTTTAGGTTTAGATTTGGGGTTAGGTTTAGATTTTAGGTTTAGATTTGGGGTTAGGTTTAGATTTTAGGTTTAGATTTGGGGTTAGGTTTAGATTTGGGGTTAGGTTTAGATTTTCGGTTTAGATTTGGGGTTAGGTTTAGATTTGGGGTTAGGTTTAGATTTTAGGTTTAGATTTGGGGTTAGGTTTAGATTTTAGGTTAGGTTTAGATTTTAGGTTTAGATTTTCGGTTTAGATTTGGGGTTAGGTTTAGATTTTAGGTTTAGATTTGGGGTTAGGTTTAGATTTTCGGTTTAGATTTGGGGTTAGGTTTAGATTTAGGGTTAGGTTTATATTTTCGGTTTAGATTTGGGGTTAGGTTTAGATTTGGGGTTAGGTTTAGATTTTCGGTTTAGATTTGGGGTTAGGTTTAGATTTTAGGTTTAGATTTGGGTTTAGGTTTAGATTTGGGGTTAGGTTTAGATTTAGGGTTAGGTTTATATTTTCGGTTTAGATTTGGGGTTAGGTTTAGATTTGGGGTTAGGTTTAGATTTTCGGTTTAGATTTGGGGTTAGGTTTAGATTTTAGGTTTAGATTTGGGTTTAGGTTTAGATTTGGGGCTAGGTTTAGATTTTAGGTTTAGATTTGGGGTTAGGTTTAGATTTTAGGTTAGGTTTAGATTTTAGGTTTAGATTTGGGGTTAGGTTTAGATTTTAGGTTTAGATTTGGGGTTAGGTTTAGATTTTAGGTTTAGATTTGGGGTTAGGTTTAGATTTGGGGTTAGGTTTAGATTTTAGGTTTAGATTTGGGGTTAGGTTTAGATTTTAGGTTAGGTTTAGATTTTAGGTTTAGATTTTCGGTTTAGATTTGGGGTTAGGTTTAGATTTTAGGTTTAGATTTGGGGTTAGGTTTAGATTTTCGGTTTAGATTTGGGGTTAGGTTTAGATTTGGGGTTAGGTTTAGATTTTCGGTTTAGATTTGGGGTTCGGTTTAGATTTGGGGTTAGGTTTAGATTTTAGGTTTATATTTGGGGTTAGGTTTAGATTTTAGGTTTAGATTTGGGGTTAGGTTTAGATTTGGGGTTAGGTTTAGATTTTAGGTTCAGATTTGGGGTTAGGTTTAGATTTTAGGTTTAGATTTGGGGTTTGGTTTAGATTTTAGGTTAGGTTTAGATTTTAGGTTTAGATTTGGGGTTAGGTTTAGATTTTAGGTTTAGATTTGGGGTTAGGTTTAGATTTTAGGTTTAGATTTGGGGTTAGGTTTAGATTTTCGGTTTAGGTTTGGTGTTAGGTTTAGATTTGGGGTGAGGTTTAGATTTTAGGTTTAGATTTGGGGTTAGGTTTAGATTTTAGGTTTAGATTTGGGGTTAGGTTTAGATTTGGGGTTAGGTTTAGATTTTAGGTTTAGATTTGGAGTTAGGTTTAGATTTTAGGTTTAGATTTGGGGTTAGGTTTAGATTTGGGGTTAGGTTTAGATTTTAGGTTTAGATTTGGGGTTAGGTTTAGATTTTAGGTTTAGATTTGGGGTTAGGTTTAGATTTTAGGTTTAGATTTGGGGTTAGGTTTAGATTTGGGGTTAGGTTTAGATTTTAGGTTTAGATTTGGGGTTAGGTTTAGATTTTAGGTTAGGTTTAGATTTTAGGTTTAGATTTTAGGTTTAGATTTGGGGTTAGGTTTAGATTTGGGGTTAGGTTTAGATTTTAGGTTTAGATTTGGGGTTAGGTTTAGATTTTAGGTTTAGATTTGGGGTTAGGTTTAGATTTGGGGTTAGGTTTAGATTTTAGGTTTAGATTTGGGGTTAGGTTTAGATTTGGGGTTAGGTTTAGATTTTAGGTTTAGATTTGGGGTTAGGTTTAGATTTTAGGTTAGGTTTAGATTTTAGGTTTAGATTTTCAGTTTAGATTTGGGGTTAGGTTTAGATGTTCAGTTTAGATTTGGGGTTAGGTTTAGATTTTCGGTTTAGATTTGGGGTTAGGTTTAGATTTTAGGTTTAGATTTGGGTTTAGGTTTAGATTTGGGGTTAGGTTTAGATTTTAGGTTTAGATTTGGGGTTAGGTTTAGATTTTAGGTTAGGTTTAGATTTTAGGTTTAGATTTGGGGTTAGGTTTAGATTTTAGGTTTAGATTTGGGGTTAGGTTTAGATTTTAGGTTTAGATTTGGGGTTAGGTTTAGATTTGGGGTTAGGTTTAGATTTTAGGTTTAGATTTGGGGTTAGGTTTAGATTTTAGGTTAGGTTTAGATTTTAGGTTTAGATTTTCGGTTTAGATTTGGGGTTAGGTTTAGATTTTAGGTTTAGATTTGGGGTTAGGTTTAGATTTTCGGTTTAGATTTGGGGTCAGGCTTAGATTTTAGGTTTAGATTTGGGGTTAGGTTTAGATTTTCGGTTTAGATTTGGGGTTCGGTTTAGATTTGGGGTTAGGTTTAGATTTTAGGTTTATATTTGGGGTTAGGTTTAGATTTTAGGTTTAGATTTGGGGTTAGGTTTAGATTTGGGGTTAGGTTTAGATTATAGGTTCAGATTTGGGGTTAGGTTTAGATTTTAGGTTTAGATTTGGGGTTAGGTTTAGATTTGGGGTTAGGTTTAGATTTTAGGTTTAGATTTGGGGTTTGGTTTAGATTTTAGGTTAGGTTTAAATTTTAGGTTTAGATTTGGGGTTAGGTTTAGATTTTAGGTTTAGATTTGGGGTTAGGTTTAGATTTTAGGTTTAGATTTGGGGTTAGGTTTAGATTTTCGGTTTAGATTTGGGGTTAGGTTTAGATTTGGGGTTAGGTTTAGATTTTAGGTTAGGTTTAGATTTTAGGTTTAGATTTTAGGTTTAGATTTGGGGTTAGGTTTAGATTTGGGGTTAGGTTTAGATTTTAGGTTTAGATTTGGGGTTAGGTTTAGATTTTAGGTTTAGATTTGGGGTTAGGTTTAGATTTGGGGTTAGGTTTAGATTTTAGGTTTAGATTTGGGGTTAGGTTTAGATTTGGGGTTAGGTTTAGATTTTAGGTTTAGATTTGGGTTTAGGTTTAGATTTGGGGTTAGGTTTAGATTTTAGGTTTAGATTTGGGGTTAGGTTTAGATTTTAGGTTTAGATTTGGGGTTAGGTTTAGATTTGGGGTTAGGTTTAGATTTTCGGTTTAGATTTGGGGTTAGGTTTAGATTTGGGGTTAGGTTTAGATTTTAGGTTTAGATTTGGGGTTAGGTTTAGATTTTAGGTTAGGTTTAGATTTTAGGTTTAGATTTTCGGTTTAGATTTGGGGTTAGGTTTAGATTTTAGGTTTAGATTTGGGGTTAGGTTTAGATTTTCGGTTTAGATTTGGGGTTAGGTTTAGATTTAGGGTTAGGTTTATATTTTCGGTTTAGATTTGGGGTTAGGTTTAGATTTGGGGTTAGGTTTGGATTTTCGGTTTAGATTTGGGGTTAGGTTTAGATTTTAGGTTTAGATTTGGGTTTAGGTTTAGATTTGGGGTTAGGTTTAGATTTTAGGTTTAGATTTGGGGTTAGGTTTAGATTTTAGGTTAGGTTTAGATTTTAGGTTTAGATTTGGGGTTAGGTTTAGATTTTAGGTTTAGATTTGGGGTTAGGTTTAGATTTTAGGTTTAGATTTGGGGTTAGGTTTAGATTTGGGGTTAGGTTTAGATTTTAGGTTTAGATTTGGGGTTAGGTTTAGATTTTAGGTTAGGTTTAGATTTTAGGTTTAGATTTTCGGTTTAGATTTGGGGTTAGGTTTAGATTTTAGGTTTAGATTTGGGGTTAGGTTTAGATTTTCGGTTTAGATTTGGGGTTAGGTTTAGATTTGGGGTTAGGTTTAGATTTTAGGTTTAGATTTGGGGTTAGGTTTAGATTTTCGGTTTAGATTTGGGGTTCGGTTTAGATTTGGGGTTAGGTTTAGATTTTAGGTTTATATTTGGGGTTAGGTTTAGATTTTAGGTTTAGATTTGGGGTTAGGTTTAGATTTGGGGTTAGGTTTAGATTTTAGGTTCAGATTTGGGGTTAGGTTTAGATTTTAGGTTTAGATTTGGGGTTAGGTTTAGATTTGGGGTTAGGTTTAGATTTTAGGTTTAAATTTGGGGTTTGGTTTAGATTTTAGGTTAGGCTAGATTTTAGGTTTAGATTTGGGGTTAGGTTTAGATTTTAGGTTTAGATTTGGGGTTAGGTTTAGATTTTAGGTTTAGATTTGGGGTTAGGTTTAGATTTTCGGTTTAGATTTGGTGTTAGGTTTAGATTTGGGGTGAGGTTTAGATTTTAGGTTTAGATTTGGGGTTAGGTTTAGATTTGGGGTTAGGTTTAGATTTTAGGTTTAGATTTGGGGTTAGGTTTAGATTTTAGGTTAGGTTTAGATTTTAGGTTTAGATTTTAGGTTTAGATTTGGGGTTAGGTTTAGATTTGGGGTTAGGTTTAGATTTTAGGTTTAGATTTGGGGTTAGGTTTAGATTTTAGGTTTAGATTTGGGGTTAGGTTTAGATTTGGGGTTAGGTTTAGATTTTAGGTTTAGATTTGGGGTTAGGTTTAGATTTGGGGTTAGGTTTAGATTTTAGGTTTAGATTTGGGGTTAGGTTTAGATTTTAGGTTTAGATTTGGGGTTAGGTTTAGATTTTAGGTTAGGTTTAGATTTTAGGTTTAGATTTTCAGTTTAGATTTGGGGTTAGGTTTAGATTTTCAGTTTAGATTTGGGGTTAGGTTTAGATTTTCGGTTTAGATTTGGGGTTAGGTTTAGATTTTAGGTTTAGATTTGGGGTTAGGTTTAGATTTTCGGTTTAGATTTGGGGTTAGGTTTAGATTTAGGGTTAGGTTTATATTTTCGGTTTAGATTTGGGGTTAGGTTTAGATTTGGGGTTAGGTTTAGATTTTCGGTTTAGATTTGGGGTTAGGTTTAGATTTTAGGTTTAGATTTGGGTTTAGGTTTAGATTTGGGGTTAGGTTTAGATTTTAGGTTTAGATTTGGGGTTAGGTTTAGATTTTACGTTAGGTTTAGATTTTAGGTTTAGATTTGGGGTTAGGTTTAGATTTTAGGTTTAGATTTGGGGTTAGGTTTAGATTTAGGGTTAGATTTGGAGTTCGGATTAGCTTTGGGGTTAGGTTTAGATTTGGGGTTAGGTTTAGATTTTAGGTTTAGATTTGGGGTTAGGTTTAGATTTTAGGTTCAGATTTGGGGTTAGGTTTAGATTTTAGGTTTAGATTTGGGGTTAGGTTTAGATTTGGGGTTAGGTTTAGATTTTAGGTTTAGATTTGGGGTTAGGTTTAGATTTTAGGTTCAGATTTGGGGTTAGGTTTAGATTTTAGGTTCAGATTTGGGGTTAGGTTTAGATTTTAGGTTTAGATTTGGGGTTAGGTTTAGATTTGGGGTTAGGTTTAGATTTTAGGTTTAGATTTGGGGTTAGGTTTAGATTTTAGGTTAGGTTTAGATTTTAGGTTTAGATTTTCGGTTTAGATTTGGGGTTAGGTTTAGATTTTAGGTTTAGATTTGGGGTTAGGTTTAGATTTTCGGTTTAGATTTGGGGTTCGGTTTAGATTTGGGGTTAGGTTTAGATTTTAGGTTTAGATTTGGGGTTAGGTTTAGATTTTCGGTTTAGATTTGGGGTTAGGTTTAGATTTTCGGTTTAGATTTGGGGTTAGGTTTAGATTTGGGGTTAGGTTTAGATTTTAGGTTTAGATTTGGGGTTAGGTTTAGATTTTAGGTTTAGATTTGGGGTTCGGTTTAGATTTGAGGTTTAGATTTGGGGTTAGGTTTAGATTTGGGGTTAGGTTTAGATTTTAGGTTTAGATTTGGGGTTAGGTTTAGATTTTAGGTTAGGTTTAGATTTTAGGTTTAGATTTTAGGTTTAGATTTGGGGTTAGGTTTAGATTTTCGGTTTAGATTTGGGGTTAGGTTTAGATTTGGGGTTAGGTTTAGATTTTAGGTTTAGATTTGGGGTTAGGTTTAGATTTTAGGTTTAGATTTGGGGTTAGGTTTAGATTTGGGGTTAGGTTTAGATTTTAGGTTCAGATTTGGGGTTAGGTTTAGATTTTAGGTTTAGATTTGGGGTTAGGTTTAGATTTTAGGTTTAGATTTACGGTTAGGTTTAGATTTTAGGTTTAGATTTGGGGTTAGGTTTAGATTTGGGGTTAGGTTTAGATTTTAGGTTTAGATTTGGGGTTAGGTTTAGATTTGGGGTTAGGTTTAGATTTTAGGTTCAGATTTGGGGTTAGGTTTAGATTTTAGGTTTAGATTTGGGGTTAGGTTTAGATTTGGGGTTAGGTTTAGATTTTAGGTTTAGATTTTGGGTTAGGTTTAGATTTTAGGTTAGGTTTAGATTTTAGGTTTAGATTTGGGGTTAGGTTTAGGTGTTCAGTTTAGATTTGGGGTTAGGTTTAGATTTTCGGTTTAGATTTGGGGTTAGGTTTAGATTTTAGGTTTAGATTTGGGGTTAGGTTTAGATTTTCGGTTTAGATTTGGGGTTAGGTTTAGATTTTCGGTTTAGATTTGGGGTTAGGTTTAGATTTAGGGTTAGGTTTATATTTTCGGTTTAGATTTGGGGTTAGGTTTAGATTTGGGGTTAGGTTTAGATTTTCGGTTTAGATTTGGGGTTAGGTTTAGATTTTAGGTTTAGATTTGGGTTTAGGTTTAGATTTGGGGTTAGGTTTAGATTTTAGGTTTAGATTTGGGGTTAGGTTTAGATTTTAGGTTAGGTTTAGATTTTAGGTTTAGATTTGGGGTTAGGTTTAGATTTTAGGTTTAGATTTGGGGTTAGGTTTAGATTTTAGGTTTAGATTTGGGGTTAGGTTTAGATTTGGGGTTAGGTTTAGATTTTAGGTTTAGATTTGGGGTTAGGTTTAGATTTTAGGTTAGGTTTAGATTTTAGGTTTAGATTTTCGGTTTAGATTTGGGGTTAGGTTTAGATTTTAGGTTTAGATTTGGGGTTAGGTTTAGATTTTCGGTTTAGATTTGGGGTCAGGCTTAGATTTTAGGTTTAGATTTGGGGTTAGGTTTAGATTTTCGGTTTAGATTTGGGGTTCGGTTTAGATTTGGGGTTAGGTTTAGATTTTAGGTTTATATTTGGGGTTAGGTTTAGATTTTAGGTTTAGATTTGGGGTTAGGTTTAGATTTGGGGTTAGGTTTAGATTATAGGTTCAGATTTGGGGTTAGGTTTAGATTTTAGGTTTAGATTTGGGGTTAGGTTTAGATTTGGGGTTAGGTTTAGATTTTAGGTTTAGATTTGGGGTTTGGTTTAGATTTTAGGTTAGGTTTAAATTTTAGGTTTAGATTTGGGGTTAGGTTTAGATTTTAGGTTTAGATTTGGGGTTAGGTTTAGATTTTAGGTTTAGATTTGGGGTTAGGTTTAGATTTTCGGTTTAGATTTGGGGTTAGGTTTAGATTTGGGGTTAGGTTTAGATTTTAGGTTAGGTTTAGATTTTAGGTTTAGATTTTAGGTTTAGATTTGGGGTTAGGTTTAGATTTGGGGTTAGGTTTAGATTTTAGGTTTAGATTTGGGGTTAGGTTTAGATTTTAGGTTTAGATTTGGGGTTAGGTTTAGATTTGGGGTTAGGTTTAGATTTTAGGTTTAGGTTTGGGGTTAGGTTTAGATTTGGGGTTAGGTTTAGATTTTAGGTTTAGATTTGGGTTTAGGTTTAGATTTGGGGTTAGGTTTAGATTTTAGGTTTAGATTTGGGGTTAGGTTTAGATTTTAGGTTTAGATTTGGGGTTAGGTTTAGATTTGGGGTTAGGTTTAGATTTTCGGTTTAGATTTGGGGTTAGGTTTAGATTTGGGGTTAGGTTTAGATTTTAGGTTTAGATTTGGGGTTAGGTTTAGATTTTAGGTTAGGTTTAGATTTTAGGTTTAGATTTTCGGTTTAGATTTGGGGTTAGGTTTAGATTTTAGGTTTAGATTTGGGGTTAGGTTTAGATTTTCGGTTTAGATTTGGGGTTAGGTTTAGATTTAGGGTTAGGTTTATATTTTCGGTTTAGATTTGGGGTTAGGTTTAGATTTGGGGTTAGGTTTGGATTTTCGGTTTAGATTTGGGGTTAGGTTTAGATTTTAGGTTTAGATTTGGGTTTAGGTTTAGATTTGGGGTTAGGTTTAGATTTTAGGTTTAGATTTGGGGTTAGGTTTAGATTTTAGGTTAGGTTTAGATTTTAGGTTTAGATTTGGGGTTAGGTTTAGATTTTAGGTTTAGATTTGGGGTTAGGTTTAGATTTTAGGTTTAGATTTGGGGTTAGGTTTAGATTTGGGGTTAGGTTTAGATTTTAGGTTTAGATTTGGGGTTAGGTTTAGATTTTAGGTTAGGTTTAGATTTTAGGTTTAGATTTTCGGTTTAGATTTGGGGTTAGGTTTAGATTTTAGGTTTAGATTTGGGGTTAGGTTTAGATTTTCGGTTTAGATTTGGGGTTAGGTTTAGATTTGGGGTTAGGTTTAGATTTTAGGTTTAGATTTGGGGTTAGGTTTAGATTTTCGGTTTAGATTTGGGGTTCGGTTTAGATTTGGGGTTAGGTTTAGATTTTAGGTTTATATTTGGGGTTAGGTTTAGATTTTAGGTTTAGATTTGGGGTTAGGTTTAGATTTGGGGTTAGGTTTAGATTTTAGGTTCAGATTTGGGGTTAGGTTTAGATTTTAGGTTTAGATTTGGGGTTAGGTTTAGATTTGGGGTTAGGTTTAGATTTTAGGTTTAAATTTGGGGTTTGGTTTAGATTTTAGGTTAGGCTAGATTTTAGGTTTAGATTTGGGGTTAGGTTTAGATTTTAGGTTTAGATTTGGGGTTAGGTTTAGATTTTCGGTTTAGATTTGGTGTTAGGTTTAGATTTGGGGTGAGGTTTAGATTTTAGGTTTAGATTTGGGGTTAGGTTTAGATTTGGGGTTAGGTTTAGATTTTAGGTTTAGATTTGGGGTTAGGTTTAGATTTTAGGTTAGGTTTAGATTTTAGGTTTAGATTTTAGGTTTAGATTTGGGGTTAGGTTTAGATTTGGGGTTAGGTTTAGATTTTAGGTTTAGATTTGGGGTTAGGTTTAGATTTTAGGTTTAGATTTGGGGTTAGGTTTAGATTTGGGGTTAGGTTTAGATTTTAGGTTTAGATTTGGGGTTAGGTTTAGATTTGGGGTTAGGTTTAGATTTTAGGTTTAGATTTGGGGTTAGGTTTAGATTTTAGGTTTAGATTTGGGGTTAGGTTTAGATTTTAGGTTAGGTTTAGATTTTAGGTTTAGATTTTCAGTTTAGATTTGGGGTTAGGTTTAGATTTTCAGTTTAGATTTGGGGTTAGGTTTAGATTTTCGGTTTAGATTTGGGGTTAGGTTTAGATTTTAGGTTTAGATTTGGGGTTAGGTTTAGATTTTCGGTTTAGATTTGGGGTTAGGTTTAGATTTAGGGTTAGGTTTATATTTTCGGTTTAGATTTGGGGTTAGGTTTAGATTTGGGGTTAGGTTTAGATTTTCGGTTTAGATTTGGGGTTAGGTTTAGATTTTAGGTTTAGATTTGGGTTTAGGTTTAGATTTGGGGTTAGGTTTAGATTTTAGGTTTAGATTTGGGGTTAGGTTTAGATTTTACGTTAGGTTTAGATTTTAGGTTTAGATTTGGGGTTAGGTTTAGATTTTAGGTTTAGATTTGGGGTTAGGTTTAGATTTAGGGTTAGATTTGGAGTTCGGATTAGATTTGGGGTTAGGTTTAGATTTGGGGTTAGGTTTAGATTTTAGGTTTAGATTTGGGGTTAGGTTTAGATTTTAGGTTCAGATTTGGGGTTAGGTTTAGATTTTAGGTTTAGATTTGGGGTTAGGTTTAGATTTGGGGTTAGGTTTAGATTTTAGGTTTAGATTTGGGGTTAGGTTTAGATTTTAGGTTCAGATTTGGGGTTAGGTTTAGATTTTAGGTTCAGATTTGGGGTTAGGTTTAGATTTTAGGTTTAGATTTGGGGTTAGGTTTAGATTTGGGGTTAGGTTTAGATTTTAGGTTTAGATTTGGGGTTAGGTTTAGATTTTAGGTTAGGTTTAGATTTTAGGTTTAGATTTTCGGTTTAGATTTGGGGTTAGGTTTAGATTTTAGGTTTAGATTTGGGGTTAGGTTTAGATTTTCGGTTTAGATTTGGGGTTCGGTTTAGATTTGGGGTTAGGTTTAGATTTTAGGTTTAGATTTGGGGTTAGGTTTAGATTTTCGGTTTAGATTTGGGGTTAGGTTTAGATTTTCGGTTTAGATTTGGGGTTAGGTTTAGATTTGGGGTTAGGTTTAGATTTTAGGTTTAGATTTGGGGTTAGGTTTAGATTTTAGGTTTAGATTTGGGGTTCGGTTTAGATTTGAGGTTTAGATTTGGGGTTAGGTTTAGATTTGGGGTTAGGTTTAGATTTTAGGTTTAGATTTGGGGTTAGGTTTAGATTTTAGGTTAGGTTTAGATTTTAGGTTTAGATTTTAGGTTTAGATTTGGGGTTAGGTTTAGATTTTCGGTTTAGATTTGGGGTTAGGTTTAGATTTGGGGTTAGGTTTAGATTTTAGGTTTAGATTTGGGGTTAGGTTTAGATTTTAGGTTTAGATTTGGGGTTAGGTTTAGATTTGGGGTTAGGTTTAGATTTTAGGTTCAGATTTGGGGTTAGGTTTAGATTTTAGGTTTAGATTTGGGGTTAGGTTTAGATTTTAGGTTTAGATTTACGGTTAGGTTTAGATTTTAGGTTTAGATTTGGGGTTAGGTTTAGATTTGGGGTTAGGTTTAGATTTTAGGTTTAGATTTGGGGTTAGGTTTAGATTTGGGGTTAGGTTTAGATTTTAGGTTCAGATTTGGGGTTAGGTTTAGATTTTAGGTTTAGATTTGGGGTTAGGTTTAGATTTGGGGTTAGGTTTAGATTTTAGGTTTAGATTTTGGGTTAGGTTTAGATTTTAGGTTAGGTTTAGATTTTAGGTTTAGATTTGGGGTTAGGTTTAGGTGTTCAGTTTAGATTTGGGGTTAGGTTTAGATTTTCGGTTTAGATTTGGGGTTAGGTTTAGATTTTAGGTTTAGATTTGGGGTTAGGTTTAGATTTTCGGTTTAGATTTGGGGTTAGGTTTAGATTTTCGGTTTAGATTTGGGGTTAGGTTTAGATTTAGGGTTAGGTTTATATTTTCGGTTTAGATTTGGGGTTAGGTTTAGATTTGGGGTTAGGTTTAGATTTTCGGTTTAGATTTGGGGTTAGGTTTAGATTTTAGGTTTAGATTTGGGTTTAGGTTTAGATTTGGGGTTAGGTTTAGATTTTAGGTTTAGATTTGGGGTTAGGTTTAGATTTTAGGTTAGGTTTAGATTTTAGGTTTAGATTTGGGGTTAGGTTTAGATTTTAGGTTTAGATTTGGGGTTAGGTTTAGATTTTAGGTTTAGATTTGGGGTTAGGTTTAGATTTGGGGTTAGGTTTAGATTTTAGGTTTAGATTTGGGGTTAGGTTTAGATTTTAGGTTAGGTTTAGATTTTAGGTTTAGATTTTCGGTTTAGATTTGGGGTTAGGTTTAGATTTTAGGTTTAGATTTGGGGTTAGGTTTAGATTTTCGGTTTAGATTTGGGGTTAGGTTTAGATTTTAGGTTTAGATTTGGGGTTAGGTTTAGATTTTCGGTTTAGATTTGGGGTTCGGTTTAGATTTGGGGTTAGGTTTAGATTTTAGGTTTATATTTGGGGTTAGGTTTAGATTTTAGGTTTAGATTTGGGGTTAGGTTTAGATTTGGAGTTAGGTTTAGATTATAGGTTCAGATTTGGGGTTAGGTTTAGATTTTAGGTTTAGATTTGGGGTTAGGTTTAGATTTGGGGTTAGGTTTAGATTTTAGGTTTAGATTTGGGGTTTGGTTTAGATTTTAGGTTAGGTTTAGATTTTAGGTTTAGATTTGGGGTTAGGTTTAGATATTAGGTTTAGATTTGGGGTTAGGTTTATATTTTCGGTTTAGATTTGGTGTTAGGTTTAGATTTGGGGTGAGGTTTAGATTTTAGGTTTAGATTTGGGGTTAGGTTTAGATTTTAGGTTTAGATTTGGGGTTAGGTTTAGATTTGGGGTTAGGTTTAGATTTTAGGTTTAGATTTTAGGTTTAGATTTGGGGTTAGGTTTAGATTTGGGGTTAGGTTTAGATTTTAGGTTTAGATTTGGGGTTAGGTTTAGATTTTAGGTTAGGTTTAGATTTTAGGTTTAGATTTTCGGTTTAGATTTGGGGTTAGGTTTAGATTTTAGGTTTAGATTTGGGGTTAGGTTTAGATTTTCGGTTTAGATTTGGGGTTAGGTTTAGATTTAGGGTTAGGTTTATATTTTCGGTTTAGATTTGGGGTTAGGTTTAGATTTGGGGTTAGGTTTAGATTTTCGGTTTAGATTTGGGGTTAGGTTTAGATTTTAGGTTTAGATTTGGGTTTAGGTTTAGATTTGGGGTTAGGTTTAGATTTTAGGTTTAGATTTGGGGTTAGGTTTAGATTTTAGGTTAGGTTTAGATTTTAGGTTTAGATTTGGGGTTAGGTTTAGATTTTAGGTTTAGATTTGGGGTTAGGTTTAGATTTTAGGTTTAGATTTGGGGTTAGGTTTAGATTTCGGCTTAGGTTTAGGTTTTAGGTTTAGATTTGGGGTTAGGTTTAGATTTTAGGTTAGGTTTAGATTTTAGGTTTAGATTTTCGGTTTAGATTTGGGGTTAGGTTTAGATTTTAGGTTTAGATTTGGGGTTAGGTTTAGATTTTCGGTTTAGATTTGGGGTTAGGTTTAGATTTGGGGTTAGGTTTAGATTTTAGGTTTAGATTTGGGGTTAGGTTTAGATTTTCGGTTTAGATTTGGGGTTCGGTTTAGATTTGGGGTTAGGTTTAGATTTTAGGTTTATATTTGGGGTTAGGTTTAGATTTTAGGTTTAGATTTGGGGTTAGGTTTAGATTTGGGGTTAGGTTTAGATTTTAGGTTCAGATTTGGGGTTAGGTTTAGATTTTAGGTTTAGATTTGGGGTTAGGTTTAGATTTGGGGTTAGGTTTAGATTTTAGGTTTAAATTTGGGGTTTGGTTTAGATTTTAGGTTAGGCTAGATTTTAGGTTTAGATTTGGGGTTAGGTTTAGATTTTAGGTTTAGATTTGGGGTTAGGTTTAGATTTTAGGTTTAGATTTGGGGTTAGGTTTAGATTTTCGGTTTAGATTTGGTGTTAGGTTTAGATTTGGGGTTAGGTTTAGATTTTAGGTTTATATTTGGGGTTAGGTTTAGATTTTAGGTTTAGATTTGGGGTTAGGTTTAGATTTGGGGTTAGGCTTAGATTTTAGGTTTATATTTGGGGTTAGGTTTAGATTTTAGGTTTAGATTTGGGGTTAGGTTTAGATTTGGGGTTAGGTTTAGATTTTAGGTTTAGATTTGGGGTTAGGTTTAGATTTTAGGTTTAGATTTGGGGTTAGGTTTAGATTTGGGGTTAGGTTTAGATTTTAGGTTTAAATTTGGGGTTTGGTTTAGATTTTAGGTTAGGCTAGATTTTAGGTTTAGATTTGGGGTTAGGTTTAGATTTTAGGTTTAGATTTGGGTTTAGGTTTAGATTTTAGGTTTAGATTTGGGGTTAGGTTTAGATTTTCGGTTTAGATTTGGTGTTAGGTTTAGATTTGGGGTGAGGTTTAGATTTTAGGTTTAGATTTGGGGTTAGGTTTAGATTTTAGGTTTAGATTTGGGGTTAGGTTTAGATTTGGGGTTAGGTTTAGATTTTAGGTTTAGATTTGGGGTTAGGTTTAGATTTTAGGTTAGGTTTAGATTTTAGGTTTAGATTTTAGGTTTAGATTTGGGGTTAGGTTTAGATTTTAGGTTTAGATTTGGGGTTAGGTTTAGATTTTAGGTTTAGATTTGGGGTTAGGTTTAGATTTGGGGTTAGGTTTAGATTTTAGGTTTAGATTTGGGGTTAGGTTTAGATTTGGGGTTAGGTTTAGATTTTAGGTTTAGATTTGGGGTTAGGTTTAGATTTTAGGTTAGGTTTAGATTTTAGGTTTAGATTTTCAGTTTAGATTTGGGGTTAGGTTTAGATTTTCAGTTTAGATTTGGGGTTAGGTTTAGATTTTCGGTTTAGATTTGGGGTTTGGTTTAGATTTTAGGTTTAGATTTGGGGTTAGGTTTAGATTTTCGGTTTAGATTTGGGGTTAGGTTTAGATTTAGGGTTAGGTTTATATTTTCGGTTTAGATTTGGGGTTAGGTTTAGATTTGGGGTTAGGTTTAGATTTTCGGTTTAGATTTGGGGTTAGGTTTAGATTTTAGGTTTAGATTTGGGTTTAGGTTTAGATTTGGGGTTAGGTTTAGATTTTAGGTTTAGATTTGGGGTTAGGTTTAGATTTTAGGTTAGGTTTAGATTTTAGGTTTAGATTTGGGGTTAGGTTTAGATTTTAGGTTTAGATTTGGGGTTAGGTTTAGATTTAGGGTTAGATTTGGAGTTAGGATTAGATTTGGGGTTAGGTTTAGATTTGGGGTTAGGTTTAGATTTTAGGTTTAGATTTGGGGTTAGGTTTAGATTTTAGGTTCAGATTTGGGGTTAGGTTTAGATTTTAGGTTTAGATTTGGGGTTAGGTTTAGATTTGGGGTTAGGTTTAGATTTTAGGTTTAGATTTGGGGTTAGGTTTAGATTTTAGGTTAGGTTTAGATTTTAGGTTTAGATTTGGGGTTAGGTTTAGATGTTCAGTTTAGATTTGGGGTTAGGTTTAGATTTTCGGTTTAGATTTGGGGTTAGGTTTAGATTTTAGGTTTAGATTTGGGGTTAGGTTTAGATTTTCGGTTTAGATTTGGGGTTAGGTTTAGATTTTCGGTTTAGATTTGGGGTTAGGTTTAGATTTAGGGTTAGGTTTATATTTTCGGTTTAGATTTGGGGTTAGGTTTAGATTTGGGGTTAGGTTTAGATTTTCGGTTTAGATTTGGGGTTAGGTTTAGATTTTAGGTTTAGATTTGGGTTTAGGTTTAGATTTGGGGTTAGGTTTAGATTTTAGGTTTAGATTTGGGGTTAGGTTTAGATTTTAGGTTAGGTTTAGATTTTAGGTTTAGATTTGGGGTTAGGTTTAGATTTTAGGTTTAGATTTGGGGTTAGGTTTAGATTTTAGGTTTAGATTTGGGGTTAGGTTTAGATTTGGGGTTAGGTTTAGATTTTAGGTTTAGATTTGGGGTTAGGTTTAGATTTTAGGTTAGGTTTAGATTTTAGGTTTAGATTTTCGGTTTAGATTTGGGGTTAGGTTTAGATTTTAGGTTTAGATTTGGGGTTAGGTTTAGATTTTCGGTTTAGATTTGGGGTTCGGTTTAGATTTGGGGTTAGGTTTAGATTTTAGGTTTATATTTGGGGTTAGGTTTAGATTTTAGGTTTAGATTTGGGGTTAGGTTTAGATTTGGAGTTAGGTTTAGATTATAGGTTCAGATTTGGGGTTAGGTTTAGATTTTAGGTTTAGATTTGGGGTTAGGTTTAGATTTGGGGTTAGGTTTAGATTTTAGGTTTAGATTTGGGGTTTGGTTTAGATTTTAGGTTAGGTTTAGATTTTAGGTTTAGATTTGGGGTTAGGTTTAGATATTAGGTTTAGATTTGGGGTTAGGTTTAGATTTTCGGTTTAGATTTGGTGTTAGGTTTAGATTTGGGGTGAGGTTTAGATTTTAGGTTTAGATTTGGGGTTAGGTTTAGATTTTAGGTTTAGATTTGGGGTTAGGTTTAGATTTGGGGTTAGGTTTAGATTTTAGGTTAGGTTTAGATTTTAGGTTTAGATTTTAGGTTTAGATTTTAGGTTTAGATTTGGGGTTAGGTTTAGATTTGGGGTTAGGTTTAGATTTTAGGTTTAGATTTGGGGTTAGGTTTAGATTTTAGGTTTAGATTTGGGGTTAGGTTTAGATTTTAGGTTAGGTTTAGATTTTAGGTTTAGATTTTCGGTTTAGATTTGGGGTTAGGTTTAGATTTTAGGTTTAGATTTGGGGTTAGGTTTAGATTTTCGGTTTAGATTTGGGGTTAGGTTTAGATTTAGGGTTAGGTTTATATTTTCGGTTTAGATTTGGGGTTAGGTTTAGATTTGGGGTTAGGTTTAGATTTTCGGTTTAGATTTGGGGTTAGGTTTAGATTTTAGGTTTAGATTTGGGTTTAGGTTTAGATTTGGGGTTAGGTTTAGATTTTAGGTTTAGATTTGGGGTTAGGTTTAGATTTTAGGTTAGGTTTAGATTTTAGGTTTAGATTTTAGGTTTAGATTTGGGGTTAGGTTTAGATTTGGGGTTAGGTTTAGATTTTAGGTTTAGATTTGGGGTTAGGTTTAGATTTTAGGTTTAGATTTGGGGTTAGGTTTAGATTTTAGGTTAGGTTTAGATTTTAGGTTTAGATTTTCGGTTTAGATTTGGGGTTAGGTTTAGATTTTAGGTTTAGATTTGGGGTTAGGTTTAGATTTTCGGTTTAGATTTGGGGTTAGGTTTAGATTTGGGGTTAGGTTTAGATTTTAGGTTTAGATTTGGGGTTAGGTTTAGATTTTCGGTTTAGATTTGGGGTTCGGTTTAGATTTGGGGTTAGGTTTAGATTTTAGGTTTATATTTGGGGTTAGGTTTAGATTTTAGGTTTAGATTTGGGGTTAGGTTTAGATTTGGGGTTAGGTTTAGATTTTAGGTTTAGATTTGGGGTTAGGTTTAGATTTTAGGTTTAGATTTGGGGTTAGGTTTAGATTTGGGGTTAGGTTTAGATTTTAGGTTTAAATTTGGGGTTTGGTTTAGATTTTAGGTTAGGCTAGATTTTAGGTTTAGATTTGGGGTTAGGTTTAGATTTTAGGTTTAGATTTGGGGTTAGGTTTAGATTTTAGGTTTAGATTTGGGGTTAGGTTTAGATTTTCGGTTTAGATTTGGTGTTAGGTTTAGATTTGGGGTTAGGTTTAGATTTTAGGTTTAGATTTGGGGTTAGGTTTTGATTTGGGGTTAGGTTTAGATTTTAGGTTTAAATTTGGGGTTTGGTTTAGATTTTAGGTTAGGCTAGATTTTAGGTTTAGATTTGGGGTTAGGTTTAGATTTTAGGTTTAGATTTGGGGTTAGGTTTAGATTTTAGGTTTAGATTTGGGGTTAGGTTTAGATTTTCGGTTTAGATTTGGTGTTAGGTTTAGATTTGGGGTTAGGTTTAGATTTTAGGTTTATATTTGGGGTTAGGTTTAGATTTTAGGTTTAGATTTGGGCTTAGGTTTAGATTTGGGGTTAGGCTTAGATTTTAGGTTTATATTTGGGGTTAGGTTTAGATTTTAGGTTTAGATTTGGGGTTAGGTTTAGATTTGGGGTTAGGTTTAGATTTTAGGTTTAGATTTGGGGTTAGGTTTAGATTTTAGGTTTAGATTTGGGGTTAGGTTTAGATTTGGGGTTAGGTTTAGATTTTAGGTTTAAATTTGGGGTTTGGTTTAGATTTTAGGTTAGGCTAGATTTTAGGTTTAGATTTGGGGTTAGGTTTAGATTTTAGGTTTAGATTTGGGTTTAGGTTTAGATTTTAGGTTTAGATTTGGGGTTAGGTTTAGATTTTCGGTTTAGATTTGGTGTTAGGTTTAGATTTGGGGTGAGGTTTAGATTTTAGGTTTAGATTTGGGGTTAGGTTTAGATTTTAGGTTTAGATTTGGGGTTAGGTTTAGATTTTAGGTTTAGATTTGGGGTTAGGTTTAGATTTTAGGTTAGGTTTAGATTTTAGGTTTAGATTTTAGGTTTAGATTTGGGGTTAGGTTTAGATTTTAGGTTTAGATTTGGGGTTAGGTTTAGATTTTAGGTTTAGATTTGGGGTTAGGTTTAGATTTGGGGTTAGGTTTAGATTTTAGGTTTAGATTTGGGGTTAGGTTTAGATTTGGGGTTAGGTTTAGATTTTAGGTTTAGATTTGGGGTTAGGTTTAGATTTTAGGTTAGGTTTAGATTTTAGGTTTAGATTTTCAGTTTAGATTTGGGGTTAGGTTTAGATTTTCAGTTTAGATTTGGGGTTAGGTTTAGATTTTCGGTTTAGATTTGGGGTTTGGTTTAGATTTTAGGTTTAGATTTGGGGTTAGGTTTAGATTTTCGGTTTAGATTTGGGGTTAGGTTTAGATTTAGGGTTAGGTTTATATTTTCGGTTTAGATTTGGGGTTAGGTTTAGATTTGGGGTTAGGTTTAGATTTTCGGTTTAGATTTGGGGTTAGGTTTAGATTTTAGATTTAGATTTGGGTTTAGGTTTAGATTTGGGGTTAGGTTTAGATTTTAGGTTTAGATTTGGGGTTAGGTTTAGATTTTAGGTTAGGTTTAGATTTTAGGTTTAGATTTGGGGTTAGGTTTAGATTTTAGGTTTAGATTTGGGGTTAGGTTTAGATTTAGGGTTAGATTTGGAGTTAGGATTAGATTTGGGGTTAGGTTTAGATTTGGGGTTAGGTTTAGATTTTAGGTTTAGATTTGGGGTTAGGTTTAGATTTTAGGTTCAGATTTGGGGTTAGGTTTAGATTTTAGGTTTAGATTTGGGGTTAGGTTTAGATTTGGGGTTAGGTTTAGATTTTAGGTTTAGATTTGGGGTTAGGTTTAGATTTTAGGTTAGGTTTAGATTTTAGGTTTAGATTTGGGGTTAGGTTTAGATGTTCAGTTTAGATTTGGGGTTAGGTTTAGATTTTCGGTTTAGATTTGGGGTTAGGTTTAGATTTTAGGTTTAGATTTGGGGTTAGGTTTAGATTTTCGATTTAGATTTGGGGTTAGGTTTAGATTTTCGGTTTAGATTTGGGGTTAGGTTTAGATTTAGGGTTAGGTTTATATTTTCGGTTTAGATTTGGGGTTAGGTTTAGATTTGGGGTTAGGTTTAGATTTTCGGTTTAGATTTGGGGTTAGGTTTAGATTTTAGGTTTAGATTTGGGTTTAGGTTTAGATTTGGGGTTAGGTTTAGATTTTAGGTTTAGATTTGGGGTTAGGTTTAGATTTTAGGTTAGGTTTAGATTTTAGGTTTAGATTTGGGGTTAGGTTTAGATTTTAGGTTTAGATTTGGGGTTAGGTTTAGATTTTAGGTTTAGATTTGGGGTTAGGTTTAGATTTGGGGTTAGGTTTAGATTTTAGGTTTAGATTTGGGGTTAGGTTTAGATTTTAGGTTAGGTTTAGATTTTAGGTTTAGATTTTCGGTTTAGATTTGGGGTTAGGTTTAGATTTTAGGTTTAGATTTGGGGTTAGGTTTAGATTTTCGGTTTAGATTTGGGGTTCGGTTTAGATTTGGGGTTAGGTTTAGATTTTAGGTTTATATTTGGGGTTAGGTTTAGATTTTAGGTTTAGATTTGGGGTTAGGTTTAGATTTGGAGTTAGGTTTAGATTATAGGTTCAGATTTGGGGTTAGGTTTAGATTTTAGGTTTAGATTTGGGGTTAGGTTTAGATTTTAGGTTTAGATTTGGGGTTTGGTTTAGATTTTAGGTTAGGTTTAGATTTTAGGTTTAGATTTGGGGTTAGGTTTAGATATTAGGTTTAGATTTGGGGTTAGGTTTAGATTTTCGGTTTAGATTTGGTGTTAGGTTTAGATTTGGTGTGAGGTTTAGATTTTAGGTTTAGATTTGGGGTTAGGTTTAGATTTTAGGTTTAGATTTGGGGTTAGGTTTAGATTTGGGGTTAGGTTTAGATTTTAGGTTAGGTTTAGATTTTAGGTTTAGATTTTAGGTTTAGATTTGGGGTTAGGTTTAGATTTGGGGTTAGGTTTAGATTTTAGGTTTAGATTTGGGGTTAGGTTTAGATTTTAGGTTTAGATTTGGGGTTAGGTTTAGATTTTAGGTTAGGTTTAGATTTTAGGTTTAGATTTTCGGTTTAGATTTGGGGTTAGGTTTAGATTTTAGGTTTAGATTTGGGGTTAGGTTTAGATTTTCGGTTTAGATTTGGGGTTAGGTTTAGATTTAGGGTTAGGTTTATATTTTCGGTTTAGATTTGGGGTTAGGTTTAGATTTGGGGTTAGGTTTAGATTTTCGGTTTAGATTTGGGGTTAGGTTTAGATTTTAGGTTTAGATTTGGGTTTAGGTTTAGATTTGGGGTTAGGTTTAGATTTTAGGTTTAGATTTGGGGTTAGGTTTAGATTTTAGGTTAGGTTTAGATTTTAGGTTTAGATTTGGGGTTAGGTTTAGATTTTAGGTTTAGATTTGGGGTTAGGTTTAGATTTGGGGTTAGGTTTAGATTTTAGGTTTAGATTTGGGGTTAGGTTTAGATTTTAGGTTAGGTTTAGATTTTAGGTTTAGATTTTCGGTTTAGATTTGGGGTTAGGTTTAGATTTTAGGTTTAGATTTGGGGTTAGGTTTAGATTTTCGGTTTAGATTTGGGGTTAGGTTTAGATTTGGGGTTAGGTTTAGATTTTAGGTTTAGATTTGGGGTTAGGTTTAGATTTTCGGTTTAGATTTGGGGTTCGGTTTAGATTTGGGGTTAGGTTTAGATTTTAGGTTTATATTTGGGGTTAGGTTTAGATTTTAGGTTTAGATTTGGGGTTAGGTTTAGATTTGGGGTTAGGTTTAGATTTTAGGTTCAGATTTGGGGTTAGGTTTAGATTTTAGGTTTAGATTTGGGGTTAGGTTTAGATTTGGGGTTAGGTTTAGATTTTAGGTTTAAATTTGGGGTTTGGTTTAGATTTTAGGTTAGGCTAGATTTTAGGTTTAGATTTGGGGTTAGGTTTAGATTTTAGGTTTAGATTTGGGGTTAGGTTTAGATTTTAGGTTTAGATTTGGGGTTAGGTTTAGATTTTCGGTTTAGATTTGGTGTTAGGTTTAGATTTGGGGTTAGGTTTAGATTTTAGGTTTATATTTGGGGTTAGGTTTAGATTTTAGGTTTAGATTTGGGGTTAGGTTTAGATTTGGGGTTAGGCTTAGATTTTAGGTTTATATTTGGGGTTAGGTTTAGATTTTAGGTTTAGATTTGGGGTTAGGTTTAGATTTGGGGTTAGGTTTAGATTTTAGGTTTAGATTTGGGGTTAGGTTTAGATTTTAGGTTTAGATTTGGGGTTAGGTTTAGATTTGGGGTTAGGTTTAGATTTTAGGTTTAAATTTGGGGTTTGGTTTAGATTTTAGGTTAGGCTAGATTTTAGGTTTAGATTTGGGGTTAGGTTTAGATTTTAGGTTTAGATTTGGGTTTAGGTTTAGATTTTAGGTTTAGATTTGGGGTTAGGTTTAGATTTTCGGTTTAGATTTGGTGTTAGGTTTAGATTTGGGGTGAGGTTTAGATTTTAGGTTTAGATTTGGGGTTAGGTTTAGATTTTAGGTTTAGATTTGGGGTTAGGTTTAGATTTTAGGTTTAGATTTGGGGTTAGGTTTAGATTTGGGGTTAGGTTTAGATTTTAGGTTTAGATTTGGGGTTAGGTTTAGATTTTAGGTTAGGTTTAGATTTTAGGTTTAGATTTTAGGTTTAGATTTGGGGTTAGGTTTAGATTTTAGGTTTAGATTTGGGGTTAGGTTTAGATTTTAGGTTTAGATTTGGGGTTAGGTTTAGATTTGGGGTTAGGTTTAGATTTTAGGTTTAGATTTGGGGTTAGGTTTAGATTTGGGGTTAGGTTTAGATTTTAGGTTTAGATTTGGGGTTAGGTTTAGATTTTAGGTTAGGTTTAGATTTTAGGTTTAGATTTTCAGTTTAGATTTGGGGTTAGGTTTAGATTTTCAGTTTAGATTTGGGGTTAGGTTTAGATTTTCGGTTTAGATTTGGGGTTTGGTTTAGATTTTAGGTTTAGATTTGGGGTTAGGTTTAGATTTTCGGTTTAGATTTGGGGTTAGGTTTAGATTTAGGGTTAGGTTTATATTTTCGGTTTAGATTTGGGGTTAGGTTTAGATTTGGGGTTAGGTTTAGATTTTCGGTTTAGATTTGGGGTTAGGTTTAGATTTTAGGTTTAGATTTGGGTTTAGGTTTAGATTTGAGGTTAGGTTTAGATTTTAGGTTTAGATTTGGGGTTAGGTTTAGATTTTAGGTTAGGTTTAGATTTTAGGTTTAGATTTGGGGTTAGGTTTAGATTTTAGGTTTAGATTTGGGGTTAGGTTTAGATTTAGGGTTAGATTTGGAGTTAGGATTAGATTTGGGGTTAGGTTTAGATTTGGGGTTAGGTTTAGATTTTAGGTTTAGATTTGGGGTTAGGTTTAGATTTTAGGTTCAGATTTGGGGTTAGGTTTAGATTTTAGGTTTAGATTTGGGGTTAGGTTTAGATTTGGGGTTAGGTTTAGATTTTAGGTTTAGATTTGGGGTTAGGTTTAGATTTTAGGTTCAGATTTGGGGTTAGGTTTAGATTTTAGGTTTAGATTTGGGGTTAGGTTTAGATTTTAGGTTAGGTTTAGATTTTAGGTTTAGATTTGGGGTTAGGTTTAGATGTTCAGTTTAGATTTGGGGTTAGGTTTAGATTTTCGGTTTAGATTTGGGGTTAGGTTTAGATTTTAGGTTTAGATTTGGGGTTAGGTTTAGATTTTCGGTTTAGATTTGGGGTTAGGTTTAGATTTTCGGTTTAGATTTGGGGTTAGGTTTAGATTTAGGGTTAGGTTTATATTTTCGGTTTAGATTTGGGGTTAGGTTTAGATTTGGGGTTAGGTTTAGATTTTCGGTTTAGATTTGGGGTTAGGTTTAGATTTTAGGTTTAGATTTGGGTTTAGGTTTAGATTTGGGGTTAGGTTTAGATTTTAGGTTTAGATTTGGGGTTAGGTTTAGATTTTAGGTTAGGTTTAGATTTTAGGTTTAGATTTGGGGTTAGGTTTAGATTTTAGGTTAGGTTTAGATTTTAGGTTTAGATTTGGGGTTAGGTTTAGATTTTAGGTTTAGATTTGGGGTTAGGTTTAGATTTTCGGTTTAGATTTGGGGTTAGGTTTAGATTTGGGGTTAGGTTTAGATTTTAGGTTTAGATTTTCGGTTTAGATTTGGGGTTAGGTTTAGATTTTAGGTTTAGATTTGGGGTTAGGTTTAGATTTTCGGTTTAGATTTGGGGTTAGGTTTAGATTTTAGGTTTAGATTTGGGGTTAGGTTTAGATTTTCGGTTTAGATTTGGGGTTCGGTTTAGATTTGGGGTTAGGTTTAGATTTTAGGTTTATATTTGGGGTTAGGTTTAGATTTTAGGTTTAGATTTGGGGTTAGGTTTAGATTTTAGGTTCAGATTTGGGGTTAGGTTTAGATTTTAGGTTTAGATTTGGGGTTAGGTTTAGATTTGGGGTTAGGTTTAGATTTTAGGTTTAGATTTGGGGTTTGGTTTAGATTTTAGGTTAGGTTTAGATTTTAGGTTTAGATTTGGGGTTAGGTTTAGATTTTAGGTTTAGATTTGGGGTTAGGTTTAGATTTTAGGTTTAGATTTGGGGTTAGGTTTAGATTTGGGGTGAGGTTTAGATTTTAGGTTTAGATTTGGGGTTAGGTTTAGATTTTAGGTTTAGATTTGGGGTTAGGTTTAGATTTTAGGGTTAGATTTGGGGTTAGGTTTAGATTTGGGGTTAGGTTTAGATTTTAGGTTTAGATTTGGGGTTAGGTTTAGATTTTAGGTTAGGTTTAGATTTTAGGTTTAGATTTTAGGTTTAGATTTGGGGTTAGGTTTAGATTTGGGGTTAGGTTTAGATTTTAGGTTTAGATTTGGGGTTAGGTTTAGATTTGGGGTTAGGTTTAGATTTTAGGTTTAGATTTGGGGTTAGGTTTAGATTTTAGGTTTAGATTTGGGGTTAGGTTTAGATTTTAGGTTAGGTTTAGATTTTAGGTTTAGATTTTCGGTTTAGATTTGGGGTTAGGTTTAGATTTGGGGTTAGGTTTACATTTTAGGTTTAGATTTGGGGTTAGGTTTAGATTTGGGGTTAGGTTTAGATTTTAGGTTTAGATTTGGGGTTAGGTTTAGATTTTAGGTTTAGATTTGGGGTTAGGTTTAGATTTTAGGTTAGGTTTAGATTTTAGGTTTAGATTTTCAGTTTAGATTTGGGGTTAGGTTTAGATTTTCAGTTTAGATTTGGGGTTAGGTTTAGATTTTCGGTTTAGATTTGGGGTTAGGTTTAGATTTTAGGTTTAGATTTGGGGTTAGGTTTAGATTTTCGGTTTAGATTTGGGGTTAGGTTTAGATTTAGGGTTAGGTTTATATTTTCGGTTTAGATTTGGGGTTAGGTTTAGATTTGGGGTTAGGTTTAG
The DNA here is from genome assembly GCF_037038585.1 of Patagioenas fasciata. NCBI lineage: Eukaryota > Metazoa > Chordata > Aves > Columbiformes > Columbidae > Patagioenas > Patagioenas fasciata. The sequence goes on from NW_027288800.1 coordinate 1,395,791, forward strand.
ATTTTCGGTTTAGATTTGGGGTTAGGTTTAGATTTTAGGTTTAGATTTGGGTTTAGGTTTAGATTTGGGGTTAGGTTTAGATTTGGGGTTAGGTTTAGATTTTAGGTTTAGATTTGGGGTTAGGTTTAGATTTTAGGTTTAGATTTGGGGTTAGGTTTAGATTTTAGGTTAGGTTTAGATTTTAGGTTTAGATTTTCAGTTTAGATTTGGGGTTAGGTTTAGATTTTCAGTTTAGATTTGGGGTTAGGTTTAGATTTTCGGTTTAGATTTGGGGTTAGGTTTAGATTTTAGGTTTAGATTTGGGGTTAGGTTTAGATTTTCGGTTTAGATTTGGGGTTAGGTTTAGATTTAGGGTTAGGTTTATATTTTCGGTTTAGATTTGGGGTTAGGTTTAGATTTGGGGTTAGGTTTAGATTTTCGGTTTAGATTTGGGGTTAGGTTTAGATTTTAGGTTTAGATTTGGGTTTAGGTTTAGATTTGGGGTTAGGTTTAGATTTTAGGTTTAGATTTGGGGTTAGGTTTAGATTTTAGGTTAGGTTTAGATTTTAGGTTTAGATTTGGGGTTAGGTTTAGATTTTAGGTTTAGATTTGGGGTTAGGTTTAGAGTTTAGGTTTAGATTTGGGGTTAGGTTTAGATTTGGGGTTAGGTTTAGATTTTAGGTTTAGATTTGGGGTTAGGTTTAGATTTTAGGTTAGGTTTAGATTTTAGGTTTAGATTTTCGGTTTAGATTTGGGTTTAGGTTTAGATTTTAGGTTTAGATTTGGGGTTAGGTTTAGATTTTCGGTTTAGATTTGGGGTTAGGTTTAGATTTTAGGTTTAGATTTGGGGTTAGGTTTAGATTTTCGGTTTAGATTTGGGGTTCGGTTTAGATTTGGGGTTAGGTTTAGATTTTAGGTTTAGATTTGGGGTTAGGTTTAGATTTTAGGTTTAGATTTGGGGTTAGGTTTAGATTTGGGGTTAGGTTTAGATTTTAGGTTCAGATTTGGGGTTAGGTTTAGATTTTAGGTTTAGATTTGGGGTTAGGTTTAGATTTTAGGTTAGGTTTAGATTTTAGGTTTAGATTTGGGGTTTGGTTTAGATTTTAGGTTAGGTTTAGATTTTAGGTTTAGATTTGGGGTTAGGTTTAGATTTTAGGTTTAGATTTGGGGTTAGGTTTAGATTTTCGGTTTAGATTTGGGGTTAGGTTTAGATTTGGGGTGAGGTTTAGATTTTAGGTTTAGATTTGGGGTTAGGTTTAGATTTTAGGTTTAGATTTGGGGTTAGGTTTAGATTTGGGGTGAGGTTTAGATTTTAGGTTTAGATTTGGGGTTAGGTTTAGATTTTAGGTTTAGATTTGGGGTTAGGTTTAGATTTTAGGTTTAGATTTGGGTTTAGGTTTAGATTTTAGGTTTAGATTTGGGGTTAGGTTTAGATTTTCGGTTTAGATTTGGGGTTAGGTTTAGATTTGGGGTTAGGTTTAGATTTTAGGTTCAGATTTGGGGTTAGGTTTAGATTTTAGGTTTAGATTTGGGGTTAGGTTTAGATTTGGGGTTAGGTTTAGATTTTAGGTTTAGATTTGGGGTTTGGTTTAGATTTTAGGTTAGGTTTAGATTTTAGGTTTAGATTTGGGGTTAGGTTTAGATTTTAGGTTTAGATTTGGGGTTAGGTTTAGATTTTCGGTTTAGATTTGGGGTTAGGTTTAGATTTGGGGTGAGGTTTAGATTTTAGGTTTAGATTTGGGGTTAGGTTTAGATTTTAGGTTTAGATTTGGGGTTAGGTTTAGATTTTAGGTTTAGATTTGGGGTTAGGTTTAGATTTGGGGTGAGGTTTAGATTTTAGGTTTAGATTTGGGGTTAGGTTTAGATTTTAGGTTTAGATTTGGGGTTAGGTTTAGATTTTAGGTTTAGATTTGGGGTTAGGTTTAGATTTGGGGTTAGGTTTAGATTTTAGGTTTAGATTTGGGGTTAGGTTTAGATTTTAGGTTAGGTTTAGATTTTAGGTTTAGATTTTAGGTTTAGATTTGGGGTTAGGTTTAGATTTGGGGTTAGGTTTAGATTTTAGGTTTAGATTTGGGGTTAGGTTTAGATTTTAGGTTTAGATTTGGGGTTAGGTTTAGATTTGGGGTTAGGTTTAGATTTTAGGTTTAGATTTGGGGTTAGGTTTAGATTTGGGGTTAGGTTTAGATTTTAGGTTTAGATTTGGGGTTAGGTTTAGATTTTAGGTTTAGATTTGGGGTTAGGTTTAGATTTTAGGTTAGGTTTAGATTTTAGGTTTAGATTTTCAGTTTAGATTTGGGGTTAGGTTTAGATTTTCAGTTTAGATTTGGGGTTAGGTTTAGATTTTCGGTTTAGATTTGGGGTTAGGTTTAGATTTTAGGTTTAGATTTGGGGTTAGGTTTAGATTTTCGGTTTAGATTTGGGGTGAGGTTTAGATTTAGGGTTAGGTTTATATTTTCGGTTTAGATTTGGGGTTAGGTTTAGATTTGGGGTTAGGTTTAGATTTTCGGTTTAGATTTGGGGTTAGGTTTAGATTTTAGGTTTAGATTTGGGTTTAGGTTTAGATTTGGGGTTAGGTTTAGATTTTAGGTTTAGATTTGGGGTTAGGTTTAGATTTTAGGTTAGGTTTAGATTTTAGGTTTAGATTTGGGGTTAGGTTTAGATTTTAGGTTTAGATTTGGTGTTAGGTTTAGATTTTAGGTTTAGATTTGGGGTTAGGTGTAGATTTGGGGTTAGGTTTAGATTTTAGGTTTAGATTTGGGGTTAGGTTTAGATTTTAGGTTAGGTTTAGATTTTAGGTTTAGATTTTCGGTTTAGATTTGGGTTTAGGTTTAGATTTTAGGTTTAGATTTGGGGTTAGGTTTAGATTTTCGGTTTAGATTTGGGGTTAGGTTTAGATTTTAGGTTTAGATTTGGGGTTAGGTTTAGATTTTCGGTTTAGATTTGGGGTTCGGTTTAGATTTGGGGTTAGGTTTAGATTTTAGGTTTATATTTGGGGTTAGGTTTAGATTTTAGGTTTAGATTTGGGGTTAGGTTAGATTTGGGGTTAGGTTTAGATTTTAGGTTCAGATTTGGGGTTAGGTTTAGATTTTAGGTTTAGATTTGGGGTTAGGTTTAGATTTGGGGTTAGGTTTAGATTTTAGGTTTAGATTTGGGGTTTGGTTTAGATTTTAGGTTAGGTTTAGATTTTAGGTTTAGATTTGGGGTTAGGTTTAGATTTTAGGTTTAGATTTGGGGTTAGGTTTAGATTTTCGGTTTAGATTTGGTGTTAGGTTTAGATTTGGGGTGAGGTTTAGATTTTAGGTTTAGATTTGGGGTTAGGTTTAGATTTTAGGTTTAGATTTGGGGTTAGGTTTAGATTTGGGGTTAGGTTTAGATTTTAGGTTAGGTTTAGATTTTAGGTTTAGATTTTCGGTTTAGATTTGGGGTTAGGTTTAGATTTGGGGTTAGGTTTAGATTTTAGGTTTATATTTGGGGTTAGGTTTAGATTTTAGGTTTAGATTTGGGGTTAGGTTTAGATTTGGGGTTAGGTTTAGATTTTAGGTTTAGATTTGGGGTTAGGTTTAGATTTGGGGTTAGGTTTAGATTTTAGGTTTAGATTTGGGGTTAGGTTTAGATTTTAGGTTTAGATTTGGGGTTAGGTTTAGATTTTAGGTTAGGTTTAGATTTTAGGTTTAGATTTTCCGTTTAGATTTGGGGTTAGGTTTAGATTTTTAGTTTAGATTTGGGGTTAGGTTTAGATTTTCGGTTTAGATTTGGGGTTAGGTTTAGATTTGGGGTTAGGTTTAGATTTTAGGTTTAGATTTGGGGTTAGGTTTAGATTTTAGGTTTAGATTTGGGGTTCGGTTTAGATTTGAGGTTTAGATTTGGGGTTAGGTTTAGATTTGGGGTTAGGATTAGATTTTAGGTTTAGATTTGGGGTTAGGTTTAGATTTTAGGTTAGGTTTAGATTTTAGGTTTAGATTTTAGGTTTAGATTTGGGGTTAGGTTTAGATTTGGGGTTAGGTTTAGATTTTAGGTTTAGATTTGGGGTTAGGTTTAGATTTTAGGTTCAGATTTGGGGTTAGGTTTAGATTTTAGGTTTAGATTTGGGGTTAGGTTTAGATTTGGGGTTAGGTTTAGATTTTAGGTTTAGATTTGGGGTTAGGTTTAGATTTTAGGTTAGGTTTAGATTTTAGGTTTAGATTTGGGGTTAGGTTTAGATGTTCAGTTTAGATTTGGGGTTAGGTTTAGATTTTAGGTTTAGATTTGGGGTTAGGTTTAGATTTTCGGTTTAGATTTGGGGTTAGGTTTAGATTTAGGGTTAGGTTTATATTTTCGGTTTAGATTTGGGGTTAGGTTTAGATTTGGGGTTAGGCTTAGATTTTCGGTTTAGATTTGGGGTTAGGTTTAGATTTTAGGTTTAGATTTGGGTTTAGGTTTAGATTTGGGGTTAGGTTTAGATTTTAGGTTTAGATTTGGGGTTAGGTTTAGATTTTAGGTTAGGTTTAGATTTTAGGTTTAGATTTGGGGTTAGGTTTAGATTTTAGGTTTAGATTTGGGGTTAGGTTTAGATTTGGGGTTAGGTTTAGATTTTAGGTTTAGATTTGGGGTTAGGTTTAGATTTTAGGTTAGGTTTAGATTTTAGGTTTAGATTTTCGGTTTAGATTTGGGGTTAGGTTTAGATTTTAGGTTTAGATTTGGGGTTAGGTTTAGATTTTCGGTTTAGATTTGGGGTTAGGTTTAGATTTTAGGTTTAGATTTGGGGTTAGGTTTAGATTTTCGGTTTAGATTTGGGGTTAGGTTTAGATTTGGGGTTAGGTTTAGATTTTAGGTTTATATTTGGGGTTAGGTTTAGATTTTAGGTTTAGATTTGGGGTTAGGTTTAGATTTGGAGTTAGGTTTAGATTATAGGTTCAGATTTGGGGTTAGGTTTAGATTTTAGGTTTAGATTTGGGGTTAGGTTTAGATTTGGGGTTAGGTTTAGATTTTAGGTTTAGATTTGGGGTTTGGTTTAGATTTTAGGTTAGGTTTAGATTTTAGGTTTAGATTTGGGGTTAGGTTTAGATTTTAGGTTTAGATTTGGGGTTAGGTTTAGATTTTCGGTTTAGATTTGGTGTTAGGTTTAGATTTGGGGTGAGGTTTAGATTTTAGGTTTAGATTTGGGGTTAGGTTTAGATTTTAGGTTTAGATTTGGGGTTAGGTTTAGATTTGGGGTTAGGTTTAGATTTTAGGTTAGGTTTAGATTTTAGGTTTAGATTTTAGGTTTAGATTTGGGGTTAGGTTTAGATTTTGGGTTAGGTTTAGATTTTAGGTTTAGATTTGGGGTTAGGTTTAGATTTGGGGTTAGGTTTAGATTTTAGGTTTAGATTTGGGGTTAGGTTTAGATTTGGGGTTAGGTTTAGATTTTAGGTTTAGATTTGGGTTTAGGTTTAGATTTGGGGTTAGGTTTAGATTTTAGGTTTAGATTTGGGGTTAGGTTTAGATTTTAGGTTTAGATTTGGGTTTAGGTTTAGATTTGGGGTTAGGTTTAGATTTTAGGTTTAGATTTGGGGTTAGGTTTAGATTTTCGGTTTAGATTTGGGGTTAGGTTTAGATTTGGGGTTAGGTTTAGATTTTAGGTTTAGATTTGGGGTTAGGTTTAGATTTTAGGTTTAGATTTGGGGTTAGGTTTAGATTTTAGGTTAGGTTTAGATTTTAGGTTTAGATTTTCGGTTTAGATTTGGGGTTAGGTTTAGATTTTAGGTTTAGATTTGGGGTTAGGTTTAGATTTTCGGTTTAGATTTGGGGTTAGGTTTAGATTTAGGGTTAGGTTTATATTTTCGGTTTAGATTTGGGGTTAGGTTTAGATTTGGGGTTAGGTTTAGATTTTCGGTTTAGATTTGGGGTTAGGTTTAGATTTTAGGTTTAGATTTGAGTTTAGGTTTAGATTTGGGGTTAGGTTTAGATTTTAGGTTTAGATTTGGGGTTAGGTTTAGATTTTAGGTTAGGTTTAGATTTTAGGTTTAGATTTGGGGTTAGGTTTAGATTTTAGGTTTAGATTTGGGGTTAGGTTTAGATTTTAGGTTTAGATTTGGGGTTAGGTTTAGATTTTAGGTTAGGTTTAGATTTTAGGTTTAGATTTTCGGTTTAGATTTGGGGTTAGGTTTAGATTTTAGGTTTAGATTTGGGGTTAGGTTTAGATTTGGGGTTAGGTTTAGATTTTAGGTTCAGATTTGGGGTTAGGTTTAGATTTTAGGTTTAGATTTGGGGTTAGGTTTAGATTTGGGGTTAGGTTTAGATTTTAGGTTTAGATTTGGGGTTTGGTTTAGATTTTAGGTTAGGCTAGATTTTAGGTTTAGATTTGGGGTTAGGTTTAGATTTTAGGTTTAGATTTGGGGTTAGGTTTAGATTTTAGGTTTAGATTTGGGGTTAGGTTTAGATTTTCGGTTTAGATTTGGTGTTAGGTTTAGATTTGGGGTGAGGTTTAGATTTTAGGTTTAGATTTGGGGTTAGGTTTAGATTTTAGGTTTAGATTTGGGGTTAGGTTTAGATTTTAGGTTTAGATTTGGGGTTAGGTTTAGATTTGGGGTTAGGTTTAGATTTTAGGTTTAGATTTGGGGTTAGGTTTAGATTTTAGGTTAGGTTTAGATTTTAGGTTTAGATTTTAGGTTTAGATTTGGGGTTAGGTTTAGATTTGGGGTTAGGTTTAGATTTTAGGTTTAGATTTGGGGTTAGGTTTAGATTTTAGGTTTAGATTTGGGGTTAGGTTTAGATTTGGGGTTAGGTTTAGATTTTAGGTTTAGATTTTGGGTTAGGTTTAGATTTGGGGTTAGGTTTAGATTTTAGGTTTAGATTTTCAGTTTAGATTTGGGGTTAGGTTTAGATTTTCAGTTTAGATTTGGGGTTAGGTTTAGATTTTCGGTTTAGATTTGGGGTTAGGTTTAGATTTTAGGTTTAGATTTGGGGTTAGGTTTAGATTTTCGGTTTAGATTTGGGGTTAGGTTTAGATTATGGGTTAGGTTTATATTTTCGGTTTAGATTTGGGGTTAGGTTTAGATTTGGGGTTAGGTTTAGATTTTCGGTTTAGATTTGGGGTTAGGTTTAGATTTTAGGTTTAGATTTGGGGCTAGGTTTAGATTTGGGGTTAGGTTTAGATTTTAGGTTTAGATTTGGGGTTAGGTTTAGATTTTAGGTTAGGTTTAGATTTTAGGTTTAGATTTGGGGTTAGGTTTAGATTTTAGGTTCAGATTTGGGGTTAGGTTTAGATTTGGGGTTAGGTTTAGATTTTAGGTTTAGATTTGGGGTTAGATTTGGGGTTAGGTTTAGATTTGGGGTTAGGTTTAGATTTTAGGTTTAGATTTGGGGTTAGGTTTAGATTTGGGGTTAGGTTTAGATTTTCGGTTTAGATTTGGGGTTAGGTTTAGATTTTAGGTTCAGATTTGGGGTTAGGTTTAGATTTTAGGTTTAGATTTGGGGTTAGGTTTAGATTTGGGGTTAGGTTTAGATTTTAGGTTTAGATTTGGGGTTAGGTTTAGATTTTAGGTTCAGATTTGGGGTTAGGTTTAGATTTTAGGTTCAGATTTGGGGTTAGGTTTAGATTTTAGGTTTAGATTTGGGGTTAGGTTTAGATTTGGGGTTAGGTTTAGATTTTAGGTTTAGATTTGGGGTTAGGTTTAGATTTTAGGTTAGGTTTAGATTTTAGGTTTAGATTTTCGGTTTAGATTTGGGGTTAGGTTTAGATTTTAGGTTTAGATTTGGGGTTAGGTTTAGATTTTCGGTTTAGATTTGGGGTTAGGTTTAGATTTTAGGTTTAGATTTGGGGTTAGGTTTAGATTTTCGGTTTAGATTTGGGGTTCGGTTTAGATTTGGGGTTAGGTTTAGATTTTAGGTTTAGATTTGGGGTTAGGTTTAGATTTTAGGTTTAGATTTGGGGTTAGGTTTAGATTTGGGGTTAGGTTTAGATTTTAGGTTCAGATTTGGGGTTAGGTTTAGATTTTAGGTTTAGATTTGGGGTTAGGTTTAGATTTGGGGTTAGGTTTAGATTTTAGGTTTAGATTTGGGGTTTGGTTTAGATTTTAGGTTAGGTTTAGATTTTAGGTTTAGATTTGGGGTAAGGTTTAGATTTTAGGTTTAGATTTGGGGTTAGGTTTAGATTTGGGGTGAGGTTTAGATTTTAGGTTTAGATTTGGGGTTAGGTTTAGATTTTAGGTTTAGATTTGGGGTTAGGTTTAGATTTTAGGTTTAGATTTGGGGTTAGGTTTAGATTTGGGGTTAGGTTTAGATTTTAGGTTTAGATTTGGGGTTAGGTTTAGATTTTAGGTTAGGTTTAGATTTTAGGTTTAGATTTTAGGTTTAGATTTGGGGTTAGGTTTAGATTTGGGGTTAGGTTTAGATTTTAGGTTTAGATTTGGGGTTAGGTTTAGATTTTAGGTTTAGATTTGGGGTTAGGTTTAGATTTTAGGTTAGGTTTAGATTTTAGGTTTAGATTTTCGGTTTAGATTTGGGGTTAGGTTTAGATTTTAGGTTTAGATTTGGGGTTAGGTTTAGATTTTCGGTTTAGATTTGGGGTTAGGTTTAGATTTAGGGTTAGGTTTATATTTTCGGTTTAGATTTGGGGTTAGGTTTAGATTTGGGGTTAGGTTTAGATTTTCGGTTTAGATTTGGGGTTAGGTTTAGATTTTAGGTTTAGATTTGGGTTTAGGTTTAGATTTGGGGTTAGGTTTAGATTTTAGGTTTAGATTTGGGGTTAGGTTTAGATTTTAGGTTAGGTTTAGATTTTAGGTTTATATTTGGGGTTAGGTTTAGATTTTAGGTTTAGATTTGGGGTTAGGTTTAGATTTGGGGTTAGGCTTAGATTTTAGGTTTATATTTGGGGTTAGGTTTAGATTTTAGGTTTAGATTTGGGGTTAGGTTTAGATTTGGGGTTAGGTTTAGATTTTAGGTTTAGATTTGGGGTTAGGTTTAGATTTTAGGTTTAGATTTGGGGTTAGGTTTAGATTTGGGGTTAGGTTTAGATTTTAGGTTTAAATTTGGGGTTTGGTTTAGATTTTAGGTTAGGCTAGATTTTAGGTTTAGATTTGGGGTTAGGTTTAGATTTTAGGTTTAGATTTGGGTTTAGGTTTAGATTTTAGGTTTAGATTTGGGGTTAGGTTTAGATTTTCGGTTTAGATTTGGTGTTAGGTTTAGATTTGGGGTGAGGTTTAGATTTTAGGTTTAGATTTGGGGTTAGGTTTAGATTTTAGGTTTAGATTTGGGGTTAGGTTTAGATTTTAGGTTTAGATTTGGGGTTAGGTTTAGATTTGGGGTTAGGTTTAGATTTTAGGTTTAGATTTGGGGTTAGGTTTAGATTTTAGGTTAGGTTTAGATTTTAGGTTTAGATTTTAGGTTTAGATTTGGGGTTAGGTTTAGATTTTAGGTTTAGATTTGGGGTTAGGTTTAGATTTTAGGTTTAGATTTGGGGTTAGGTTTAGATTTGGGGTTAGGTTTAGATTTTAGGTTTAGATTTGGGGTTAGGTTTAGATTTGGGGTTAGGTTTAGATTTTAGGTTTAGATTTGGGGTTAGGTTTAGATTTTAGGTTAGGTTTAGATTTTAGGTTTAGATTTTCAGTTTAGATTTGGGGTTAGGTTTAGATTTTCAGTTTAGATTTGGGGTTAGGTTTAGATTTTCGGTTTAGATTTGGGGTTTGGTTTAGATTTTAGGTTTAGATTTGGGGTTAGGTTTAGATTTTAGGTTTAGATTTGGGGTTAGGTTTAGATTTTAGGTTAGGTTTAGATTTTAGGTTTAGATTTGGGGTTAGGTTTAGATGTTCAGTTTAGATTTGGGGTTAGGTTTAGATTTTAGGTTTAGATTTGGGGTTAGGTTTAGATTTTCGGTTTAGATTTGGGGTTAGGTTTAGATTTAGGGTTAGGTTTATATTTTCGGTTTAGATTTGGGGTTAGGTTTAGATTTGGGGTTAGGCTTAGATTTTCGGTTTAGATTTGGGGTTAGGTTTAGATTTTAGGTTTAGATTTGGGTTTAGGTTTAGATTTGGGGTTAGGTTTAGATTTTAGGTTTAGATTTGGGGTTAGGTTTAGATTTTAGGTTAGGTTTAGATTTTAGGTTTAGATTTGGGGTTAGGTTTAGATTTTAGGTTTAGATTTGGGGTTAGGTTTAGATTTGGGGTTAGGTTTAGATTTTAGGTTTAGATTTGGGGTTAGGTTTAGATTTTAGGTTAGGTTTAGATTTTAGGTTTAGATTTTCGGTTTAGATTTGGGGTTAGGTTTAGATTTTAGGTTTAGATTTGGGGTTAGGTTTAGATTTTCGGTTTAGATTTGGGGTTAGGTTTAGATTTTAGGTTTAGATTTGGGGTTAGGTTTAGATTTTCGGTTTAGATTTGGGGTTAGGTTTAGATTTGGGGTTAGGTTTAGATTTTAGGTTTATATTTGGGGTTAGGTTTAGATTTTAGGTTTAGATTTGGGGTTAGGTTTAGATTTGGAGTTAGGTTTAGATTATAGGTTCAGATTTGGGGTTAGGTTTAGATTTTAGGTTTAGATTTGGGGTTAGGTTTAGATTTGGGGTTAGGTTTAGATTTTAGGTTTAGATTTGGGGTTTGGTTTAGATTTTAGGTTAGGTTTAGATTTTAGGTTTAGATTTGGGGTTAGGTTTAGATTTTAGGTTTAGATTTGGGGTTAGGTTTAGATTTTCGGTTTAGATTTGGTGTTAGGTTTAGATTTGGGGTGAGGTTTAGATTTTAGGTTTAGATTTGGGGTTAGGTTTAGATTTTAGGTTTAGATTTGGGGTTAGGTTTAGATTTGGGGTTAGGTTTAGATTTTAGGTTAGGTTTAGATTTTAGGTTTAGATTTTAGGTTTAGATTTGGGGTTAGGTTTAGATTTTGGGTTAGGTTTAGATTTTAGGTTTAGATTTGGGGTTAGGTTTAGATTTGGGGTTAGGTTTAGATTTTAGGTTTAGATTTGGGGTTAGGTTTAGATTTGGGGTTAGGTTTAGATTTTAGGTTTAGATTTGGGTTTAGGTTTAGATTTGGGGTTAGGTTTAGATTTTAGGTTTAGATTTGGGGTTAGGTTTAGATTTTAGGTTTAGATTTGGGTTTAGGTTTAGATTTGGGGTTAGGTTTAGATTTTAGGTTTAGATTTGGGGTTAGGTTTAGATTTTCGGTTTAGATTTGGGGTTAGGTTTAGATTTGGGGTTAGGTTTAGATTTTAGGTTTAGATTTGGGGTTAGGTTTAGATTTTAGGTTTAGATTTGGGGTTAGGTTTAGATTTTAGGTTAGGTTTAGATTTTAGGTTTAGATTTTCGGTTTAGATTTGGGGTTAGGTTTAGATTTTAGGTTTAGATTTGGGGTTAGGTTTAGATTTTCGGTTTAGATTTGGGGTTAGGTTTAGATTTAGGGTTAGGTTTATATTTTCGGTTTAGATTTGGGGTTAGGTTTAGATTTGGGGTTAGGTTTAGATTTTCGGTTTAGATTTGGGGTTAGGTTTAGATTTTAGGTTTAGATTTGAGTTTAGGTTTAGATTTGGGGTTAGGTTTAGATTTTAGGTTTAGATTTGGGGTTAGGTTTAGATTTTAGGTTAGGTTTAGATTTTAGGTTTAGATTTGGGGTTAGGTTTAGATTTTAGGTTTAGATTTGGGGTTAGGTTTAGATTTGGGGTTAGGTTTAGATTTTAGGTTTAGATTTGGGGTTAGGTTTAGATTTTAGGTTAGGTTTAGATTTTAGGTTTAGATTTTCGGTTTAGATTTGGGGTTAGGTTTAGATTTTAGGTTTAGATTTGGGGTTAGGTTTAGATTTGGGGTTAGGTTTAGATTTTAGGTTCAGATTTGGGGTTAGGTTTAGATTTTAGGTTTAGATTTGGGGTTAGGTTTAGATTTGGGGTTAGGTTTAGATTTTAGGTTTAGATTTGGGGTTTGGTTTAGATTTTAGGTTAGGCTAGATTTTAGGTTTAGATTTGGGGTTAGGTTTAGATTTTAGGTTTAGATTTGGGGTTAGGTTTAGATTTTAGGTTTAGATTTGGGGTTAGGTTTAGATTTTCGGTTTAGATTTGGTGTTAGGTTTAGATTTGGGGTGAGGTTTAGATTTTAGGTTTAGATTTGGGGTTAGGTTTAGATTTTAGGTTTAGATTTGGGGTTAGGTTTAGATTTTAGGTTTAGATTTGGGGTTAGGTTTAGATTTGGGGTTAGGTTTAGATTTTAGGTTTAGATTTGGGGTTAGGTTTAGATTTTAGGTTAGGTTTAGATTTTAGGTTTAGATTTTAGGTTTAGATTTGGGGTTAGGTTTAGATTTGGGGTTAGGTTTAGATTTTAGGTTTAGATTTGGGGTTAGGTTTAGATTTTAGGTTTAGATTTGGGGTTAGGTTTAGATTTGGGGTTAGGTTTAGATTTTAGGTTTAGATTTTGGGTTAGGTTTAGATTTGGGGTTAGGTTTAGATTTTAGGTTTAGATTTTCAGTTTAGATTTGGGGTTAGGTTTAGATTTTCAGTTTAGATTTGGGGTTAGGTTTAGATTTTCGGTTTAGATTTGGGGTTAGGTTTAGATTTTAGGTTTAGATTTGGGGTTAGGTTTAGATTTTCGGTTTAGATTTGGGGTTAGGTTTAGATTATGGGTTAGGTTTATATTTTCGGTTTAGATTTGGGGTTAGGTTTAGATTTGGGGTTAGGTTTAGATTTTCGGTTTAGATTTGGGGTTAGGTTTAGATTTTAGGTTTAGATTTGGGGTTAGGTTTAGATTTGGGGTTAGGTTTAGATTTTAGGTTTAGATTTGGGGTTAGGTTTAGATTTTAGGTTAGGTTTAGATTTTAGGTTTAGATTTGGGGTTAGGTTTAGATTTTAGGTTCAGATTTGGGGTTAGGTTTAGATTTGGGGTTAGGTTTAGATTTTAGGTTTAGATTTGGGGTTAGATTTGGGGTTAGGTTTAGATTTGGGGTTAGGTTTAGATTTTAGGTTTAGATTTGGGGTTAGGTTTAGATTTGGGGTTAGGTTTAGATTTTCGGTTTAGATTTGGGGTTAGGTTTAGATTTTAGGTTCAGATTTGGGGTTAGGTTTAGATTTTAGGTTTAGATTTGGGGTTAGGTTTAGATTTGGGGTTAGGTTTAGATTTTAGGTTTAGATTTGGGGTTAGGTTTAGATTTTAGGTTCAGATTTGGGGTTAGGTTTAGATTTTAGGTTCAGATTTGGGGTTAGGTTTAGATTTTAGGTTTAGATTTGGGGTTAGGTTTAGATTTGGGGTTAGGTTTAGATTTTAGGTTTAGATTTGGGGTTAGGTTTAGATTTTAGGTTAGGTTTAGATTTTAGGTTTAGATTTTCGGTTTAGATTTGGGGTTAGGTTTAGATTTTAGGTTTAGATTTGGGGTTAGGTTTAGATTTTCGGTTTAGATTTGGGGTTAGGTTTAGATTTTAGGTTTAGATTTGGGGTTAGGTTTAGATTTTCGGTTTAGATTTGGGGTTCGGTTTAGATTTGGGGTTAGGTTTAGATTTTAGGTTTAGATTTGGGGTTAGGTTTAGATTTTAGGTTTAGATTTGGGGTTAGGTTTAGATTTGGGGTTAGGTTTAGATTTTAGGTTCAGATTTGGGGTTAGGTTTAGATTTTAGGTTTAGATTTGGGGTTAGGTTTAGATTTGGGGTTAGGTTTAGATTTTAGGTTTAGATTTGGGGTTTGGTTTAGATTTTAGGTTAGGTTTAGATTTTAGGTTTAGATTTGGGGTAAGGTTTAGATTTTAGGTTTAGATTTGGGGTTAGGTTTAGATTTGGGGTGAGGTTTAGATTTTAGGTTTAGATTTGGGGTTAGGTTTAGATTTTAGGTTTAGATTTGGGGTTAGGTTTAGATTTTAGGTTTAGATTTGGGGTTAGGTTTAGATTTGGGGTTAGGTTTAGATTTTAGGTTTAGATTTGGGGTTAGGTTTAGATTTTAGGTTAGGTTTAGATTTTAGGTTTAGATTTTAGGTTTAGATTTGGGGTTAGGTTTAGATTTGGGGTTAGGTTTAGATTTTAGGTTTAGATTTGGGGTTAGGTTTAGATTTTAGGTTTAGATTTGGGGTTAGGTTTAGATTTTAGGTTAGGTTTAGATTTTAGGTTTAGATTTTCGGTTTAGATTTGGGGTTAGGTTTAGATTTTAGGTTTAGATTTGGGGTTAGGTTTAGATTTTCGGTTTAGATTTGGGGTTAGGTTTAGATTTAGGGTTAGGTTTATATTTTCGGTTTAGATTTGGGGTTAGGTTTAGATTTGGGGTTAGGTTTAGATTTTCGGTTTAGATTTGGGGTTAGGTTTAGATTTTAGGTTTAGATTTGGGTTTAGGTTTAGATTTGGGGTTAGGTTTAGATTTTAGGTTTAGATTTGGGGTTAGGTTTAGATTTTAGGTTAGGTTTAGATTTTAGGTTTATATTTGGGGTTAGGTTTAGATTTTAGGTTTAGATTTGGGGTTAGGTTTAGATTTGGGGTTAGGCTTAGATTTTAGGTTTATATTTGGGGTTAGGTTTAGATTTTAGGTTTAGATTTGGGGTTAGGTTTAGATTTGGGGTTAGGTTTAGATTTTAGGTTTAGATTTGGGGTTAGGTTTAGATTTTAGGTTTAGATTTGGGGTTAGGTTTAGATTTGGGGTTAGGTTTAGATTTTAGGTTTAAATTTGGGGTTTGGTTTAGATTTTAGGTTAGGCTAGATTTTAGGTTTAGATTTGGGGTTAGGTTTAGATTTTAGGTTTAGATTTGGGTTTAGGTTTAGATTTTAGGTTTAGATTTGGGGTTAGGTTTAGATTTTCGGTTTAGATTTGGTGTTAGGTTTAGATTTGGGGTGAGGTTTAGATTTTAGGTTTAGATTTGGGGTTAGGTTTAGATTTTAGGTTTAGATTTGGGGTTAGGTTTAGATTTTAGGTTTAGATTTGGGGTTAGGTTTAGATTTGGGGTTAGGTTTAGATTTTAGGTTTAGATTTGGGGTTAGGTTTAGATTTTAGGTTAGGTTTAGATTTTAGGTTTAGATTTTAGGTTTAGATTTGGGGTTAGGTTTAGATTTTAGGTTTAGATTTGGGGTTAGGTTTAGATTTTAGGTTTAGATTTGGGGTTAGGTTTAGATTTGGGGTTAGGTTTAGATTTTAGGTTTAGATTTGGGGTTAGGTTTAGATTTGGGGTTAGGTTTAGATTTTAGGTTTAGATTTGGGGTTAGGTTTAGATTTTCAGTTTAGATTTGGGGTTAGGTTTAGATTTTCGGTTTAGATTTGGGGTTTGGTTTAGATTTTAGGTTTAGATTTGGGGTTAGGTTTAGATTTTCGGTTTAGATTTGGGGTTAGGTTTAGATTTAGGGTTAGGTTTATATTTTCGGTTTAGATTTGGGGTTAGGTTTAGATTTGGGGTTAGGTTTAGATTTTCGGTTTAGATTTGGGGTTAGGTTTAGATTTTAGGTTTAGATTTGGGTTTAGGTTTAGATTTGAGGTTAGGTTTAGATTTTAGGTTTAGATTTGGGGTTAGGTTTAGATTTTAGGTTAGGTTTAGATTTTAGGTTTAGATTTGGGGTTAGGTTTAGATTTTAGGTTTAGATTTGGGGTTAGGTTTAGATTTAGGGTTAGATTTGGAGTTAGGATTAGATTTGGGGTTAGGTTTAGATTTGGGGTTAGGTTTAGATTTTAGGTTTAGATTTGGGGTTAGGTTTAGATTTTAGGTTCAGATTTGGGGTTAGGTTTAGATTTTAGGTTTAGATTTGGGGTTAGGTTTAGATTTTAGGTTCAGATTTGGGGTTAGGTTTAGATTTTAGGTTTAGATTTGGGGTTAGGTTTAGATTTTAGGTTTAGATTTGGGGTTAGGTTTAGATTTGGGGTTAGGTTTAGATTTTAGGTTTAGATTTGGGGTTAGGTTTAGATTTTAGGTTAGGTTTAGATTTTAGGTTTAGATTTTCGGTTTAGATTTGGGGTTAGGTTTAGATTTTAGGTTTAGATTTGGGGTTAGGTTTAGATTTTCGGTTTAGATTTGGGGTTAGGTTTAGATTTTAGGTTTAGATTTGGGGTTAGGTTTAGATTTTCGGTTTAGATTTGGGGTTCGGTTTAGATTTGGGGTTAGGTTTAGATTTTAGGTTTATATTTGGGGTTAGGTTTAGATTTTAGGTTTAGATTTGGGGTTAGGTTTAGATTTTAGGTTCAGATTTGGGGTTAGGTTTAGATTTTAGGTTTAGATTTGGGGTTAGGTTTAGATTTGGGGTTAGGTTTAGATTTTAGGTTTAGATTTGGGGTTTGGTTTAGATTTTAGGTTAGGTTTAGATTTTAGGTTTAGATTTGGGGTTAGGTTTAGATTTTAGGTTTAGATTTGGGGTTAGGTTTAGATTTTAGGTTTAGATTTGGGGTTAGGTTTAGATTTGGGGTGAGGTTTAGATTTTAGGTTTAGATTTGGGGTTAGGTTTAGATTTTAGGTTTAGATTTGGGGTTAGGTTTAGATTTTAGGGTTAGATTTGGGGTTAGGTTTAGATTTGGGGTTAGGTTTAGATTTTAGGTTTAGATTTGGGGTTAGGTTTAGATTTTAGGTTAGGTTTAGATTTTAGGTTTAGATTTTAGGTTTGAATTGGGGTTAGGTTTAGATTTGGGGTTAGGTTTAGATTTTAGGTTTAGATTTGGGGTTAGGTTTAGATTTTAGGTTTAGATTTGGGGTTAGGTTTAGATTTGGGGTTAGGTTTACATTTTAGGTTTAGATTTGGGGTTAGGTTTAGATTTGGGGTTAGGTTTAGATTTTAGGTTTAGATTTGGGGTTAGGTTTAGATTTTAGGTTTAGATTTGGGGTTAGGTTTAGATTTTAGGTTAGGTTTAGATTTTAGGTTTAGATTTTCAGTTTAGATTTGGGGTTAGGTTTAGATTTTCAGTTTAGATTTGGGGTTAGGTTTAGATTTTCGGTTTAGATTTGGGGTTAGGTTTAGATTTTAGGTTTAGATTTGGGGTTAGGTTTAGATTTTCGGTTTAGATTTGGGGTTAGGTTTAGATTTAGGGTTAGGTTTATATTTTCGGTTTAGATTTGGGGTTAGGTTTAGATTTGGGGTTAGGTTTAGATTTTCGGTTTAGATTTGGGGTTAGGTTTAGATTTTAGGTTTAGATTTGGGTTTAGGTTTAGATTTGGGGTTAGGTTTAGATTTTAGGTTTAGATTTGGGGTTAGGTTTAGATTTTAGGTTAGGTTTAGATTTTAGGTTTAGATTTGGGGTTAGGTTTAGATTTTAGGTTTAGATTTGGGGTTAGGTTTAGATTTGGGGTTAGGTTTAGATTTTAGGTTTAGATTTGGGGTTAGGTTTAGATTTTAGGTTAGGTTTAGATTTTAGGTTTAGATTTTCGGTTTAGATTTGGGTTTAGGTTTAGATTTTAGGTTTAGATTTGGGGTTAGGTTTAGATTTTCGGTTTAGATTTGGGGTTAGGTTTAGATTTTAGGTTTAGATTTGGGGTTAGGTTTAGATTTTCGGTTTAGATTTGGGGTTCGGTTTAGATTTGGGGTTAGGTTTAGATTTTAGGTTTAGATTTGGGGTTAGGTTTAGATTTTAGGTTTAGATTTGGGGTTAGGTTTAGATTTGGGGTTAGGTTTAGATTTTAGGTTCAGATTTGGGGTTAGGTTTAGATTTTAGGTTTAGATTTGGGGTTAGGTTTAGATTTGGGGTTAGGTTTAGATTTTAGGTTTAGATTTGGGGTTTGGTTTAGATTTTAGGTTAGGTTTAGATTTTAGGTTTAGATTTGGGGTTAGGTTTAGATTTTAGGTTTAGATTTGGGGTTAGGTTTAGATTTTCGGTTTAGATTTGGGGTTAGGTTTAGATTTGGGGTGAGGTTTAGATTTTAGGTTTAGATTTGGGGTTAGGTTTAGATTTTAGGTTTAGATTTGGGGTTAGGTTTAGATTTTAGGTTTAGATTTGGGGTTAGGTTTAGATTTGGGGTGAGGTTTAGATTTTAGGTTTAGATT
Organism: Patagioenas fasciata; assembly: GCF_037038585.1. Classification (NCBI taxonomy): domain Eukaryota; kingdom Metazoa; phylum Chordata; class Aves; order Columbiformes; family Columbidae; genus Patagioenas; species Patagioenas fasciata. Next base: position 1,413,621 of record NW_027288800.1, read on the forward strand.
TGGGGTTAGGTTTAGATTTTAGGTTTAGATTTGGGGTTAGGTTTAGATTTTAGGTTTAGATTTGGGGTTAGGTTTAGATTTGGGGTTAGGTTTAGATTTTAGGTTTAGATTTGGGGTTAGGTTTAGATTTTAGGTTAGGTTTAGATTTTAGGTTTAGATTTGGGGTTAGGTTTAGATTTGGGGTTAGGTTTAGATTTTAGGTTTAGATTTGGGGTTAGGTTTAGATTTTAGGTTTAGATTTGGGGTTAGGTTTAGATTTGGGGTTAGGTTTAGATTTTAGGTTTAGATTTGGGGTTAGGTTTAGATTTGGGGTTAGGTTTAGATTTTAGGTTTAGATTTGGGGTTAGGTTTAGATTTTAGGTTTAGATTTGGGGTTAGGTTTAGATTTTAGGTTAGGTTTAGATTTTAGGTTTAGATTTTCAGTTTAGATTTGGGGTTAGGTTTAGATTTTCAGTTTAGATTTGGGGTTAGGTTTAGATTTTCGGTTTAGATTTGGGGTTAGGATTAGATTTTAGGTTTAGATTTGGGGTTAGGTTTAGATTTTCGGTTTAGATTTGGGGTTAGGTTTAGATTTAGGGTTAGGTTTATATTTTCGGTTTAGATTTGGGGTTAGGTTTAGATTTGGGGTTAGGTTTAGATTTTCGGTTTAGATTTGGGGTTAGGTTTAGATTTTAGGTTTAGATTTGGGTTTAGGTTTAGATTTGGGGTTAGGTTTAGATTTTAGGTTTAGATTTGGGGTTAGGTTTAGATTTTAGGTTAGGTTTAGATTTTAGGTTTAGATTTGGGGTTAGGTTTAGATTTTAGGTTTAGATTTGGTGTTAGGTTTAGATTTTAGGTTTAGATTTGGGGTTAGGTTTAGATTTGGGGTTAGGTTTAGATTTTAGGTTTAGATTTGGGGTTAGGTTTAGATTTTAGGTTAGGTTTAGATTTTAGGTTTAGATTTTCGGTTTAGATTTGGGTTTAGGTTTAGATTTTAGGTTTAGATTTGGGGTTAGGTTTAGATTTTCGGTTTAGATTTGGGGTTAGGTTTAGATTTTAGGTTTAGATTTGGGGTTAGGTTTAGATTTTCGGTTTAGATTTGGGGTTCGGTTTAGATTTGGGGTTAGGTTTAGATTTTAGGTTTATATTTGGGGTTAGGTTTAGATTTTAGGTTTAGATTTGGGGTTAGGTTTAGATTTGGGGTTAGGTTTAGATTTTAGGTTCAGATTTGGGGTTAGGTTTAGATTTTAGGTTTAGATTTGGGGTTAGGTTTAGATTTGGGGTTAGGTTTAGATTTTAGGTTTAGATTTGGGGTTTGGTTTAGATTTTAGGTTAGGTTTAGATTTTAGGTTTAGATTTGGGGTTAGGTTTAGATTTTAGGTTTAGATTTGGGGTTAGGTTTAGATTTTCGGTTTAGATTTGGTGTTAGGTTTAGATTTGGGGTGAGGTTTAGATTTTAGGTTTAGATTTGGGGTTAGGTTTAGATTTTAGGTTTAGATTTGGGGTTAGGTTTAGATTTGGGGTTAGGTTTAGATTTTAGGTTAGGTTTAGATTTTAGGTTTAGATTTTCGGTTTAGATTTGGGGTTAGGTTTAGATTTGGGGTTAGGTTTAGATTTTAGGTTTATATTTGGGGTTAGGTTTAGATTTTAGGTTTAGATTTGGGGTTAGGTTTAGATTTGGGGTTAGGTTTAGATTTTAGGTTTAGATTTGGGGTTAGGTTTAGATTTGGGGTTAGGTTTAGATTTTAGGTTTAGATTTGGGGTTAGGTTTAGATTTTAGGTTTAGATTTGGGGTTAGGTTTAGATTTTAGGTTAGGTTTAGATTTTAGGTTTAGATTTTCCGTTTAGATTTGGGGTTAGGTTTAGATTTTTAGTTTAGATTTGGGGTTAGGTTTAGATTTTCGGTTTAGATTTGGGGTTAGGTTTAGATTTGGGGTTAGGTTTAGATTTTAGGTTTAGATTTGGGGTTAGGTTTAGATTTTAGGTTTAGATTTGGGGTTCGGTTTAGATTTGAGGTTTAGATTTGGGGTTAGGTTTAGATTTGGGGTTAGGATTAGATTTTAGGTTTAGATTTGGGGTTAGGTTTAGATTTTAGGTTAGGTTTAGATTTTAGGTTTAGATTTTAGGTTTAGATTTGGGGTTAGGTTTAGATTTTCGGTTTAGATTTGGGGTTAGGTTTAGATTTGGGGTTAGGTTTAGATTTTAGGTTTAGATTTGGGGTTAGGTTTAGATTTTAGGTTTAGATTTGGGGTTAGGTTTAGATTTGGGGTTAGGTTTAGATTTTAGGTTCAGATTTGGGGTTAGGTTTAGATTTTAGGTTTAGATTTGGGGTTAGGTTTAGATTTGGGGTTAGGTTTAGATTTTAGGTTTAGATTTGGGGTTAGGTTTAGATTTTAGGTTAGGTTTAGATTTTAGGTTTAGATTTGGGGTTAGGTTTAGATGTTCAGTTTAGATTTGGGGTTAGGTTTAGATTTTAGGTTTAGATTTGGGGTTAGGTTTAGATTTTCGGTTTAGATTTGGGGTTAGGTTTAGATTTAGGGTTAGGTTTATATTTTCGGTTTAGATTTGGGGTTAGGTTTAGATTTGGGGTTAGGTTTAGATTTTCGGTTTAGATTTGGGGTTAGGTTTAGATTTTAGGTTTAGATTTGGGTTTAGGTTTAGATTTGGGGTTAGGTTTAGATTTTAGGTTTAGATTTGGGGTTAGGTTTAGATTTTAGGTTAGGTTTAGATTTTAGGTTTAGATTTGGGGTTAGGTTTAGATTTTAGGTTTAGATTTGGGGTTAGGTTTAGATTTGGGGTTAGGTTTAGATTTTAGGTTTAGATTTGGGGTTAGGTTTAGATTTTAGGTTAGGTTTAGATTTTAGGTTTAGATTTTCGGTTTAGATTTGGGGTTAGGTTTAGATTTTAGGTTTAGATTTGGGGTTAGGTTTAGATTTTCGGTTTAGATTTGGGGTTAGGTTTAGATTTTAGGTTTAGATTTGGGGTTAGGTTTAGATTTTCGGTTTAGATTTGGGGTTAGGTTTAGATTTGGGGTTAGGTTTAGATTTTAGGTTTATATTTGGGGTTAGGTTTAGATTTTAGGTTTAGATTTGGGGTTAGGTTTAGATTTGGAGTTAGGTTTAGATTATAGGTTCAGATTTGGGGTTAGGTTTAGATTTTAGGTTTAGATTTGGGGTTAGGTTTAGATTTGGGGTTAGGTTTAGATTTTAGGTTTAGATTTGGGGTTTGGTTTAGATTTTAGTTTAGGTTTAGATTTTAGGTTTAGATTTGGGGTTAGGTTTAGATTTTAGGTTTAGATTTGGGGTTAGGTTTAGATTTTCGGTTTAGATTTGGTGTTAGGTTTAGATTTGGGGTGAGGTTTAGATTTTAGGTTTAGATTTGGGGTTAGGTTTAGATTTTAGGTTTAGATTTGGGGTTAGGTTTAGATTTGGGGTTAGGTTTAGATTTTAGGTTAGGTTTAGATTTTAGGTTTAGATTTTAGGTTTAGATTTGGGGTTAGGTTTAGATTTTGGGTTAGGTTTAGATTTTAGGTTTAGATTTGGGGTTAGGTTTAGATTTGGGGTTAGGTTTAGATTTTAGGTTTAGATTTGGGGTTAGGTTTAGATTTGGGGTTAGGTTTAGATTTTAGGTTTAGATTTGGGTTTAGGTTTAGATTTGGGGTTAGGTTTAGATTTTAGGTTTAGATTTGGGGTTAGGTTTAGATTTTAGGTTTAGATTTGGGTTTAGGTTTAGATTTGGGGTTAGGTTTAGATTTTAGGTTTAGATTTGGGGTTAGGTTTAGATTTTCGGTTTAGATTTGGGGTTAGGTTTAGATTTGGGGTTAGGTTTAGATTTTAGGTTTAGATTTGGGGTTAGGTTTAGATTTTAGGTTTAGATTTGGGGTTAGGTTTAGATTTTAGGTTAGGTTTAGATTTTAGGTTTAGATTTTCGGTTTAGATTTGGGGTTAGGTTTAGATTTTAGGTTTAGATTTGGGGTTAGGTTTAGATTTTCGGTTTAGATTTGGGGTTAGGTTTAGATTTAGGGTTAGGTTTATATTTTCGGTTTAGATTTGGGGTTAGGTTTAGATTTGGGGTTAGGTTTAGATTTTCGGTTTAGATTTGGGGTTAGGTTTAGATTTTAGGTTTAGATTTGAGTTTAGGTTTAGATTTGGGGTTAGGTTTAGATTTTAGGTTTAGATTTGGGGTTAGGTTTAGATTTTAGGTTAGGTTTAGATTTTAGGTTTAGATTTGGGGTTAGGTTTAGATTTTAGGTTTAGATTTGGGGTTAGGTTTAGATTTGGGGTTAGGTTTAGATTTTAGGTTTAGATTTGGGGTTAGGTTTAGATTTTAGGTTAGGTTTAGATTTTAGGTTTAGATTTTCGGTTTAGATTTGGGGTTAGGTTTAGATTTTAGGTTTAGATTTGGGGTTAGGTTTAGATTTGGGGTTAGGTTTAGATTTTAGGTTCAGATTTGGGGTTAGGTTTAGATTTTAGGTTTAGATTTGGGGTTAGGTTTAGATTTGGGGTTAGGTTTAGATTTTAGGTTTAGATTTGGGGTTTGGTTTAGATTTTAGGTTAGGCTAGATTTTAGGTTTAGATTTGGGGTTAGGTTTAGATTTTAGGTTTAGATTTGGGGTTAGGTTTAGATTTTAGGTTTAGATTTGGGGTTAGGTTTAGATTTTCGGTTTAGATTTGGTGTTAGGTTTAGATTTGGGGTGAGGTTTAGATTTTAGGTTTAGATTTGGGGTTAGGTTTAGATTTTAGGTTTAGATTTGGGGTTAGGTTTAGATTTGGGGTTAGGTTTAGATTTTAGGTTTAGATTTGGGGTTAGGTTTAGATTTTAGGTTAGGTTTAGATTTTAGGTTTAGATTTTAGGTTTAGATTTGGGGTTAGGTTTAGATTTGGGGTTAGGTTTAGATTTTAGGTTTAGATTTGGGGTTAGGTTTAGATTTTAGGTTTAGATTTGGGGTTAGGTTTAGATTTGGGGTTAGGTTTAGATTTTAGGTTTAGATTTTGGGTTAGGTTTAGATTTGGGGTTAGGTTTAGATTTTAGGTTTAGATTTTCAGTTTAGATTTGGGGTTAGGTTTAGATTTTCAGTTTAGATTTGGGGTTAGGTTTAGATTTTCGGTTTAGATTTGGGGTTAGGTTTAGATTTTAGGTTTAGATTTGGGGTTAGGTTTAGATTTTCGGTTTAGATTTGGGGTTAGGTTTAGATTATGGGTTAGGTTTATATTTTCGGTTTAGATTTGGGGTTAGGTTTAGATTTGGGGTTAGGTTTAGATTTTCGGTTTAGATTTGGGGTTAGGTTTAGATTTTAGGTTTAGATTTGGGGTTAGGTTTAGATTTGGGGTTAGGTTTAGATTTTAGGTTTAGATTTGGGGTTAGGTTTAGATTTTAGGTTAGGTTTAGATTTTAGGTTTAGATTTGGGGTTAGGTTTAGATTTTAGGTTCAGATTTGGGGTTAGGTTTAGATTTGGGGTTAGGTTTAGATTTTAGGTTTAGATTTGGGGTTAGATTTGGGGTTAGGTTTAGATTTGGGGTTAGGTTTAGATTTTAGGTTTAGATTTGGGGTTAGGTTTAGATTTGGGGTTAGGTTTAGATTTTCGGTTTAGATTTGGGGTTAGGTTTAGATTTTAGGTTCAGATTTGGGGTTAGGTTTAGATTTTAGGTTTAGATTTGGGGTTAGGTTTAGATTTGGGGTTAGGTTTAGATTTTAGGTTTAGATTTGGGGTTAGGTTTAGATTTTAGGTTCAGATTTGGGGTTAGGTTTAGATTTTAGGTTCAGATTTGGGGTTAGGTTTAGATTTTAGGTTTAGATTTGGGGTTAGGTTTAGATTTGGGGTTAGGTTTAGATTTTAGGTTTAGATTTGGGGTTAGGTTTAGATTTTAGGTTAGGTTTAGATTTTAGGTTTAGATTTTCGGTTTAGATTTGGGGTTAGGTTTAGATTTTAGGTTTAGATTTGGGGTTAGGTTTAGATTTTCGGTTTAGATTTGGGGTTAGGTTTAGATTTTAGGTTTAGATTTGGGGTTAGGTTTAGATTTTCGGTTTAGATTTGGGGTTCGGTTTAGATTTGGGGTTAGGTTTAGATTTTAGGTTTATATTTGGGGTTAGGTTTAGATTTTAGGTTTAGATTTGGGGTTAGGTTTAGATTTGGGGTTAGGTTTAGATTTTAGGTTCAGATTTGGGGTTAGGTTTAGATTTTAGGTTTAGATTTGGGGTTAGGTTTAGATTTGGGGTTAGGTTTAGATTTTAGGTTTAGATTTGGGGTTTGGTTTAGATTTTAGGTTAGGTTTAGATTTTAGGTTTAGATTTGGGGTTAGGTTTAGATTTTAGGTTTAGATTTGGGGTTAGGTTTAGATTTGGGGTGAGGTTTAGATTTTAGGTTTAGATTTGGGGTTAGGTTTAGATTTTAGGTTTAGATTTGGGGTTAGGTTTAGATTTTAGGTTTAGATTTGGGGTTAGGTTTAGATTTGGGGTTAGGTTTAGATTTTAGGTTTAGATTTGGGGTTAGGTTTAGATTTTAGGTTAGGTTTAGATTTTAGGTTTAGATTTTAGGTTTAGATTTGGGGTTAGGTTTAGATTTGGGGTTAGGTTTAGATTTTAGGTTTAGATTTGGGGTTAGGTTTAGATTTTAGGTTTAGATTTGGGTTAGGTTTAGATTTTAGGTTTAGATTTGGGGTTAGGTTTAGATTTGGGGTAAGGTTTAGATTTTAGGTTTAGATTTGGGGTTAGGTTTAGATTTTAGGTTTAGATTTGGGATTAGGTTTAGATTTTAGGTTAGGTTTAGATTTTAGGTTTATATTTTCAGTTTAGATTTGGGGTTAGGTTTAGATTTTCAGTTTAGATTTGGGGTTAGGTTTAGATTTTCGGTTTAGATTTGGGGTTAGGTTTAGATTTTAGGTTTAGATTTGGGGTTAGGTTTAGATTTTCGGTTTAGATTTGGGGTTAGGTTTAGATTTAGGGTTAGGTTTATATTTTCGGTTTAGATTTGGGGTTAGGTTTAGATTTGGGGTTAGGTTTAGATTTTCGGTTTAGATTTGGGGTTAGGTTTAGATTTTAGGTTTAGATTTGGGTTTAGGTTTAGATTTGGTGTTAGGTTTAGATTTTAGGTTTAGATTTGGGGTTAGGTTTAGATTTTAGGTTAGGTTTAGATTTTAGGTTTAGATTTGGGGTTAGGTTTAGATTTTAGGTTTAGATTTGGGGTTAGGTTTAGATTTGGGGTTAGGTTTAGATTTTAGGTTTAGATTTGGGGTTAGGTTTAGATTTTAGGTTAGGTTTAGATTTTAGGTTTAGATTTTCGGTTTAGATTTGGGGTTAGGTTTAGATTTTAGGTTTAGATTTGGGGTTAGGTTTAGATTTTCGGTTTAGATTTGGGGTTAGGTTTAGATTTTAGGTTTAGATTTGGGGTTAGGTTTAGATTTTCGGTTTAGATTTGGGGTTAGGTTTAGATTTTAGGTTTAGATTTGGGGTTAGGTTTAGATTTGCGGTTAGGTTTAGATTTTAGGTTTAGATTTGGGGTTAGGTTTAGATTTTAGGTTTAGATTTGGGGTTAGATTTGGGGTTAGGTTTAGATTTTAGGTTTAGATTTGGGGTTAGGTTTAGATTTCAGGTTTAGATTTGGGGTTAGGTTTAGATTTGGGGTTAGGTTTAGATTTTAGGTTTAGATTTGGGGTTAGGTTTAGATTTTAGGTTTAGATTTGGGGTTAGATTTGGGGTTAGGTTTAGATTTGGGGTTAGGTTTAGATTTTAGGTTTGGATTTGGGGTTAGGTTTAGATTTGGGGTTAGGTTTAGATTTTAGGTTTAGATTTGGGGTTAGATTTGGGGTTAGGTTTAGATTTGGGGTTAGGTTTAGATTTGGTGTTAGGTTCAGATTTTAGGTTTAGATTTGGGGTTAGGTTTAGATTTTAGGTTTAGATTTCGGGTTAGGTTTAGATTTGGGGTTAGGTTTAGATTTTAGGTTTAGATTTGGGGTTAGGTTTAGATTTTAGGTTAGGTTTAGATTTTAGGTTTAGATTTTAGGTTTAGATTTGGGGTTAGGTTTAGATTTTAGGTTAGGTTTAGATTTTAGGTTTAGATTTTAGGTTTAGATTTGGGGTTAGGTTTAGATTTTAGGTTTAGATATTAGGTTTAGATTTGGGGTTAGGTTTAGATTTTAGGTTTAGATTTGGGGTTAGGTTTAGATTTTAGGTTTAGATTTGGGGTTAGATTTAGATTTTCGGTTTAGATTTGGGGTTAGGTTTAGATTTTCGGTTTAGATTTGGGGTTAGGTTTAGATTTGGGGTTAGGTTTAGATTTTAGGTTTATATTTGGGGTTAGGTTTAGATTTTAGGTTTAGATTTGGGGTTAGATTTGGGGTTAGGTTTAGATTTGGGGTTAGGTTTAGATTTGGGGTTAGGTTTAGATTTTAGGTTTAGATTTGGGGTTAGGTTTAGATTTGGGGTTAGGTTTAGATTTTAGGTTTAGATTTGGGGTTAGGTTTAGATTTGGGGTTAGGTTTAGATTTTAGGTTTAGATTTGGGGTTAGGTTTAGATTTTAGGTTTAGATTTGGGGTTAGGTTTAGATTTGGGGTTAGGTTTAGATTTTAGGTTTAGATTTGGGGTTAGGTTTAGATTTTAGGTTAGGTTTAGATTTTAGGTTTAGATTTGGGGTTAGGTTTAGATTTTAGGTTTAGATTTGGGGTTAGATTTAGATTTTAGGTTTAGATTTGGGCTTAGGTTTAGATTTTAGGTTTAGATTTGGGGTTAGGTTTAGATTTTAGGTTTAGATTTCGGGTTAGGTTTAGATTTTAGGTTTAGATTTGGTGTTAGGTTTAGATTTTAGGTTTAGATTTGGGGTTAGGTTTAGATTTTAGGTTAGGTTTAGATTTTAGGTTTAGATTTTAGGTTTAGATTTGCGGTTAGGTTTAGATTTTAGGTTTAGATTTGGGGTTAGGTTTAGATTTTAGGTTTAGATTTGGGGTTAGGTTTAGATTTCGGGTTAGGTTTAGATTTTAGGTTTAGATTTGGGGTTAGGTTTAGATTTTAGGTTTAGATTTGGGGTTAGGTTTAGATTTGGGGTTAGGTTTAGATTTTAGGTTTAGATTTGGGGTTAGGTTTAGATTTTAGGTTTAGATTTGTGATTAGGTTTAGATTTGGGGTTAGGTTTAGATTTTACGTTTAGATTTGGGGTTAGATTTGGGGTTAGGTTTAGATTTGGGGTTAGGTTTAGATTTGGTGTTAGGTTTAGATTTTAGGTTTAGATTTGGGGTTAGGTTTATATTTCAGGTTTAGATTTGGGGTTAGGTTTAGATTTTAGGTTTAGATTTGGGGTTAGATTTGGGGTTAGGTTTAGATTTGGGGTTAGGTTTAGATTTGGGGTTAGGTTTAGATTTGGTGTTAGGTTTAGATTTTAGGTTTAGATTTGGGGTTAGGTTTAGATTTTAGGTTTAGATTTGGGGTTAGATTTGGGGTTAGGTTTAGATTTGGTGTTAGGTTTAGATTTTAGGTTTAGATTTGGGGTTAGGTTTAGATTTTAGGTTTAGATTTGGGGTTAGGTTTAGATTTTAGGTTTAGATTTTAGGTTAGGTTTAGATTTTAGGTTTAGATTTTAGGTTTAGATTTCGGGTTAGGTTTAGATTTTAGGTTTAGATTTGGGGTTAGGTTTAGATTTTAGGTTTAGGTTTGGGGTTAGGTTTAGATTTGGGGTTAGGTTTAGATTTTAGGTTTAGATTTGGGGTTCGGTTTAGATTTGAGGTTTAGATTTGGGGTTAGGTTTAGATTTTCGGTTTAGATTTGGGGTTAGGTTTAGATTTGGGGTTAGGTTTAGATTTTAGGTTTAGATTTGGGGTTCGGTTTAGATTTGAGGTTTAGATTTTGGGTTAGGTTTAGATTTTCGGTTTAGATTTGGGGTTAGGTTTAGATTTTAGGTTTAGATTTGGGGTTAGATTTGGGGTTAGGTTTAGATTTGGGGTTAGGTTTAGATTTTAGGTTTAGATTTGGGTTTAGGTTAAGATTTGGGGTTAGGTTTAGATTTTAGGTTTAGATTTGGGGTTAGGTTTAGAGTTGGGGTTAGGTTTAGATTTTAGGTTTAGATTTGGGGTTAGATTTGGGGTTAGGTTTAGATTTTCGGTTTAGATTTGGGGTTAGGTTTAGATATGGGGTTAGGTTTAGATTTTAGGTTTAGATTTGGGGTTAGGTTTAGATTTTAGGTTTAGATTTGGGGTTCGGTTTAGATTTGGGGTTAGGTTTAGATTTTAGGTTTAGATTTGGGGTTAGGTTTAGATTTTAGGTTTAGATTTGGGGTTAGGTTTAGATTTGGGGTTAGGTTTAGATTTTAGGTTTAGATTTGGGGTTAGGTTTAGATTTTAGGTTAGGTTTAGATTTTAGGTTTAGATTTTAGGTTTAGATTTGCGGTTAGGTTTAGATTTTAGGTTTAGATTTGGGGTTAGGTTTAGATTTTAGGTTTAGATTTGGGGTTAGGTTTAGATTTTAGGTTTAGATTTGGGGTTAGGTTTAGATTTCGGGTTAGGTTTAGATTTTAGGTTTAGATTTGGGGTTAGGTTTAGATTTTAGGTTTAGATTTGGGGTTAGGTTTAGATTTGGGGTTAGGTTTAGATTTTAGGTTTAGATTTGGGGTTAGGTTTAGATTTTAGGTTTAGATTTGTGATTAGGTTTAGATTTGGGGTTAGGTTTAGATTTTAGGTTTAGATTTGGGGTTAGGTTTAGATTTTACGTTTAGATTTGGGGTTAGATTTGGGGTTAGGTTTAGATTTGGGGTTAGGTTTAGATTTGGTGTTAGGTTTAGATTTTAGGTTTAGATTTGGGGTTAGGTTTAGATTTCAGGTTTAGATTTGGGGTTAGGTTTAGATTTTAGGTTTAGATTTGGGGTTAGATTTGGGGTTAGGTTTAGATTTGGGATTAGGTTTAGATTTGGCGTTAGGTTTAGATTTGGTGTTAGGTTTAGATTTTAGGTTTAGATTTGGGGTTAGGTTTAGATTTTAGGTTTAGATTTGGGGTTAGATTTGGGGTTAGGTTTAGATTTGGTGTTAGGTTTAGATTTTAGGTTTAGATTTGGGGTTAGGTTTAGATTTTAGGTTTAGATTTGGGCTTAGGTTTAGATTTTAGGTTTAGATTTTAGGTTAGGTTTAGATTTTAGGTTTAGATTTTAGGTTTAGATTTCGGGTTAGGTTTAGATTTTAGGTTTAGATTTGGGGTTAGGTTTAGATTTTAGGTTTAGATTTGGGGTTAAGTTTAGATTTGGGGTTAGGTTTAGATTTTAGGTTTAGATTTGGGGTTAGGTTTAGATTTTAGGTTTAGATTTGGGGTTAGGTTTAGATTTGGGGTTAGGTTTAGATTTTAGGTTTAGATTTGGGGTTAGGTGTAGATTTGGGGTTAGGTTTAGATTTTAGGTTTAGATTTGGGGTTAGGTTTAGATTTTAGGTTTAGATTTGGGGTTAGGTTTAGATTTTAGGTTAGGTTTAGATTTTAGGTTTAGATTTTAGGTTTAGATTTGGGGTTAGGTTTAGATTTTAGGTTTAGATTTGGGGTTAGGTTTAGATTTTAGGTTAGGTTTAGATTTTAGGTTTAGATTTGGGGTTAGGTTTAGATTTTAGGTTTAGATTTGGGGTTAGGTTTAGATTTGGGGTTAGGTTTAGATTTTAGGTTTAGATTTTAGGTTTAGATTTGGGGTTAGGTTTAGATTTTAGGTTTAGATTTGGGGTTAGGTTTAGATTTTAGGTTTAGATTTGGGGTTAGGTTTAGATTTGGGGTTTAGATTTGGGGTTAGGTTTAGATTTTAGGTTTAGATTTGGGGTTAGGTTTAGATTTGGGGTTAGGTTTAGATTTTAGGTTTAGATTTGGGGTTAGGTTTAGATTTTAGGTTAGGTTTAGATTTTAGGTTTAGATTTGGGGTTAGGTTTAGATTTTCGGTTTAGATTTGGGGTTAGGTTTAGATTTTCGGTTTAGATTTGGGGTTAGGTTTAGATTTGGGCTTAGGTTTAGATTTTAGGTTTAGATTTGGGGTTAGGCTTAAATTTTAGGATAGATTTGGGGTTAGGTTTAGATTTTAGGTTTAGATTTGAGGTTAGGTTTAGATTTGGGGTTAGGTTTAGATTTTAGGTTTAGATTTGGGGTTAGGTTTAGATCTTAGGTTTAGATTTGGGGTTAGGTTTAGATTTTAGGTTTAGATTTGGGGTTCGGTTTAGATTTGGGGTTAGGTTTAGATTTTAGGTTTAGATTTGGGGTTAGGTTTAGATTTTAGGGTTAGATTTGGGGTTAGATTTGGGGTTAGGTTTAGATTTGGGGTTAGGTTTAGATTTTAGGTTTAGATTTGGGGTTAGGTTTAGATTTTAGGTTTAGATTTGGGGTTAAGTTTAGATTTGGGGTTAGGTTTAGATTTTAGGTTTAGATTTGGGGTTAGGTTTAGATTTTAGGTTTAGATTTGGGGTTAGGTTTAGATTTGGGGTTAGGTTTAGATTTTAGGTTTAGATTTGGGGTTAGGTGTAGATTTGGGGTTAGGTTTAGATTTTAGGTTTAGATTTGGGGTTAGGTTTAGATTTTAGGTTTAGATTTGGGGTTAGGTTTAGATTTTAGGTTAGGTTTAGATTTTAGGTTTAGATTTTAGGTTTAGATTTGGGGTTAGGTTTAGATTTTAGGTTTAGATTTGGGGTTAGGTTTAGATTTTAGGTTAGGTTTAGATTTTAGGTTTAGATTTGGGGTTAGGTTTAGATTTTAGGTTTAGATTTGGGGTTAGGTTTAGATTTGGGGTTAGGTTTAGATTTTAGGTTTAGATTTTAGGTTTAGATTTGGGGTTAGGTTTAGATTTTAGGTTTAGATTTGGGGTTAGGTTTAGATTTTAGGTTTAGATTTGGGGTTAGGTTTAGATTTGGGGTTTAGATTTGGGGTTAGGTTTAGATTTTAGGTTTAGATTTGGGGTTAGGTTTAGATTTGGGGTTAGGTTTAGATTTTAGGTTTAGATTTGGGGTTAGGTTTAGATTTTAGGTTAGGTTTAGATTTTAGGTTTAGATTTGGGGTTAGGTTTAGATTTTCGGTTTAGATTTGGGGTTAGGTTTAGATTTTCGGTTTAGATTTGGGGTTAGGTTTAGATTTGGGCTTAGGTTTAGATTTTAGGTTTAGATTTGGGGTTAGGCTTAAATTTTAGGATAGATTTGGGGTTAGGTTTAGATTTTAGGTTTAGATTTGAGGTTAGGTTTAGATTTGGGGTTAGGTTTAGATTTTAGGTTTAGATTTGGGGTTAGGTTTAGATCTTAGGTTTAGATTTGGGGTTAGGTTTAGATTTTAGGTTTAGATTTGGGGTTCGGTTTAGATTTGGGGTTAGGTTTAGATTTTAGGTTTAGATTTGGGGTTAGGTTTAGATTTTAGGGTTAGATTTGGGGTTAGATTTGGGGTTAGGTTTAGATTTGGGGTTAGGTTTAGATTTTAGGTTTAGATTTGGGGTTAGGTTTAGATTTGGGGTTAGGTTTAGATTTTAGGTTTAGATTTGGGGTTAGATTTGGGGATAGGTTTAGATTTGGGGTTAGGTTTAGATTTGGGGTTAGGTTTAGATTTTAGGTTTAGATTTGGGGTTAGGTTTAGATTTTACGTTTAGATTTGGGGTTAGATTTGGGGTTAGGTTTAGATTTGGGGTTAGGTTTAGATTTTACGTTTAGATTTGGGGTTAGATTTGGGGTTAGGTTTAGATTTGGGGTTAGGTTTAGATTTGGTGTTAGGTTTAGATTTTAGGTTTAGATTTGGGGTTAGGTTTAGATTTCAGGTTTAGATTTGGGGTTAGGTTTAGATTTTAGGTTTAGATTTGGGGTTAGATTTGGGGTTAGGTTTAGATTTGGGGTTAGGTTTAGATTTGGGGTTAGGTTTAGATTTTAGGTTTAGATTTGGGGTTAGGTTTAGATTTTAGGTTTAGATTTGGGGTTAGATTTGGGGTTAGGTTTAGATTTGGGGTTAGGTTTAGATTTTAGGTTTAGATTTGGGGTTAGGTTTAGATTTGGGGTTAGGTTTAGATTTTAGGTTTAGATTTGGGGTTAGGTGTAGATTTGGGGTTAGGTTTAGATTTTAGGTTTAGATTTGGGGTTAGGTTTAGATTTTAGGTTAGGTTTAGATTTTAGGTTTAGATTTTAGGTTTAGATTTGGGGTTAGGTTTAGATTTTAGGTTTAGATTTGGGGTTAGGTTTAGATTTTAGGTTAGGTTTAGATTTTAGGTTTAGATTTGGGGTTAGGTTTAGATTTTAGGTTTAGATTTGGGGTTAGGTTTAGATTTGGGGTTAGGTTTAGATTTTAGGTTTAGATTTTAGGTTTAGATTTGGGGTTAGGTTTAGATTTTAGGTTTAGATTTGGGGTTAGGTTTAGATTTTAGGTTTAGATTTGGGGTTAGGTTTAGATTTGGGGTTTAGATTTGGGGTTAGGTTTAGATTTTAGGTTTAGATTTGGGGTTAGGTTTAGATTTGGGGTTAGGTTTAGATTTTAGGTTTAGATTTGGGGTTAGGTTTAGATTTTAGGTTAGGTTTAGATTTTAGGTTTAGATTTGGGGTTAGGTTTAGATTTTCGGTTTAGATTTGGGGTTAGGTTTAGATTTTCGGTTTAGATTTGGGGTTAGGTTTAGATTTGGGCTTAGGTTTAGATTTTAGGTTTAGATTTGGGGTTAGGCTTAAATTTTAGGATAGATTTGGGGTTAGGTTTAGATTTTAGGTTTAGATTTGAGGTTAGGTTTAGATTTGGGGTTAGGTTTAGATTTTAGGTTTAGATTTGGGGTTAGGTTTAGATCTTAGGTTTAGATTTGGGGTTAGGTTTAGATTTTAGGTTTAGATTTGGGGTTCGGTTTAGATTTGGGGTTAGGTTTAGATTTTAGGTTTAGATTTGGGGTTAGGTTTAGATTTTAGGGTTAGATTTGGGGTTAGATTTGGGGTTAGGTTTAGATTTGGGGTTAGGTTTAGATTTTAGGTTTAGATTTGGGGTTAGGTTTAGATTTGGGGTTAGGTTTAGATTTTAGGTTTAGATTTGGGGTTAGATTTGGGGATAGGTTTAGATTTGGGGTTAGGTTTAGATTTGGGGTTAGGTTTAGATTTTAGGTTTAGATTTGGGGTTAGGTTTAGATTTTACGTTTAGATTTGGGGTTAGATTTGGGGTTAGGTTTAGATTTGGGGTTAGGTTTAGATTTTACGTTTAGATTTGGGGTTAGATTTGGGGTTAGGTTTAGATTTGGGGTTAGGTTTAGATTTGGTGTTAGGTTTAGATTTTAGGTTTAGATTTGGGGTTAGGTTTAGATTTCAGGTTTAGATTTGGGGTTAGGTTTAGATTTTAGGTTTAGATTTGGGGTTAGATTTGGGGTTAGGTTTAGATTTGGGGTTAGGTTTAGATTTGGGGTTAGGTTTAGATTTTAGGTTTAGATTTGGGGTTAGGTTTAGATTTTAGGTTTAGATTTGGGGTTAGATTTGGGGTTAGGTTTAGATTTGGGGTTAGGTTTAGATTTTAGGTTTAGATTTGGGGTTAGGTTTAGATTTGGGGTTAGGTTTAGATTTTAGGTTTAGATTTTAGGTTAGGTTTAGATTTTAGGTTTAGATTTTTGGTTTAGATTTCGGGTTAGGTTTAGATTTTAGGTTTAGATTTGGGGTTAGGTTTAGATTTTAGGTTTAGATTTGGGGTTAGGTTTAGATTTGGGGTTCGGTTTAGATTTGAGGTTTAGATTTGGGGTTAGGTTTAGATTTTCGGTTTAGATTTGGGGTTAGGTTTAGATTTGGGGTTAGGTTTAGATTTTAGGTTTAGATTTGGGGTTCGGTTTAGATTTGAGGTTTAGATTTGGGGTTAGGTTTAGATTTTCGGTTTAGATTTGGGGTTAGGTTTAGATTTTAGGTTTAGATTTGGGGTTAGATTTGGGGTTAGGTTTAGATTTGGGGTTAGGTTTAGATTTTAGGTTTAGATTTGGGGTTAGGTTAAGATTTGGGGTTAGGTTTAGATTTTAGGTTTAGATTTGGGGTTAGGTTTAGATTTTAGGTTTAGATTTGGGGTTAGGTTTAGATTTGGGGTTAGGTTTAGATTTTAGGTTTAGATTTGGGGTTAGATTTGGGGTTAGGTTTAGATTTTCGGTTTAGATTTGGGGTTAGGTTTAGATATGGGGTTAGGTTTAGATTTTAGGTTTAGATTTGGGGTTAGGTTTAGATTTTAGGTTTAGATTTGGGGTTCGGTTTAGATTTGGGGTTAGGTTTAGATTTTAGGTTTAGATTTGGGGTTAGGTTTAGATTTGGGGTTAGGTTTAGATTTTAGGTTTAGATTTGGGGTTAGGTTTAGATTTTAGGTTTAGATTTGTGATTAGGTTTAGATTTGGGGTTAGGTTTAGATTTTAGGTTTAGATTTGGGGTTAGGTTTAGATTTTACGTTTAGATTTGGGGTTAGATTTGGGGTTAGGTTTAGATTTGGGGTTAGGTTTAGATTTGGTGTTAGGTTTAGATTTTAGGTTTAGATTTGGGGTTAGGTTTAGATTTCAGGTTTAGATTTGGGGTTAGGTTTAGATTTTAGGTTTAGATTTGGGGTTAGGTTTAGATTTGGGGTTAGGTTTAGATTTGGTGTTAGGTTTAGATTTTAGGTTTAGATTTGGGGTTAGGTTTAGATTTTAGGTTTAGATTTGGGGTTAGGTTTAGATTTTAGGTTTAGATTTGTGATTAGGTTTAGATTTGGGGTTAGGTTTAGATTTTAGGTTTAGATTTGGGGTTAGGTTTAGATTTTACGTTTAGATTTGGGGTTAGATTTGGGGTTAGGTTTAGATTTGGGGTTAGGTTTAGATTTGGTGTTAGGTTTAGATTTTAGGTTTAGATTTGGGGTTAGGTTTAGATTTTAGGTTTAGATTTGGGGTTAAGTTTAGATTTGGGGTTAGGTTTAGATTTTAGGTTTAGATTTGGGGTTAGGTTTAGATTTTAGGTTTAGATTTGGGGTTAGGTTTAGATTTGGGGTTAGGTTTAGATTTTAGGTTTAGATTTGGGGTTAGGTTTAGATTTTAGGTTAGGTTTAGATTTTAGGTTTAGATTTTAGGTTTAGATTTGGGGTTAGGTTTAGATTTTAGGTTTAGATTTGGGGTTAGGTTTAGATTTCGGGTTAGGTTTAGATTTTAGGTTTAGATTTGGGGTTAGGTTTAGATTTTCAGTTTAGATTTGGGGTTAGGTTTAGATTTTCGGTTTAGATTTGGGGTTAGGTTTAGATTTGGGCTTAGGTTTAGATTTTAGGTTTAGATTTGGGGTTAGGCTTAAATTTTAGGATAGATTTGGGGTTAGGTTTAGATTTTAGGTTTAGATTTGAGGTTAGGTTTAGATTTGGGGTTAGGTTTAGATTTTAGGTTTAGATTTGGGGTTAGGTATAGATCTTAGGTTTAGATTTGGGGTTAGGTTTAGATTTTAGGTTTAGATTTGGGGTTCGGTTTAGATTTGGGGTTAGGTTTAGATTTTAGGTTTAGATTTGGGGTTAGGTTTAGATTTTAGGGTTAGATTTGGGGTTAGGTTTAGATTTGGGGTTAGGTTTAGATTTGGGGTTAGGTTTAGATTTTAGGTTTAGATTTGGGGTTAGGTTTAGATTTTAGGTTTAGATTTGGGGTTAGATTTGGGGTTAGGTTTAGATTTGGGGTTAGGTTTAGATTTTAGGTTTAGATTTGGGGTTAGGTTTAGATTTGGGGTTAGGTTTAGATTTTAGGTTTAGATTTGGGGTTAGGTTTAGATTTTAGGTTAGGTTTAGATTTTAGGTTTAGATTTGGGGTTAGGTTTAGATTTTAGGTTTAGATTTGGGGTTAGGTTTAGATTTGGGGTTAGGTTTAGATTTTAGGTTTAGATTTTAGGTTTAGATTTGGGGTTAGGTTTAGATTTTAGGTTTAGATTTGGGGTTAGGTTTAGATTTTAGGTTTAGATTTGGGGTTAGGTTTAGATTTGGGGTTTAGATTTGGGGTTAGGTTTAGATTTTAGGTTTAGATTTGGGGTTAGGTTTAGATTTGGGGTTAGGTTTAGATTTTAGGTTTAGATTTGGGGTTAGGTTTAGATTTTAGGTTAGGTTTAGATTTTAGGTTTAGATTTGGGGTTAGGTTTAGATTTTCGGTTTAGATTTGGGGTTAGGTTTAGATTTTCGGTTTAGATTTGGGGTTAGGTTTAGATTTGGGCTTAGGTTTAGATTTTAGGTTTAGATTTGGGGTTAGGCTTAAATTTTAGGATAGATTTGGGGTTAGGTTTAGATTTTAGGTTTAGATTTGAGGTTAGGTTTAGATTTGGGGTTAGGTTTAGATTTTAGGTTTAGATTTGGGGTTAGGTTTAGATCTTAGGTTTAGATTTGGGGTTAGGTTTAGATTTTAGGTTTAGATTTGGGGTTCGGTTTAGATTTGGGGTTAGGTTTAGATTTTAGGTTTAGATTTGGGGTTAGGTTTAGATTTTAGGGTTAGATTTGGGGTTAGATTTGGGGTTAGGTTTAGATTTGGGGTTAGGTTTAGATTTTAGGTTTAGATTTGGGGTTAGGTTTAGATTTGGGGTTAGGTTTAGATTTTAGGTTTAGATTTGGGGTTAGATTTGGGGATAGGTTTAGATTTGGGGTTAGGTTTAGATTTGGGGTTAGGTTTAGATTTTAGGTTTAGATTTGGGGTTAGGTTTAGATTTTACGTTTAGATTTGGGGTTAGATTTGGGGTTAGGTTTAGATTTGGGGTTAGGTTTAGATTTTACGTTTAGATTTGGGGTTAGATTTGGGGTTAGGTTTAGATTTGGGGTTAGGTTTAGATTTGGTGTTAGGTTTAGATTTTAGGTTTAGATTTGGGGTTAGGTTTAGATTTCAGGTTTAGATTTGGGGTTAGGTTTAGATTTTAGGTTTAGATTTGGGGTTAGATTTGGGGTTAGGTTTAGATTTGGGGTTAGGTTTAGATTTGGGGTTAGGTTTAGATTTTAGGTTTAGATTTGGGGTTAGGTTTAGATTTTAGGTTTAGATTTGGGGTTAGATTTGGGGTTAGGTTTAGATTTGGGGTTAGGTTTAGATTTTAGGTTTAGATTTGGGGTTAGGTTTAGATTTGGGGTTAGGTTTAGATTTTAGGTTTAGATTTTAGGTTAGGTTTAGATTTTAGGTTTAGATTTTTGGTTTAGATTTCGGGTTAGGTTTAGATTTTAGGTTTAGATTTGGGGTTAGGTTTAGATTTTAGGTTTAGATTTGGGGTTAGGTTTAGATTTGGGGTTCGGTTTAGATTTGAGGTTTAGATTTGGGGTTAGGTTTAGATTTTCGGTTTAGATTTGGGGTTAGGTTTAGATTTGGGGTTAGGTTTAGATTTTAGGTTTAGATTTGGGGTTCGGTTTAGATTTGAGGTTTAGATTTGGGGTTAGGTTTAGATTTTCGGTTTAGATTTGGGGTTAGGTTTAGATTTTAGGTTTAGATTTGGGGTTAGATTTGGGGTTAGGTTTAGATTTGGGGTTAGGTTTAGATTTTAGGTTTAGATTTGGGGTTAGGTTAAGATTTGGGGTTAGGTTTAGATTTTAGGTTTAGATTTGGGGTTAGGTTTAGATTTTAGGTTTAGATTTGGGGTTAGGTTTAGATTTGGGGTTAGGTTTAGATTTTAGGTTTAGATTTGGGGTTAGATTTGGGGTTAGGTTTAGATTTTCGGTTTAGATTTGGGGTTAGGTTTAGATATGGGGTTAGGTTTAGATTTTAGGTTTAGATTTGGGGTTAGGTTTAGATTTTAGGTTTAGATTTGGGGTTCGGTTTAGATTTGGGGTTAGGTTTAGATTTTAGGTTTAGATTTGGGGTTAGGTTTAGATTTGGGGTTAGGTTTAGATTTTAGGTTTAGATTTGGGGTTAGGTTTAGATTTTAGGTTTAGATTTGTGATTAGGTTTAGATTTGGGGTTAGGTTTAGATTTTAGGTTTAGATTTGGGGTTAGGTTTAGATTTTACGTTTAGATTTGGGGTTAGATTTGGGGTTAGGTTTAGATTTGGGGTTAGGTTTAGATTTGGTGTTAGGTTTAGATTTTAGGTTTAGATTTGGGGTTAGGTTTAGATTTCAGGTTTAGATTTGGGGTTAGGTTTAGATTTTAGGTTTAGATTTGGGGTTAGATTTGGGGTTAGGTTTAGATTTGGGGTTAGGTTTAGATTTGGGGTTAGGTTTAGATTTGGTGTTAGGTTTAGATTTTAGGTTTAGATTTGGGGTTAGGTTTAGATTTTAGGTTTAGATTTGGGGTTAGGTTTAGATTTTAGGTTTAGATTTGTGATTAGGTTTAGATTTGGGGTTAGGTTTAGATTTTAGGTTTAGATTTGGGGTTAGGTTTAGATTTTACGTTTAGATTTGGGGTTAGATTTGGGGTTAGGTTTAGATTTGGGGTTAGGTTTAGATTTGGTGTTAGGTTTAGATTTTAGGTTTAGATTTGGGGTTAGGTTTAGATTTTAGGTTTAGATTTGGGGTTAAGTTTAGATTTGGGGTTAGGTTTAGATTTTAGGTTTAGATTTGGGGTTAGGTTTAGATTTTAGGTTTAGATTTGGGGTTAGGTTTAGATTTGGGGTTAGGTTTAGATTTTAGGTTTAGATTTGGGGTTAGGTTTAGATTTTAGGTTAGGTTTAGATTTTAGGTTTAGATTTTAGGTTTAGATTTGGGGTTAGGTTTAGATTTTAGGTTTAGATTTGGGGTTAGGTTTAGATTTCGGGTTAGGTTTAGATTTTAGGTTTAGATTTGGGGTTAGGTTTAGATTTTCAGTTTAGATTTGGGGTTAGGTTTAGATTTTCGGTTTAGATTTGGGGTTAGGTTTAGATTTGGGCTTAGGTTTAGATTTTAGGTTTAGATTTGGGGTTAGGCTTAAATTTTAGGATAGATTTGGGGTTAGGTTTAGATTTTAGGTTTAGATTTGAGGTTAGGTTTAGATTTGGGGTTAGGTTTAGATTTTAGGTTTAGATTTGGGGTTAGGTATAGATCTTAGGTTTAGATTTGGGGTTAGGTTTAGATTTTAGGTTTAGATTTGGGGTTCGGTTTAGATTTGGGGTTAGGTTTAGATTTTAGGGTTAGATTTGGGGTTAGGTTTAGATTTGGGGTTAGGTTTAGATTTGGGGTTAGGTTTAGATTTTAGGTTTAGATTTGGGGTTAGGTTTAGATTTTAGGTTTAGATTTGGGGTTAGATTTGGGGTTAGGTTTAGATTTGGGGTTAGGTTTAGATTTTAGGTTTAGATTTGGGGTTAGGTTTAGATTTGGGGTTAGGTTTAGATTTTAGGTTTAGATTTGGGGTTAGGTGTAGATTTGGGGTTAGGTTTAGATTTTAGGTTTAGATTTGGGGTTAGGTTTAGATTTTAGGTTTAGATTTGGGGTTAGGTTTAGATTTTAGGTTAGGTTTAGATTTTAGGTTTAGATTTTAGGTTTAGATTTGGGGTTAGGTTTAGATTTTAGGTTTAGATTTGGGGTTAGGTTTAGATTTTAGGTTAGGTTTAGATTTTAGGTTTAGATTTGGGGTTAGGTTTAGATTTTAGGTTTAGATTTGGGGTTAGGTTTAGATTTGGGGTTAGGTTTAGATTTTAGGTTTAGATTTTAGGTTTAGATTTGGGGTTAGGTTTAGATTTTAGGTTTAGATTTGGGGTTAGGTTTAGATTTTAGGTTTAGATTTGGGGTTAGGTTTAGATTTGGGGTTTAGATTTGGGGTTAGGTTTAGATTTTAGGTTTAGATTTGGGGTTAGGTTTAGATTTGGGGTTAGGTTTAGATTTTAGGTTTAGATTTGGGGTTAGGTTTAGATTTTAGGTTAGGTTTAGATTTTAGGTTTAGATTTGGGGTTAGGTTTAGATTTTCGGTTTAGATTTGGGGTTAGGTTTAGATTTTCGGTTTAGATTTGGGGTTAGATTTAGATTTGGGCTTAGGTTTAGATTTTAGGTTTAGATTTGGGGTTAGGCTTAAATTTTAGGATAGATTTGGGGTTAGGTTTAGATTTTAGGTTTAGATTTGAGGTTAGGTTTAGATTTGGGGTTAGGTTTAGATTTTAGGTTTAGATTTGGGGTTAGGTTTAGATCTTAGGTTTAGATTTGGGGTTAGGTTTAGATTTTAGGTTTAGATTTGGGGTTCGGTTTAGATTTGGGGTTAGGTTTAGATTTTAGGTTTAGATTTGGGGTTAGGTTTAGATTTTAGGGTTAGATTTGGGGTTAGATTTGGGGTTAGGTTTAGATTTGGGGTTAGGTTTAGATTTTAGGTTTAGATTTGGGGTTAGGTTTAGATTTGGGGTTAGGTTTAGATTTTAGGTTTAGATTTGGGGTTAGATTTGGGGATAGGTTTAGATTTGGGGTTAGGTTTAGATTTGGGGTTAGGTTTAGATTTTAGGTTTAGATTTGGGGTTAGGTTTAGATTTTACGTTTAGATTTGGGGTTAGATTTGGGGTTAGGTTTAGATTTGGGGTTAGGTTTAGATTTTACGTTTAGATTTGGGGTTAGATTTGGGGTTAGGTTTAGATTTGGGGTTAGGTTTAGATTTGGTGTTAGGTTTAGATTTTAGGTTTAGATTTGGGGTTAGGTTTAGATTTCAGGTTTAGATTTGGGGTTAGGTTTAGATTTTAGGTTTAGATTTGGGGTTAGATTTGGGGTTAGGTTTAGATTTGGGGTTAGGTTTAGATTTGGGGTTAGGTTTAGATTTTAGGTTTAGATTTGGGGTTAGGTTTAGATTTTAGGTTTAGATTTGGGGTTAGATTTGGGGTTAGGTTTAGATTTGGGGTTAGGTTTAGATTTTAGGTTTAGATTTGGGGTTAGGTTTAGATTTGGGGTTAGGTTTAGATTTTAGGTTTAGATTTTAGGTTAGGTTTAGATTTTAGGTTTAGATTTTAGGTTTAGATTTCGGGTTAGGTTTAGATTTTAGGTTTAGATTTGGGGTTAGGTTTAGATTTTAGGTTTAGATTTGGGGTTAGGTTTAGATTTGGGGTTAGGTTTAGATTTGGGGTTCGGTTTAGATTTGAGGTTTAGATTTGGGGTTAGGTTTAGATTTTCGGTTTAGATTTGGGGTTAGGTTTAGATTTGGGGTTAGGTTTAGATTTTAGGTTTAGATTTGGGGTTCGGTTTAGATTTGAGGTTTAGATTTGGGGTTAGGTTTAGATTTTCGGTTTAGATTTGGGGTTAGGTTTAGATTTTAGGTTTAGATTTGGGGTTAGATTTGGGGTTAGGTTTAGATTTGGGGTTAGGTTTAGATTTTAGGTTTAGATTTGGGGTTAGGTTAAGATTTGGGGTTAGGTTTAGATTTTAGGTTTAGATTTGGGGTTAGGTTTAGATTTTAGGTTTAGATTTGGGGTTAGGTTTAGATTTGGGGTTAGGTTTAGATTTTAGGTTTAGATTTGGGGTTAGATTTGGGGTTAGGTTTAGATTTTCGGTTTAGATTTGGGGTTAGGTTTAGATATGGGGTTAGGTTTAGATTTTAGGTTTAGATTTGGGGTTAGGTTTAGATTTTAGGTTTAGATTTGGGGTTCGGTTTAGATTTGGGGTTAGGTTTAGATTTTAGGTTTAGATTTGGGGTTAGGTTTAGATTTGGGGTTAGGTTTAGATTTTAGGTTTAGATTTGGGGTTAGGTTTAGATTTTAGGTTAGGTTTAGATTTTAGGTTTAGATTTTAGGTTTAGATTTGCGGTTAGGTTTAGATTTTAGGTTTAGATTTGGGGTTAGGTTTAGATTTTAGGTTTAGATTTGGGGTTAGGTTTAGATTTTAGGTTTAGATTTGGGGTTAGGTTTAGATTTGGGGTTAGGTTTAGATTTTAGGTTTAGATTTGGGGTTAGGTTTAGATTTTAGGTTTAGATTTGTGATTAGGTTTAGATTTGGGGTTAGGTTTAGATTTTAGGTTTAGATTTGGGGTTAGGTTTAGATTTTACGTTTAGATTTGGGGTTAGATTTGGGGTTAGGTTTAGATTTGGGGTTAGGTTTAGATTTGGTGTTAGGTTTAGATTTTAGGTTTAGATTTGGGGTTAGGTTTAGATTTCAGGTTTAGATTTGGGGTTAGGTTTAGATTTTAGGTTTAGATTTGGGGTTAGATTTGGGGTTAGGTTTAGATTTGGGGTTAGGTTTAGATTTGGGGTTAGGTTTAGATTTGGTGTTAGGTTTAGATTTTAGGTTTAGATTTGGGGTTAGGTTTAGATTTTAGGTTTAGATTTGGGGTTAGGTTTAGATTTTAGGTTTAGATTTGTGATTAGGTTTAGATTTGGGGTTAGGTTTAGATTTTAGGTTTAGATTTGGGGTTAGGTTTAGATTTTACGTTTAGATTTGGGGTTAGATTTGGGGTTAGGTTTAGATTTGGGGTTAGGTTTAGATTTGGTGTTAGGTTTAGATTTTAGGTTTAGATTTGGGGTTAGGTTTAGATTTTAGGTTTAGATTTGGGGTTAAGTTTAGATTTGGGGTTAGGTTTAGATTTTAGGTTTAGATTTGGGGTTAGGTTTAGATTTGGGGTTAGGTTTAGATTTTAGGTTTAGATTTGGGGTTAGGTTTAGATTTGGGGTTAGGTTTAGATTTTAGGTTTAGATTTGGGGTTAGGTTTAGATTTTAGGTTAGGTTTAGATTTTAGGTTTAGATTTTAGGTTTAGATTTGGGGTTAGGTTTAGATTTTAGGTTTAGATTTGGGGTTAGGTTTAGATTTCGGGTTAGGTTTAGATTTTAGGTTTAGATTTGGGGTTAGGTTTAGATTTTCAGTTTAGATTTGGGGTTAGGTTTAGATTTTCGGTTTAGATTTGGGGTTAGGTTTAGATTTGGGCTTAGGTTTAGATTTTAGGTTTAGATTTGGGGTTAGGCTTAAATTTTAGGATAGATTTGGGGTTAGGTTTAGATTTTAGGTTTAGATTTGAGGTTAGGTTTAGATTTGGGGTTAGGTTTAGATTTTAGGTTTAGATTTGGGGTTAGGTTTAGATCTTAGGTTTAGATTTGGGGTTAGGTTTAGATTTTAGGTTTAGATTTGGGGTTCGGTTTAGATTTGGGGTTAGGTTTAGATTTTAGGTTTAGATTTGGGGTTAGGTTTAGATTTTAGGGTTAGATTTGGGGTTAGATTTGGGGTTAGGTTTAGATTTGGGGTTAGGTTTAGATTTTAGGTTTAGATTTGGGGTTAGGTTTAGATTTGGGGTTAGGTTTAGATTTTAGGTTTAGATTTGGGGTTAGATTTGGGGTTAGGTTTAGATTTGGGGTTAGGTTTAGATTTGGGGTTAGGTTTAGATTTGGTGTTAGGTTTAGATTTTAGGTTTAGATTTGGGGTTAGGTTTAGATTTTAGGTTTAGATTTGGGGTTAGATTTGGGGTTAGGTTTAGATTTGGTGTTAGGTTTAGATTTTAGGTTTAGATTTGGGGTTAGGTTTATATTTTAGGTTTAGATTTGGGGTTAGGTTTAGATTTTAGGTTTAGATTTGGGGTTAGGTTTAGATTTTACATTTAGATTTGGGGTTAGATTTGGGGTTAGGTTTAGATTTGGGGTTAGGTTTAGATTTGGTGTTAGGTTTAGATTTTAGGTTTAGATTTGGGGTTAGGTTTAGATTTCAGGTTTAGATTTGGGGTTAGGTTTAGATTTTAGGTTTAGATTTGGGGTTAGATTTGGGGTTAGGTTTAGATTTGGGGTTAGGTTTAGATTTGGGGTTAGGTTTAGATTTTAGGTTTAGATTTGGGGTTAGGTTTAGATTTTAGGTTTAGATTTGGGGTTAGATTTGGGGTTAGGTTTAGATTTGGGGTTAGGTTTAGATTTTAGGTTTAGATTTGGGGTTAGGTTTAGATTTGGGGTTAGGTTTAGATTTTAGGTTCAGATTTTAGGTTTAGATTTCGGGTTAGGTTTAGATTTTAGGTTTAGATTTGGGGTTAGGTTTAGATTTTAGGTTTAGATTTGGGGTTAGGTTTAGATTTGGGGTTAGGTTTAGATTTGGGGTTCGGTTTAGATTTGAGGTTTAGATTTGGGGTTAGGTTTAGATTTTCGGTTTAGATTTGGGGTTAGGTTTAGATTTGGGGTTAGGTTTAGATTTTAGGTTTAGATTTGGGGTTCGGTTTAGATTTGAGGTTTAGATTTGGGGTTAGGTTTAGATTTTCGGTTTAGATTTGGGGTTAGGTTTAGATTTTAGGTTTAGATTTGGGGTTAGATTTGGGGTTAGGTTTAGATTTGGGGTTAGGTTTAGATTTTAGGTTTAGATTTGGGGTTAGGTTAAGATTTGGGGTTAGGTTTAGATTTTAGGTTTAGATTTGGGGTTAGGTTTAGATTTTAGGTTTAGATTTGGGGTTAGGTTTAGATTTGGGGTTAGGTTTAGATTTTAGGTTTAGATTTGGGGTTAGATTTGGGGTTAGGTTTAGATTTTCGGTTTAGATTTGGGGTTAGGTTTAGATATGGGGTTAGGTTTAGATTTTAGGTTTAGATTTGGGGTTAGGTTTAGATTTTAGGTTTAGATTTGGGGTTCGGTTTAGATTTGGGGTTAGGTTTAGATTTTAGGTTTAGATTTGGGGTTAGGTTTAGATTTGGGGTTAGGTTTAGATTTTAGGTTTAGATTTGGGGTTAGGTTTAGATTTTAGGTTAGGTTTAGATTTTAGGTTTAGATTTTAGGTTTAGATTTGCGGTTAGGTTTAGATTTTAGGTTTAGATTTGGGGTTAGGTTTAGATTTTAGGTTTAGATTTGGGGTTAGGTTTAGATTTTAGGTTTAGATTTGGGGTTAGGTTTAGATTTGGGGTTAGGTTTAGATTTTAGGTTTAGATTTGGGGTTAGGTTTAGATTTTAGGTTTAGATTTGTGATTAGGTTTAGATTTGGGGTTAGGTTTAGATTTTAGTTTTAGATTTGGGGTTAGGTTTAGATTTTACGTTTAGATTTGGGGTTAGATTTGGGGTTAGGTTTAGATTTGGGGTTAGGTTTAGATTTGGTGTTAGGTTTAGATTTTAGGTTTAGATTTGGGGTTAGGTTTAGATTTCAGGTTTAGATTTGGGGTTAGGTTTAGATTTTAGGTTTAGATTTGGGGTTAGATTTGGGGTTAGGTTTAGATTTGGGGTTAGGTTTAGATTTGGGGTTAGGTTTAGATTTGGTGTTAGGTTTAGATTTTAGGTTTAGATTTGGGGTTAGGTTTAGATTTTAGGTTTAGATTTGGGGTTAGATTTGGGGTTAGGTTTAGATTTGGTGTTAGGTTTAGATTTTAGGTTTAGATTTGGGGTTAGGTTTAGATTTTAGGTTTAGATTTGGGGTTAGGTTTAGATTTTAGGTTTAGATTTTAGGTTAGGTTTAGATTTTAGGTTTAGATTTTAGGTTTAGATTTCGGGTTAGGTTTAGATTTTAGGTTTAGATTTGGTGTTAGGTTTAGATTTTAGGTTTAGATTTGGGGTTAAGTTTAGATTTGGGGTTAAGTTTAGATTTTAGGTTTAGATTTGGGGTTAGGTTTAGATTTTAGGTTTAGATTTGGGGTTAGGTTTAGATTTGGGGTTAGGTTTAGATTTTAGGTTTAGATTTGGGGTTAGGTTTAGATTTGGGGTTAGGTTTAGATTTTAGGTTTAGATTTGGGGTTAGGTTTAGATTTTAGGTTTAGATTTGGGGTTAGGTTTAGATTTTAGGTTAGGTTTAGATTTTAGGTTTAGATTTTAGGTTTAGATTTGGGGTTAGGTTTAGATTTTAGGTTTAGATTTGGGGTTAGGTTTAGATTTGGGGTTAGGTTTAGATTTTAGGTTTAGATTTGGGGTTAGGTTTAGATTTTAGGTTTAGATTTGGGGTTAGGTTTAGATTTGGGGTTAGGTTTAGATTTTAGGTTTAGATTTTAGGTTTAGATTTGGGGTTAGGTTTAGATTTTAGGTTTAGATTTGGGGTTAGGTTTAGATTTTAGGTTTAGATTTGGGGTTAGGTTTAGATTTGGGGTTAGGTTTACATTTTAGGTTTAGATTTGGGGTTAGGTTTAGATTTTAGGTTAGGTTTAGATTTTAGGTTTAGATTTGGGGTTAGGTGTAGATTTTCGGTTTAGATTTGGGGTTAGGTTTAGATTTTCGGTTTAGATTTGGGGTTAGGTTTAGATTTGGGCTTAGGTTTAGATTTTAGGTTTAGATTTGGGGTTAGGCTTAAATTTTAGGATAGATTTGGGGTTAGGTTTAGATTTTAGGTTTAGATTTGAGGTTAGGTTTAGATTTGGGGTTAGGTTTAGATTTGGGGTTAGGTTTAGATTTTAGGTTTAGATTTGGGGTTAGGTTTAGATCTTAGGTTTAGATTTGGGGTTAGGTTTAGATTTTAGGTTTAGATTTGGGGTTCGGTATAGATTTGGGGTTAGGTTTAGATTTTAGGTTTAGATTTGGGGTTAGGTTTAGATTTTAGGGTTAGATTTGGGGTTAGATTTGGGGTTAGGTTTAGATTTGGGGTTAGGTTTAGATTTTAGGTTTAGATTTGGGGTTAGGTTTAGATTTGGGGTTAGGTTTAGATTTTAGGTTTAGATTTGGGGTTAGATTTGGGGATAGGTTTAGATTTGGGGTTAGGTTTAGATTTTGGGTTAGGTTTAGATTTTAGGTTTAGATTTGGGGTTAGGTTTAGATTTTACGTTTAGATTTGGGGTTAGATTTGGGGTTAGGTTTAGATTTGGGGTTAGGTTTAGATTTTACGTTTAGATTTGGGGTTAGATTTGGGGTTAGGTTTAGATTTGGGGTTAGGTTTAGATTTGGGGTTAGGTTTAGATTTTAGGTTTAGATTTGGGGTTAGGTTTAGATTTCAGGTTTAGATTTGGGGTTAGGTTTAGATTTTAGGTTTAGAGTTGGGGTTAGATTTGGGGTTAGGTTTAGATTTGGGGTTAGGTTTAGATTTGGGGTTAGGTTTAGATTTTAGGTTTAGATTTGGGATTAGGTTTAGATTTAGGTTTAGATTTGGGGTTAGATTTGGGGTTAGGTTTAGATTTGGTGTTAGGTTTAGATTTTAGGTTTAGATTTGGGGTTAGGTTTAGATTTTAGGTTTAGATTTGGGGTTAGGTTTAGATTTTAGGTTTAGATTTTAGGTTAGGTTTAGATTTTAGGTTTAGATTTTAGGTTTAGATTTCGGGTTAGGTTTAGATTTTAGGTTTAGATTTGGGGTTAGGTTTAGATTTTAGGTTTAGATTTGGGGTTAAGTTTAGATTTGGGGTTAGGTTTAGATTTTAGGTTTAGATTTGGGGTTAGGTTTAGATTTTAGGTTTAGATTTGGGGTTAGGTTTAGATTTGGGGTTAGGTTTAGATTTTAGGTTTAGATTTGGGGTTAGGTTTAGATTTGGGGTTAGGTTTAGATTTTTGGTTTAGATTTGGGGTTAGGTTTAGATTTTAGCTTTAGATTTGGGGTTAGGTTTAGATTTTAGGTTAGGTTTAGATTTTAGGTTTAGATTTTAGGTTTAGATTTGGGGTTAGGTTTAGATTTTAGGTTTAGATTTGGGGTTAGGTTTAGATTTGGGGTTAGGTTTAGATTTTAGGTTTAGATTTGGGGTTAGGTTTAGATTTTAGGTTTAGATTTGGGGTTAGGTTTAGATTTGGGGTTAGGTTTAGATTTTAGGTTTAGATTTTAGGTTTAGATTTGGGGTTAGGTTTAGATTTTAGGTTTAGATTTGGGGTTAGGTTTAGATTTTAGGTTTAGATTTGGGGTTAGGTTTAGATTTGGGGTTTAGATTTGGGGTTAGGTTTAGATTTTAGGTTTAGATTTGGGGTTAGGTTTAGATTTGGGGTTAGGTTTAGATTTTAGGTTTAGATTTGGGGTTAGGTTTAGATTTGGGGTTAGGTTTAGATTTTAGGTTTAGATTTGGGGTTAGGTTTAGATTTTCGGTTTAGATTTGGGGTTAGGTTTAGATTTTCGGTTTAGATTTGGGGTTAGGTTTAGATTTGGGCTTAGGTTTAGATTTTAGGTTTAGATTTGGGGTTAGGCTTAAATTTTAGGATAGATTTGGGGTTAGGTTTAGATTTTAGGTTTAGATTTGAGGTTAGGTTTAGATTTGGGGTTAGGTTTAGATTTGGGGTTAGGTTTAGATTTTAGGTTTAGATTTGGGGTTAGGTTTAGATCTTAGGTTTAGATTTGGGGTTAGGTTTAGATTTTAGGTTTAGATTTGGGGTTTGGTTTAGATTTGGGGTTAGGTTTAGATTTTAGGTTTAGATTTGGGGTTAGGTTTAGATTTTAGGGTTATATTTGGGGTTAGATTTGGGGTTAGGTTTAGATTTGGGGTTAGGTTTAGATTTTAGGTTTAGATTTGGGGTTAGGTTTAGATTTGGGGTTAGGTTTAGATTTTAGGTTTAGATTTGGGGTTAGATTTGGGGATAGGTTTAGATTTGGGGTTAGGTTTAGATTTGGGGTTAGGTTTAGATTTTAGGTTTAGATTTGGGGTTAGGTTTAGATTTGGGGTTAGGTTTAGATTTTCGGTTTAGATTTGGGGTTAGGTTTAGATTTGGGGTTAGGTTTAGATTTTAGGTTTAGATTTGGGGTTAGGTTTAGATTTTAGGTTTAGATTTGGGGTTAGGTTTAGATTTGGGGTTAGGTTTAGATTTTAGGTTTAGATTTGGGGTTAGTTTTAGATTTTAGGTTAGGTTTACATTTTAGGTTTAGATTTTAGGTTTAGATTTGCGGTTAGGTTTAGATTTTAGGTTTAGATTTGGGGTTAGGTTTAGATTTTAGGTTTAGATTTGGGGTTAGGTTTAGATTTTAGGTTTAGATTTGGGGTTAGGTTTAGATTTGGGGTTAGGTTTAGATTTTAGGTTTAGATTTGGGGTTACGTTTAGATTTTAGGTTAGGTTTAGATTTTAGGTTTAGATTTTAGGTTTAGATTTGCGGTTAGGTTTAGATTTTAGGTTTAGATTTGGGGTTAGGTTTAGATTTTAGGTTTAGATTTGGGGTTAGGTTTAGATTTTAGGTTTAGATTTGGGGTTAGGTTTAGATTTCGGGTTAGGTTTAGATTTTAGGTTTAGATTTGGGGTTAGGTTTAGATTTTAGGTTTAGATTTGGGGTTAGGTTTAGATGTGGGGTTAGGTTTAGATTTTAGGTTTAGATTTGGGGTTAGGTTTAGATTTTAGGTTTGGATTTAAGGTTAGGTTTAGATTTTAGGTTTAGATTTGGGGTTAGGTTTAGATTTTCGGTTTAGATTTGGGGTTAGGTTTAGATTTGGGGTTAGGTTTAGATTTTAGGTTTAGATTTGGGGTTAGGTTTAGATTTTAGGTTTAGATTTGGGGTTAGATTTGGGGTTAGGTTTAGATTTGGGGTTTAGATTTGGGGTTAGGTTTAGATTTGGGGTTAGGTTTAGATTTTAGGTTTAGATTTGGGGTTAGGTTTAGATTTGGGGTTAGGTTTAGAGTTCAGGTTTAGATTTGGGGTTAGGTTTAGATTTTAGTTTTAGATTTGGGGTTAGATTTGGGGTTAGGTTTAGATTTGGGGTTAGGTTTAGATTTGGGGTTAGGTTTAGATTTGGTGTTAGGTTTAGATTTTAGGTTTAGATTTGGGGTTAGGTTTAGATTTCAGGTTTAGATTTGGGGTTAGATTTGGGGTTAGGTTTAGATTTGGGGTTAGGTTTAGATTTGGTGTATAGGTTTAGATTTTAGGTTTAGATTTGGGGTTAGGTTTAGATTTTAGGTTTAGATTTGGGGTTAGGTTTAGATTTTAGGTTTAGATTTGGGGTTAGGTTTAGATTTGGGGTTAGGTTTAGATTTTAGGTTTAGATTTGGAGTTAGGTTTAGATTTTAGGTTAGGTTTAGATTTTAGGTTTAGATTTTAGGTTTAGATTTGGGGTTAGGTTTAGATTTGGGGTTAGGTTTAGATTTTAGGTTTAGATTTGGGGTTAGGTTTAGATCTTAGGTTTAGATTTGGGGTTAGGTTTAGATTTTAGGTTTAGATTTGGGGTTCGGTATAGATTTGGGGTTAGGTTTAGATTTTAGGTTTAGATTTGGGGTTAGGTTTAGATTTTAGGGTTAGATTTGGGGTTAGATTTGGGGTTAGGTTTAGATTTGGGGTTAGGTTTAGATTTTAGGTTTAGATTTGGGGTTAGGTTTAGATTTGGGGTTAGGTTTAGATTTTAGGTTTAGATTTGGGGTTAGATTTGGGGATAGGTTTAGATTTGGGGTTAGGTTTAGATTTTGGGTTAGGTTTAGATTTTAGGTTTAGATTTGGGGTTAGGTTTAGATTTTACGTTTAGATTTGGGGTTAGATTTGGGGTTAGGTTTAGATTTGGGGTTAGGTTTAGATTTTACGTTTAGATTTGGGGTTAGATTTGGGGTTAGGTTTAGATTTGGGGTTAGGTTTAGATTTGGTGTTAGGTTTAGATTTTAGGTTTAGATTTGGGGTTAGGTTTAGATTTTAGGTTTAGAGTTGGGGTTAGATTTGGGGTTAGGTTTAGATTTGGGGTTAGGTTTAGATTTGGGGTTAGGTTTAGATTTTAGGTTTAGA
Source organism: Patagioenas fasciata (assembly GCF_037038585.1). Lineage (NCBI taxonomy): Eukaryota > Metazoa > Chordata > Aves > Columbiformes > Columbidae > Patagioenas > Patagioenas fasciata. Next base: position 1,445,854 of record NW_027288800.1, read on the forward strand.
TTTTAGGTTTAGATTTGGGGTTAGGTTTAGATTTTAGGTTTAGATTTGGGGTTAGGTTTAGATTTTAGGTTTAGATTTTAGGTTAGGTTTAGATTTTAGGTTTAGATTTTAGGTTTAGATTTCGGGTTAGGTTTAGATTTTAGGTTTAGATTTGGGGTTAGGTTTAGATTTTAGGTTTAGATTTGGGGTTAAGTTTAGATTTGGGGTTAGGTTTAGATTTTAGGTTTAGATTTGGGGTTAGGTTTAGATTTTAGGTTTAGATTTGGGGTTAGGTTTAGATTTGGGGTTAGGTTTAGATTTTAGGTTTAGATTTGGGGTTAGGTTTAGATTTGGGGTTAGGTTTAGATTTTTGGTTTAGATTTGGGGTTAGGTTTAGATTTTAGCTTTAGATTTGGGGTTAGGTTTAGATTTTAGGTTAGGTTTAGATTTTAGGTTTAGATTTTAGGTTTAGATTTGGGGTTAGGTTTAGATTTTAGGTTTAGATTTGGGGTTAGGTTTAGATTTGGGGTTAGGTTTAGATTTTAGGTTTAGATTTGGGGTTAGGTTTAGATTTTAGGTTTAGATTTGGGGTTAGGTTTAGATTTGGGGTTAGGTTTAGATTTTAGGTTTAGATTTTAGGTTTAGATTTGGGGTTAGGTTTAGATTTTAGGTTTAGATTTGGGGTTAGGTTTAGATTTTAGGTTTAGATTTGGGGTTAGGTTTAGATTTGGGGTTTAGATTTGGGGTTAGGTTTAGATTTTAGGTTTAGATTTGGGGTTAGGTTTAGATTTGGGGTTAGGTTTAGATTTTAGGTTTAGATTTGGGGTTAGGTTTAGATTTGGGGTTAGGTTTAGATTTTAGGTTTAGATTTGGGGTTAGGTTTAGATTTTCGGTTTAGATTTGGGGTTAGGTTTAGATTTTCGGTTTAGATTTGGGGTTAGGTTTAGATTTGGGCTTAGGTTTAGATTTTAGGTTTAGATTTGGGGTTAGGCTTAAATTTTAGGATAGATTTGGGGTTAGGTTTAGATTTTAGGTTTAGATTTGAGGTTAGCTTTAGATTTGGGGTTAGGTTTAGATTTGGGGTTAGGTTTAGATTTTAGGTTTAGATTTGGGGTTAGGTTTAGATCTTAGGTTTAGATTTGGGGTTAGGTTTAGATTTTAGGTTTAGATTTGGGGTTCGGTTTAGATTTGGGGTTAGGTTTAGATTTTAGGTTTAGATTTGGGGTTAGGTTTAGATTTTAGGGTTATATTTGGGGTTAGATTTGGGGTTAGGTTTAGATTTGGGGTTAGGTTTAGATTTTAGGTTTAGATTTGGGGTTAGGTTTAGATTTGGGGTTAGGTTTAGATTTTAGGTTTAGATTTGGGGTTAGATTTGGGGATAGGTTTAGATTTGGGGTTAGGTTTAGATTTGAGGTTAGGTTTAGATTTTAGGTTTAGATTTGGGGTTAGGTTTAGATTTGGGGTTAGGTTTAGATTTTCGGTTTAGATTTGGGGTTAGGTTTAGATTTGGGGTTAGGTTTAGATTTTAGGTTTAGATTTGGGGTTAGGTTTAGATTTGGGGTTAGGTTTAGATTTTAGGTTTAGATTTGGGGTTAGTTTTAGATTTTAGGTTAGGTTTACATTTTAGGTTTAGATTTTAGGTTTAGATTTGCGGTTAGGTTTAGATTTTAGGTTTAGATTTGGGGTTAGGTTTAGATTTTAGGTTTAGATTTGGGGTTAGGTTTAGATTTTAGGTTTAGATTTGGGGTTAGGTTTAGATTTGGGGTTAGGTTTAGATTTTAGGTTTAGATTTGGGGTTACGTTTAGATTTTAGGTTAGGTTTAGATTTTAGGTTTAGATTTTAGGTTTAGATTTGCGGTTAGGTTTAGATTTTAGGTTTAGATTTGGGGTTAGGTTTAGATTTTAGGTTTAGATTTGGGGTTAGGTTTAGATTTCGGGTTAGGTTTAGATTTTAGGTTTAGATTTGGGGTTAGGTTTAGATTTTAGGTTTAGATTTGGGGTTAGGTTTAGATGTGGGTTTAGGTTTAGATTTTAGGTTTAGATTTGGGGTTAGGTTTAGATTTTAGGTTTGGATTTAAGGTTAGGTTTAGATTTTAGGTTTAGATTTGGGGTTAGGTTTAGATTTTCGGTTTAGATTTGGGGTTAGGTTTAGATTTTAGGTTTAGATTTGGGGTTAGGTTTAGATTTTAGGTTTAGATTTGGGGTTAGATTTGGGGTTAGGTTTAGATTTGGGGTTTAGATTTGGGGTTAGGTTTAGATTTGGGGTTAGGTTTAGATTTTAGGTTTAGATTTGGGGTTAGGTTTAGATTTGGGGTTAGGTTTAGAGTTCAGGTTTAGATTTGGGGTTAGGTTTAGATTTTAGTTTTAGATTTGGGGTTAGATTTGGGGTTAGGTTTAGATTTGGGGTTAGGTTTAGATTTGGGGTTAGGTTTAGATTTGGTGTTAGGTTTAGATTTTAGGTTTAGATTTGGGGTTAGGTTTAGATTTCAGGTTTAGATTTGGGGTTAGATTTGGGGTTAGGTTTAGATTTGGGGTTAGGTTTAGATTTGGTGTATAGGTTTAGATTTTAGGTTTAGATTTGGGGTTAGGTTTAGATTTTAGGTTTAGATTTGGGGTTAGGTTTAGATTTTAGGTTTAGATTTGGGGTTAGGTTTAGATTTGGGGTTAGGTTTAGATTTTAGGTTTAGATTTGGAGTTAGGTTTAGATTTTAGGTTAGGTTTAGATTTTAGGTTTAGATTTTAGGTTTAGATTTGGGGTTAGGTTTAGATTTGGGGTTAGGTTTAGATTTTAGGTTTAGATTTGGGGTTAGGTTTAGATCTTAGGTTTAGATTTGGGGTTAGGTTTAGATTTTAGGTTTAGATTTGGGGTTCGGTATAGATTTGGGGTTAGGTTTAGATTTTAGGTTTAGATTTGGGGTTAGGTTTAGATTTTAGGGTTAGATTTGGGGTTAGATTTGGGGTTAGGTTTAGATTTGGGGTTAGGTTTAGATTTTAGGTTTAGATTTGGGGTTAGGTTTAGATTTGGGGTTAGGTTTAGATTTTAGGTTTAGATTTGGGGTTAGATTTGGGGATAGGTTTAGATTTGGGGTTAGGTTTAGATTTTGGGTTAGGTTTAGATTTTAGGTTTAGATTTGGGGTTAGGTTTAGATTTTACGTTTAGATTTGGGGTTAGATTTGGGGTTAGGTTTAGATTTGGGGTTAGGTTTAGATTTTACGTTTAGATTTGGGGTTAGATTTGGGGTTAGGTTTAGATTTGGGGTTAGGTTTAGATTTGGTGTTAGGTTTAGATTTTAGGTTTAGATTTGGGGTTAGGTTTAGATTTTAGGTTTAGAGTTGGGGTTAGATTTGGGGTTAGGTTTAGATTTGGGGTTAGGTTTAGATTTGGGGTTAGGTTTAGATTTTAGGTTTAGATTTGGGATTAGGTTTAGATTTTAGGTTTAGATTTGGGGTTAGATTTGGGGTTAGGTTTAGATTTGGTGTTAGGTTTAGATTTTAGGTTTAGATTTGGGGTTAGGTTTAGATTTTAGGTTTAGATTTGGGGTTAGGTTTAGATTTTAGGTTTAGATTTTAGGTTAGGTTTAGATTTTAGGTTTAGATTTTAGGTTTAGATTTCGGGTTAGGTTTAGATTTTAGGTTTAGATTTGGGGTTAGGTTTAGATTTTAGGTTTAGATTTGGGGTTAAGTTTAGATTTGGGGTTAGGTTTAGATTTTAGGTTTAGATTTGGGGTTAGGTTTAGATTTTAGGTTTAGATTTGGGGTTAGGTTTAGATTTGGGGTTAGGTTTAGATTTTAGGTTTAGATTTGGGGTTAGGTTTAGATTTGGGGTTAGGTTTAGATTTTTGGTTTAGATTTGGGGTTAGGTTTAGATTTTAGCTTTAGATTTGGGGTTAGGTTTAGATTTTAGGTTAGGTTTAGATTTTAGGTTTAGATTTTAGGTTTAGATTTGGGGTTAGGTTTAGATTTTAGGTTTAGATTTGGGGTTAGGTTTAGATTTGGGGTTAGGTTTAGATTTTAGGTTTAGATTTGGGGTTAGGTTTAGATTTTAGGTTTAGATTTGGGGTTAGGTTTAGATTTGGGGTTAGGTTTAGATTTTAGGTTTAGATTTTAGGTTTAGATTTGGGGTTAGGTTTAGATTTTAGGTTTAGATTTGGGGTTAGGTTTAGATTTGGGGTTAGGTTTAGATTTTAGGTTTAGATTTGGGGTTAGGTTTAGATTTTCGGTTTAGATTTGGGGTTAGGTTTAGATTTTCGGTTTAGATTTGGGGTTAGGTTTAGATTTGGGCTTAGGTTTAGATTTTAGGTTTAGATTTGGGGTTAGGCTTAAATTTTAGGATAGATTTGGGGTTAGGGTTAGATTTTAGGTTTAGATTTGAGGTTAGGTTTAGATTTGGGGTTAGGTTTAGATTTGGGGTTAGGTTTAGATTTTAGGTTTAGATTTGGGGTTAGGTTTAGATCTTAGGTTTAGATTTGGGGTTAGGTTTAGATTTTAGGTTTAGATTTGGGGTTCGGTTTAGATTTGGGGTTAGGTTTAGATTTTAGGTTTAGATTTGGGGTTAGGTTTAGATTTTAGGGTTATATTTGGGGTTAGATTTGGGGTTAGGTTTAGATTTGGGGTTAGGTTTAGATTTTAGGTTTAGATTTGGGGTTAGGTTTAGATTTGGGGTTAGGTTTAGATTTTAGGTTTAGATTTGGGCTTAGATTTGGGGATAGGTTTAGATTTGGGGTTAGGTTTAGATTTGGGGTTAGGTTTAGATTTTAGGTTTAGATTTGGGGTTAGGTTTAGATTTGGGGTTAGGTTTAGATTTTCGGTTTAGATTTGGGGTTAGGTTTAGATTTGGGGTTAGGTTTAGATTTTAGGTTTAGATTTGGGGTTAGGTTTAGATTTTAGGTTTAGATTTGGGGTTAGGTTTAGATTTGGGGTTAGGTTTAGATTTTAGGTTTAGATTTGGGGTTAGTTTTAGATTTTAGGTTAGGTTTACATTTTAGGTTTAGATTTTAGGTTTAGATTTGCGGTTAGGTTTAGATTTTAGGTTTAGATTTGGGGTTAGGTTTAGATTTTAGGTTTAGATTTGGGGTTAGGTTTAGATTTTAGGTTTAGATTTGGGGTTAGGTTTAGATTTGGGGTTAGGTTTAGATTTTAGGTTTAGATTTGGGGTTACGTTTAGATTTTAGGTTAGGTTTAGATTTTAGGTTTAGATTTTAGGTTTAGATTTGCGGTTAGGTTTAGATTTTAGGTTTAGATTTGGGGTTAGGTTTAGATTTTAGGTTTAGATTTGGGGTTAGGTTTAGATTTTAGGTTTAGATTTGGGGTTAGGTTTAGATTTCGGGTTAGGTTTAGATTTTAGGTTTAGATTTGGGGTTAGGTTTAGATTTTAGGTTTAGATTTGGGGTTAGGTTTAGATGTGGGGTTAGGTTTAGATTTTAGGTTTAGATTTGGGGTTAGGTTTAGATTTTAGGTTTGGATTTAAGGTTAGGTTTAGATTTTAGGTTTAGATTTGGGGTTAGGTTTAGATTTTCGGTTTAGATTTGGGGTTAGGTTTAGATTTGGGGTTAGGTTTAGATTTTAGGTTTAGATTTGGGGTTAGGTTTAGATTTTAGGTTTAGATTTGGGGTTAGATTTGGGGTTAGGTTTAGATTTGGGGTTTAGATTTGGGGTTAGGTTTAGATTTGGGGTTAGGTTTAGATTTTAGGTTTAGATTTGGGGTTAGGTTTAGATTTGGGGTTAGGTTTAGAGTTCAGGTTTAGATTTGGGGTTAGGTTTAGATTTTAGTTTTAGATTTGGGGTTAGATTTGGGGTTAGGTTTAGATTTGGGGTTAGGTTTAGATTTGGGGTTAGGTTTAGATTTGGTGTTAGGTTTAGATTTTAGGTTTAGATTTGGGGTTAGGTTTAGATTTCAGGTTTAGATTTGGGGTTAGATTTGGGGTTAGGTTTAGATTTGGGGTTAGGTTTAGATTTGGTGTATAGGTTTAGATTTTAGGTTTAGATTTGGGGTTAGGTTTAGATTTTAGGTTTAGATTTGGGGTTAGGTTTAGATTTTAGGTTTAGATTTGGGGTTAGGTTTAGATTTGGGGTTAGGTTTAGATTTTAGGTTTAGATTTGGAGTTAGGTTTAGATTTTAGGTTAGGTTTAGATTTTAGGTTTAGATTTTAGGTTTAGATTTGGGGTTAGGTTTAGATTTGGGGTTAGGTTTAGATTTTAGGTTTAGATTTGGGGTTAGGTTTAGATCTTAGGTTTAGATTTGGGGTTAGGTTTAGATTTTAGGTTTAGATTTGGGGTTCGGTATAGATTTGGGGTTAGGTTTAGATTTTAGGTTTAGATTTGGGGTTAGGTTTAGATTTTAGGGTTAGATTTGGGGTTAGATTTGGGGTTAGGTTTAGATTTGGGGTTAGGTTTAGATTTTAGGTTTAGATTTGGGGTTAGGTTTAGATTTGGGGTTAGGTTTAGATTTTAGGTTTAGATTTGGGGTTAGATTTGGGGATAGGTTTAGATTTGGGGTTAGGTTTAGATTTTGGGTTAGGTTTAGATTTTAGGTTTAGATTTGGGGTTAGGTTTAGATTTTACGTTTAGATTTGGGGTTAGATTTGGGGTTAGGTTTAGATTTGGGGTTAGGTTTAGATTTTACGTTTAGATTTGGGGTTAGATTTGGGGTTAGGTTTAGATTTGGGGTTAGGTTTAGATTTGGTGTTAGGTTTAGATTTTAGGTTTAGATTTGGGGTTAGGTTTAGATTTTAGGTTTAGAGTTGGGGTTAGATTTGGGGTTAGGTTTAGATTTGGGGTTAGGTTTAGATTTGGGGTTAGGTTTAGATTTTAGGTTTAGATTTTAGGTTTAGATTTGGGGTTAGGTTTAGATTTTAGGTTTAGATTTGGGGTTAGGTTTAGATTTTAGGTTTAGATTTTAGGTTAGGTTTAGATTTTAGGTTTAGATTTTAGGTTTAGATTTCGGGTTAGGTTTAGATTTTAGGTTTAGATTTGGGGTTAGGTTTAGATTTTAGGTTTAGATTTGGGGTTAAGTTTAGATTTGGGGTTAGGTTTAGATTTTAGGTTTAGATTTGGGGTTAGGTTTAGATTTTAGGTTTAGATTTGGGGTTAGGTTTAGATTTGGGGTTAGGTTTAGATTTTAGGTTTAGATTTGGGGTTAGGTTTAGATTTGGGGTTAGGTTTAGATTTTTGGTTTAGATTTGGGGTTAGGTTTAGATTTTAGCTTTAGATTTGGGGTTAGGTTTAGATTTTAGGTTAGGTTTAGATTTTAGGTTTAGATTTTAGGTTTAGATTTGGGGTTAGGTTTAGATTTTAGGTTTAGATTTGGGGTTAGGTTTAGATTTGGGGTTAGGTTTAGATTTTAGGTTTAGATTTGGGGTTAGGTTTAGATTTTAGGTTTAGATTTGGGGTTAGGTTTAGATTTGGGGTTAGGTTTAGATTTTAGGTTTAGATTTTAGGTTTAGATTTGGGGTTAGGTTTAGATTTTAGGTTTAGATTTGGGGTTAGGTTTAGATTTTAGGTTTAGATTTGGGGTTAGGTTTAGATTTGGGGTTTAGATTTGGGGTTAGGTTTAGATTTTAGGTTTAGATTTGGGGTTAGGTTTAGATTTGGGGTTAGGTTTAGATTTTAGGTTTAGATTTGGGGTTAGGTTTAGATTTGGGGTTAGGTTTAGATTTTAGGTTTAGATTTGGGGTTAGGTTTAGATTTTCGGTTTAGATTTGGGGTTAGGTTTAGATTTTCGGTTTAGATTTGGGGTTAGGTTTAGATTTGGGCTTAGGTTTAGATTTTAGGTTTAGATTTGGGGTTAGGCTTAAATTTTAGGATAGATTTGGGGTTAGGTTTAGATTTTAGGTTTAGATTTGAGGTTAGGTTTAGATTTTGGGTTAGGTTTAGATTTGGGGTTAGGTTTAGATTTTAGGTTTAGATTTGGGGTTAGGTTTAGATCTTAGGTTTAGATTTGGGGTTAGGTTTAGATTTTAGGTTTAGATTTGGGGTTCGGTTTAGATTTGGGGTTAGGTTTAGATTTTAGGTTTAGATTTGGGGTTAGGTTTAGATTTTAGGGTTATATTTGGGGTTAGATTTGGGGTTAGGTTTAGATTTGGGGTTAGGTTTAGATTTTAGGTTTAGATTTGGGGTTAGGTTTAGATTTGGGGTTAGGTTTAGATTTTAGGTTTAGATTTGGGGTTAGATTTGGGGATAGGTTTAGATTTGGGGTTAGGTTTAGATTTGGGGTTAGGTTTCGATTTTAGGTTTAGATTTGGGGTTAGGTTTAGATTTGGGGTTAGGTTTAGATTTTCGGTTTAGATTTGGGGTTAGGTTTAGATTTGGGGTTAGGTTTAGATTTTAGGTTTAGATTTGGGGTTAGGTTTAGATTTGGGGTTAGGTTTAGATTTTAGGTTTAGATTTGGGGTTAGTTTTAGATTTTAGGTTAGGTTTACATTTTAGGTTTAGATTTTAGGTTTAGATTTGCGGTTAGGTTTAGATTTTAGGTTTAGATTTGGGGTTAGGTTTAGATTTTAGGTTTAGATTTGGGGTTAGGTTTAGATTTTAGGTTTAGATTTGGGGTTAGGTTTAGATTTGGGGTTAGGTTTAGATTTTAGGTTTAGATTTGGGGTTACGTTTAGATTTTAGGTTAGGTTTAGATTTTAGGTTTAGATTTTAGGTTTAGATTTGCGGTTAGGTTTAGATTTTAGGTTTAGATTTGGGGTTAGGTTTAGATTTTAGGTTTAGATTTGGGGTTAGGTTTAGATTTCGGGTTAGGTTTAGATTTTAGGTTTAGATTTGGGGTTAGGTTTAGATTTTAGGTTTAGATTTGGGGTTAGGTTTAGATGTGGGGTTAGGTTTAGATTTTAGGTTTAGCTTTGGGGTTAGGTTTAGATTTTAGGTTTGGATTTAAGGTTAGGTTTAGATTTTAGGTTTAGATTTGGGGTTAGGTTTAGATTTTCGGTTTAGATTTGGGGTTAGGTTTAGATTTGGGGTTAGGTTTAGATTTTAGGTTTAGATTTGGGGTTAGGTTTAGATTTTAGGTTTAGATTTGGGGTTAGATTTGGGGTTAGGTTTAGATTTGGGGTTTAGATTTGGGGTTAGGTTTAGATTTGGGGTTAGGTTTAGATTTTAGGTTTAGATTTGGGGTTAGGTTTAGATTTGGGGTTAGGTTTAGAGTTCAGGTTTAGATTTGGGGTTAGGTTTAGATTTTAGTTTTAGATTTGGGGTTAGATTTGGGGTTAGGTTTAGATTTGGGGTTAGGTTTAGATTTGGGGTTAGGTTTAGATTTGGTGTTAGGTTTAGATTTTAGGTTTAGATTTGGGGTTAGGTTTAGATTTCAGGTTTAGATTTGGGGTTAGATTTGGGGTTAGGTTTAGATTTGGGGTTAGGTTTAGATTTGGTGTATAGGTTTAGATTTTAGGTTTAGATTTGGGGTTAGGTTTAGATTTTAGGTTTAGATTTGGGGTTAGGTTTATATTTTAGGTTTAGATTTGGGGTTAGGTTTAGATTTGGGGTTAGGTTTAGATTTTAGGTTTAGATTTGGAGTTAGGTTTAGATTTTAGGTTAGGTTTAGATTTTAGGTTTAGATTTTAGGTTTAGATTTGGGGTTAGGTTTAGATTTGGGGTTAGGTTTAGATTTTAGGTTTAGATTTGGGGTTAGGTTTAGATCTTAGGTTTAGATTTGGGGTTAGGTTTAGATTTTAGGTTTAGATTTGGGGTTCGGTATAGATTTGGGGTTAGGTTTAGATTTTAGGTTTAGATTTGGGGTTAGGTTTAGATTTTAGGGTTAGATTTGGGGTTAGATTTGGGGTTAGGTTTAGATTTGGGGTTAGGTTTAGATTTTAGGTTTAGATTTGGGGTTAGGTTTAGATTTGGGGTTAGGTTTAGATTTTAGGTTTAGATTTGGGGTTAGATTTGGGGATAGGTTTAGATTTGGGGTTAGGTTTAGATTTTGGGTTAGGTTTAGATTTTAGGTTTAGATTTGGGGTTAGGTTTAGATTTTACGTTTAGATTTGGGGTTAGATTTGGGGTTAGGTTTAGATTTGGGGTTAGGTTTAGATTTTAGGTTTAGATTTGGGGTTAGGTTTAGATTTTAGGTTTAGAGTTGGGGTTAGATTTGGGGTTAGGTTTAGATTTGGGGTTAGGTTTAGATTTGGGGTTAGGTTTAGATTTTAGGTTTAGATTTGGGATTAGGTTTAGATTTTAGGTTTAGATTTGGGGTTAGATTTGGGGTTAGGTTTAGATTTGGTGTTAGGTTTAGATTTTAGGTTTAGATTTGGGGTTAGGTTTAGATTTTAGGTTTAGATTTGGGGTTAGGTTTAGATTTTAGGTTTAGATTTTAGGTTAGGTTTAGATTTTAGGTTTAGATTTTAGGTTTAGATTTCGGGTTAGGTTTAGATTTTAGGTTTAGATTTGGGGTTAGGTTTAGATTTTAGGTTTAGATTTGGGGTTAAGTTTAGATTTGGGGTTAGGTTTAGATTTTAGGTTTAGATTTGGGGTTAGGTTTAGATTTTAGGTTTAGATTTGGGGTTAGGTTTAGATTTGGGGTTAGGTTTAGATTTTAGGTTTAGATTTGGGGTTAGGTTTAGATTTGGGGTTAGGTTTAGATTTTTGGTTTAGATTTGGGGTTAGGTTTAGATTTTAGCTTTAGATTTGGGGTTAGGTTTAGATTTTAGGTTAGGTTTAGATTTTAGGTTTAGATTTTAGGTTTAGATTTGGGGTTAGGTTTAGATTTTAGGTTTAGATTTGGGGTTAGGTTTAGATTTGGGGTTAGGTTTAGATTTTAGGTTTAGATTTGGGGTTAGGTTTAGATTTGGGGTTAGTTTTAGATTTTAGGTTTAGATTTTAGGTTTAGATTTGGGGTTAGGTTTAGATTTTAGGTTTAGATTTGGGGTTAGGTTTAGATTTTAGGTTTAGATTTGGGGTTAGGTTTAGATTTGGGGTTTAGATTTGGGGTTAGGTTTAGATTTTAGGTTTAGATTTGGGGTTAGGTTTAGATTTGGGGTTAGGTTTAGATTTTAGGTTTAGATTTGGGGTTAGGTTTAGATTTGGGGTTAGGTTTAGATTTTAGGTTTAGATTTGGGGTTAGGTTTAGATTTTCGGTTTAGATTTGGGGTTAGGTTTAGATTTTCGGTTTAGATTTGGGGTTAGGTTTAGATTTGGGGTTAGGCTTAAATTTTAGGATAGATTTGGGGTTAGGTTTAGATTTTAGGTTTAGATTTGAGGTTAGGTTTAGATTTGGGGTTAGGTTTAGATTTGGGGTTAGGTTTAGATTTTAGGTTTAGATTTGGGGTTAGGTTTAGATCTTAGGTTTAGATTTGGGGTTAGGTTTAGATTTTAGGTTTAGATTTGGGGTTCGGTTTAGATTTGGGGTTAGGTTTAGATTTTAGGTTTAGATTTGGGGTTAGGTTTAGATTTTAGGGTTATATTTGGGGTTAGATTTGGGGTTAGGTTTAGATTTGGGGTTAGGTTTAGATTTTAGGTTTAGATTTGGGGTTAGGTTTAGATTTGGGGTTAGGTGTAGATTTTAGGTTTAGATTTGGGGTTAGATTTGGGGATAGGTTTAGATTTGGGGTTAGGTTTAGATTTGGGGTTAGGTTTAGATTTTAGGTTTAGATTTGGGGTTAGGTTTAGATTTGGGGTTAGGTTTAGATTTTCGGTTTAGATTTGGGGTTAGGTTTAGATTTGGGGTTAGGTTTAGATTTTAGGTTTAGATTTGGGGTTAGGTTTAGATTTTAGGTTTAGATTTGGGGTTAGGTTTAGATTTGGGGTTAGGTTTAGATTTTAGGTTTAGATTTGGGGTTAGGTTTAGATTTTAGGTTAGGTTTAGATTTTAGGTTTAGATTTTAGGTTTAGATTTGCGGTTAGGTTTAGATTTTAGGTTTAGATTTGGGGTTAGGTTTAGATTTTAGGTTTAGATTTGGGGTTAGGTTTAGATTTTAGGTTTAGATTTGGGGTTAGGTTTAGATTTGGGGTTAGGTTTAGATTTTAGGTTTAGATTTGGGGTTACGTTTAGATTTTAGGTTAGGTTTAGATTTTAGGTTTAGATTTTAGGTTTAGATTTGCGGTTAGGTTTAGATTTTAGGTTTAGATTTGGGGTTAGGTTTAGATTTTAGGTTTAGATTTGGGGTTAGGTTTAGATTTTAGGTTTAGATTTGGGGTTAGGTTTAGATTTCGGGTTAGGTTTAGATTTTAGGTTTAGATTTGGGGTTAGGTTTAGATTTTAGGTTTAGATTTGGGGTTAGGTTTAGATTTGGGGTTAGGTTTAGATTTTAGGTTTAGATTTGGGGTTAGGTTTAGATTTTAGGTTTGGATTTAAGGTTAGGTTTAGATTTTAGGTTTAGATTTGGGGTTAGGTTTAGATTTTCGGTTTAGATTTGGGGTTAGGTTTAGATTTGGGGTTAGGTTTAGATTTTAGGTTTAGATTTGGGGTTAGGTTTAGATTTTAGGTTTAGATTTGGGGTTAGATTTGGGGTTAGGTTTAGATTTGGGGTTTAGATTTGGGGTTAGGTTTAGATTTGGGGTTAGGTTTAGATTTTAGGTTTAGATTTGGGGTTAGGTTTAGATTTGGGGTTAGGTTTAGATTTGGGGTTAGGTTTAGATTTTAGTTTTAGATTTGGGGTTAGATTTGGGGTTAGGTTTAGATTTGGGGTTAGGTTTAGATTTGGGGTTAGGTTTAGATTTGGTGTTAGGTTTAGATTTTAGGTTTAGATTTGGGGTTAGGTTTAGATTTCAGGTTTAGATTTGGGGTTAGATTTGGGGTTAGGTTTAGATTTGGGGTTAGGTTTAGATTTGGTGTATAGGTTTAGATTTTAGGTTTAGATTTGGGGTTAGGTTTAGATTTTAGGTTTAGATTTGGGGTTAGGTTTAGATTTTAGGTTTAGATTTGGGGTTAGGTTTAGATTTTAGGTTTAGATTTGGAGTTAGGTTTAGATTTTAGGTTAGGTTTAGATTTTAGGTTTAGATTTTAGGTTTAGATTTGGGGTTAGGTTTAGATTTTAGGTTTAGATTTGGGGTTAGGTTTAGATTTTAGGTTAGGTTTAGATTTTAGGTTTAGATTTCAGGTTTAGATTTGCGGTTAGGTTTAGATTTTAGGTTTAGATTTGGGGTTAGGTTTAGATTTTAGGTTTAGATTTGGGGTTAGATTTAGATTTTAGGTTTAGATTTGGGCTTAGGTTTAGATTTTAGGTTTAGATTTGGGGTTAGGTTTAGATTTTAGGTTTAGATTTCGGGTTAGGTTTAGATTTTAGGTTTAGATTTGGTGTTAGGTTTAGATTTTAGGTTTAGATTTGGTGTTAGGTTTAGATTTTAGGTTTAGATTTGGGGTTAGGTTTAGATTTTAGGTTAGGTTTAGATTTTAGGTTTAGATTTTAGGTTTAGATTTGCGGTTAGGTTTAGATTTTAGGTTTAGATTTGGGGTTAGGTTTAGATTTTAGGTTTAGATTTGGGGTTAGGTTTAGATTTTAGGTTTAGATTTGGGGTTAGGTTTAGATTTCGGGTTAGGTTTAGATTTTAGGTTTAGATTTGGGGTTAGGTTTAGATTTTAGGTTTAGATTTGGGGTTAGGTTTAGATTTGGGGTTAGGTTTAGATTTGGGGTTAGGTTTAGATTTTAGGTTTAGATTTGTGATTAGGTTTAGATTTGGGGTTAGGTTTAGATTTTAGGTTTAGATTTGGGGTTAGGTTTAGATTTTACGTTTAGATTTGGGGTTAGATTTGGGGTTAGGTTTAGATTTGGGGTTAGGTTTAGATTTGGTGTTAGGTTTAGATTTTAGGTTTAGATTTGGGGTTAGGTTTAGATTTCAGGTTTAGATTTGGGGTTAGGTTTAGATTTTAGGTTTAGATTTGGGGTTAGATTTGGGGTTAGGTTTAGATTTGGGGTTAGGTTTAGATTTGGGGTTAGGTTTAGATTTGGTGTTAGGTTTAGATTTTAGGTTTAGATTTGGGGTTAGGTTTAGATTTTAGGTTTAGATTTGGGGTTAGATTTGGGGTTAGGTTTAGATTTGGTGTTAGGTTTAGATTTTAGGTTTAGATTTGGGGTTAGGTTTAGATTTTAGGTTTAGATTTGGGGTTAGGTTTAGATTTTAGGTTTAGATTTGGGGTTAGGTTTAGATTTTAGGTTTAGATTTTAGGTTAGGTTTAGATTTTAGGTTTAGATTTTAGGTTTAGATTTCGGGTTAGGTTTAGATTTTAGGTTTAGATTTGGGGTTAGGTTTAGATTTTAGGTTTAGATTTGGGGTTAGGTTTAGATTTGGGGTTAGGTTTAGATTTTAGGTTTAGATTTGGGGTTAGGTTTAGATTTTAGGTTTAGATTTGGGGTTAGGTTTAGATTTGGGGTTAGGTTTAGATTTTAGGTTTAGATTTGGGGTTAGGTTTAGATTTGGGGTTAGGTTTAGATTTTAGGTTTAGATTTGGGGTTAGGTTTAGATTTTAGGTTTAGATTTGGGGTTAGGTTTAGATTTTAGGTTAGGTTTAGATTTTAGGTTTAGATTTTAGGTTTAGATTTGGGGTTAGGTTTAGATTTTAGGTTTAGATTTGGGGTTAGGTTTAGATTTGGGGTTAGGTTTAGATTTTAGGTTTAGATTTGGGGTTAGGTTTAGATTTTAGGTTTAGATTTGGGGTTAGGTTTAGATTTGGGGTTAGGTTTAGATTTTAGGTTTAGATTTTAGGTTTAGATTTGGGGTTAGGTTTAGATTTTAGGTTTAGATTTGGGGTTAGGTTTAGATTTTAGGTTTAGATTTGGGGTTAGGTTTAGATTTTAGGTTAGGTTTAGATTTTAGGTTTAGATTTGGGGTTAGGTTTAGATTTTAGGTTTAGATTTGGGGTTAGGTTTAGATTTTAGGTTTAGATTTGGGGTTAGGTTTAGATTTGGGCTTAGGTTTAGATTTTAGGTTTAGATTTGGGGTTAGGCTTAAATTTTAGGATAGATTTGGGGTTAGGTTTAGATTTTAGGTTTAGATTTGGGGTTAGGTTTAGATTTTAGGTTAGGTTTAGATTTTAGGTTTAGATTTTAGGTTTAGATTTGGGGTTAGGTTTAGATTTTAGGTTTAGATTTGGGGTTAGGTTTAGATTTTAGGTTTAGATTTTAGGTTTAGATTTTAGGTTAGGTTTAGATTTTAGGTTTAGATTTTAGGTTTAGATTTGGGGTTAGGTTTAGATTTGGGGTTTAGATTTGGGGTTAGGTTTAGATTTTAGGTTTAGATTTGGGGTTAGGTTTAGATTTGGGGTTAGGTTTAGATTTTAGGTTTAGATTTGGGGTTAGGTTTAGGTTTTAGGTTAGGTTTAGATTTTAGGTTTAGATTTGGGGTTAGGTTTAGATTTTAGGTTTAGATTTGGGGTTAGGTTTAGATTTTAGGTTTAGATTTGGGGTTAGGTTTAGATTTGGGCTTAGGTTTAGATTTTAGGTTTAGATTTGGGGTTAGGCTTAAATTTTAGGATAGATTTGGGGTTAGGTTTAGATTTTAGGTTTAGATTTGAGGTTAGGTTTAGATTTGGGGTTAGGTTTAGATTTGGGGTTAGGTTTAGATTTTAGGTTTAGATTTGGGGTTAGGTTTAGATCTTAGGTTTAGATTTGGGGTTAGGTTTAGATTTTAGGTTTAGATTTGGGGTTCGGTTTAGATTTGGGGTTAGGTTTAGATTTTAGGTTTAGATTTGGGGTTAGGTTTAGATTTTAGGTTTAGATTTGGGGTTAGATTTGAGGTTAGGTTTAGATTTGGGGTTAGGTTTAGATTTTAGGTTTAGATTTGGGGTTAGGTTTAGATTTGGGGTTAGGTTTAGATTTTAGGTTTAGATTTGGGGTTAGATTTGGGGATAGGTTTAGATTTGGGGTTAGGTTTAGATTTGGGGTTAGGTTTAGATTTTCGGTTTAGATTTGGGGTTAGGTTTAGATTTGGGGTTAGGTTTAGATTTTAGGTTTAGATTTGGGGTTAGGTTTAGATTTTAGGTTTAGATTTGGGGTTAGGTTTAGATTTGGGGTTAGGTTTAGATTTTAGGTTTAGATTTGGGGTTAGGTTTAGATTTTAGGTTAGGTTTAGATTTTAGGTTTAGATTTTAGGTTTAGATTTGCGGTTAGGTTTAGATTTTAGGTTTAGATTTGGGGTTAGGTTTAGATTTTAGGTTTAGATTTGGGGTTAGGTTTAGATTTTAGGTTTAGATTTGGGGTTAGGTTTAGATTTGGGGTTAGGTTTAGATTTTAGGTTTAGATTTGGGGTTACGTTTAGATTTTAGGTTAGGTTTAGATTTTAGGTTTAGATTTTAGGTTTAGATTTGCGGTTAGGTTTAGATTTTAGGTTTAGATTTGGGGTTAGGTTTAGATTTTAGGTTTAGATTTGGGGTTAGGTTTAGATTTTAGGTTTAGATTTGGGGTTAGGTTTAGATTTCGGGTTAGGTTTAGATTTTAGGTTTAGATTTGGGGTTAGGTTTAGATTTTAGGTTTAGATTTGGGGTTAGGTTTAGATTTGGGGTTAGGTTTAGATTTTAGGTTTAGATTTGGGGTTAGGTTTAGATTTTAGGTTTTGATTTGGGGTTTGGTTTAGATTTTAGGTTTAGATTTGGGGTTAGGTTTAGATTTTCGGTTTAGATTTGGGGTTAGGTTTAGATTTGGGGTTAGGTTTAGATTTTAGGTTTAGATTTGGGGTTAGGTTTAGATTTGGGGTTAGGTTTAGAGTTCAGGTTTAGATTTGGGGTTAGGTTTAGATTTTAGGTTTAGATTTGGGGTTAGATTTGGGGTTAGGTTTAGATTTGGGGTTAGGTTTAGATTTGGGGTTAGGTTTAGATTTGGTGTTAGGTTTAGATTTTAGGTTTAGATTTGGGGTTAGGTTTAGATTTTAGGTTTAGATTTGGGGTTAGATTTGGGGTTAGGTTTAGATTTGGGGTTAGGTTTAGATTTGGTGTTAGGTTTAGATTTTAGGTTTAGATTTGGGGTTAGGTTTAGATTTTAGGTTTAGATTTGGGGTTAGGTTTAGATTTTAGGTTTAGATTTGGGGTTAGGTTTAGATTTGGGGTTAGGTTTAGATTTTAGGTTTAGATTTGGAGTTAGGTTTAGATTTTAGGTTAGGTTTAGATTTTAGGTTTAGATTTTAGGTTTAGATTTGGGGTTAGGTTTAGATTTTAGGTTTAGATTTGGGGTTAGGTTTAGATTTTAGGTTTAGATTTGGGGTTAGGTTTAGATTTGGGGTTAGGTTTAGATTTTAGGTTTAGATTTGGGGTTAGGTTTAGATTTTAGGTTAGGTTTAGATTTTAGGTTTAGATTTGGGGTTACGTTTAGATTTGGGGTTAGGTTTAGATTTTAGGTTTAGATTTGGGGTTAGGTTTAGATTTGGGGTTAGGTTTAGATTTTCGGTTTAGATTTGGGGTTAGCTTTATATTTTCGGTTTAGATTTGGGGTTAGGTTTAGATTTGGGGTTAGGTTTAGATTTTAGGTTTAGATTTGGGGTTAGGTTTAGATTTGGGGTTAGGTTTAGATTTTCGGTTTAGATTTGGGGTTAGGTTTAGATTTTAGGTTTAGATTTGGGGTTAGGTTTAGATTTGGGGTTTAGATTTGGGGTTAGGTTTAGATTTTAGGTTTAGATTTGGGGTTAGGTTTAGATTTGGGGTTAGGTTTAGATTTTAGGTTTAGATTTTAGGTTTAGATTTGGGGTTAGGTTTAGATTTTAGGTTTAGATTTGGGGTTAGGTTTAGATTTGGGGTTAGGTTTAGATTTTAGGTTTAGATTTTAGGTTTAGATTTGGGGTTAGGTTTAGATTTTCGGTTTATATTTGGGGTTAGGTTTAGATTTTCGGTTTAGATTTGGGGTTAGGTTTAGATTTGGGCTTAGGTTTAGATTTTAGGTTTAGATTTGGGGTTAGGCTTAAATTTTAGGATAGATTTGGGGTTAGGTTTAGATTTTAGGTTTAGATTTGGGGTTAGGTTTAGATTTTAGGTTTAGATTTGGGGTTAGGTTTAGATTTTAGGTTTAGATTTGGGGTTAGGTTTAGATTTCGGGTTAGGTTTAGATTTTAGGTTTAGATTTGGGGTTAGGTTTAGATTTTAGGTTTAGATTTGTGGTTAGGTTTAGATTTTAGGTTTAGATTTGGGGTTAGGTTTAGATTTTAGGTTTAGATTTGGGGTTAGGTTTAGATTTTAGGTTAGGTTTAGATTTTAGGTTTAGATTTGGGGTTAGGTTTAGATTTTAGGTTTAGATTTGGGGTTAGGTTTAGATTTGGGGTTAGGTTTAGATTTTAGGTTTAGATTTGGGGTTAGGTTTAGATTTGGGGTTAGGTTTAGATTTTAGGTTTAGATTTGGGGTTAGGTTTAGATTTTAGGTTTAGATTTGGGGTTAGGTTTAGATTTCGGGTTAGGTTTAGATTTTAGGTTTAGATTTGGGGTTAGGTTTAGATTTTAGGTTTAGATTTGGGGTTAGGTTTAGATTTCGGGTTAGGTTTAGATTTTAGGTTTAGATTTGGGGTTAGGTTTAGATTTTAGGTTTAGATTTGGGGTTAGGTTTAGATTTGGGGTTAGGTTTAGATTTTAGGTTTAGACTTGGGGTTAGGTTTAGATTTTAGGTTTAGATTTGGGGTTAGGTTTAGATTTTAGGTTAGGTTTAGATTTTAGGTTTAGATTTGGGGTTAGGTTTAGATTTTAGGTTTAGATTTGGGGTTAGGTTTAGATTTGGGGTTAGGTTTAGATTTGGGGTTAGGTTTAGATTTTAGGTTTAGATTTGGGGTTAGGTTTAGATTTTAGGTTTAGATTTGGGGTTAGGTTTAGATTTTAGGTTTAGATTTGGGGTTAGGTTTAGATTTGGGGTTAGGTTTAGATTTTAGGTTTAGATTTGGGGTTAGGTTTAGATTTTCGGTTTAGATTTGGGGTTAGGTTTAGATTTGGGGTTAGGTTTAGATTTTAGGTTTAGATTTGGGGTTAGGTTTAGATTTTAGGTTTAGATTTGGGGTTAGATTTGGGGTTAGGTTTAGATTTGGGGTTAGGTTTAGATTTGGTGTTAGGTTTAGATTTTAGGTTTAGATTTGGGGTTAGGTTTAGATTTGGGGTTTAGATTTGGGGTTAGGTTTAGATTTTAGGTTTAGATTTGGGGTTAGGTTTAGATTTCAGGTTTAGATTTGGGGTTAGGTTTAGATTTGGGGTTAGGTTTAGATTTTAGGTTTAGATTTGGGGTTAGGTTTAGATTTTAGGTTTAGATTTGGGGTTAGATTTGGGGTTAGGTTTAGATTTGGGGTTAGGTTTAGATTTGGTGTTAGGTTTAGATTTTAGGTTTAGATTTGGGGTTAGGTTTAGATTTTAGGTTTAGATTTGGGGTTAGATTTGGGGTTAGGTTTAGATTTTAGGTTTAGATTTTAGGTTTAGATTTGGGGTTAGGTTTAGATTTGGGGTTAGGTTTAGATTTTATGTTTAGATTTGCAGTTAGGTTTAGATTTTAGGTTTAGATTTGGGGTTAGGTTTAGATTTGGGGTTAGGTTTAGATTTTAGGTTTAGATTTTAGGTTTAGATTTGGGGTTAGGTTTAGATTTTAGGTTTAGATTTGGGGTTAGGTTTAGATTTTCGCTTTAGATTTGGGGTTAGGTTTAGATTTTCGGTTTAGATTTGGGGTTAGGTTTAGATTTGGGGTTAGGTTTAGATTTTAGGTTTAGATTTGGGGTTAGGTTTAGATTTTAGGTTTAGATTTGGGGTTAGATTTGGGGTTAGGTTTAGATTTGGGGTTAGGTTTAGATTTTAGGTTTAGATTTGGGGTTAGGTTTAGATTTGGGGTTAGGTGTAGATTTTAGGTTTAGATTTGGGGTTAGATTTGGGGTTAGGTTTAGATTTTAGGTTTAGATTTGGGGTTAGGTTTAGATTTTAGGTTTAGATTTGGGGTTAGGTTTAGATTTGGGGTTAGGTTTAGATTTTAGGTTTAGATTTGGGGTTAGGTTTAGATTTTAGGTTTAGATTTGGGGTTAGGTTTAGATTTGGGGTTAGGTTTAGATTTTAGGTTTAGATTTGGGGTTAGGTTTAGATTTTAGGTTAGGTTTAGATTTTAGGTTTAGATTTTAGGTTTAGATTTGGGGTTAGGTTTAGATTTTAGGTTTAGATTTGGGGTTAGGTTTAGATTTTAGGTTTAGATTTGGGGTTAGGTTTAGATTTTAGGTTTAGATTTTAGGTTTAGATTTGGGGTTAGGTTTAGATTTTAGGTTTAGATTTGGGGTTAGGTTTAGATTTTAGGTTTAGATTTGGGGTTAGATTTAGATTTTCGGTTTAGATTTGGGGTTAGGTTTAGATTTTCGGTTTAGATTTGGGGTTAGGTTTAGATTTGGGGTTAGGTTTAGATTTTAGGTTTAGATTTGGGGTTAGGTTTAGATTTTAGGTTTAGATTTGGGGTTAGATTTGGGGTTAGGTTTAGATTTGGGGTTAGGTTTAGATTTTAGGTTTAGATTTGGGGTTAGGTTTAGATTTGGGGTTAGGTTTAGATTTTAGGTTTAGATTTGGGGTTAGATTTGGGGTTAGGTTTAGATTTGGGGTTAGGTTTAGATTTTAGGTTTAGATTTGGGGTTAGGTTTAGATTTTAGGTTTAGATTTGGGGTTAGGTTTAGATTTGGGGTTAGGTTTAGATTTTAGGTTTAGATTTGGGGTTAGGTTTAGATTTTAGGTTAGGTTTAGATTTTAGGTTTAGATTTTAGGTTTAGATTTGCGGTTAGGTTTAGATTTTAGGTTTAGATTTGGGGTTAGGTTTAGATTTTAGGTTTAGATTTGGGGTTAGATTTAGATTTTAGGTTTAGATTTGGGCTTAGGTTTAGATTTTAGGTTTAGATTTGGGGTTAGGTTTAGATTTGGGGTTAGGTTTAGATTTTAGGTTTAGATTTGGGGTTAGGTTTAGATTTTAGGTTAGGTTTAGATTTTAGGTTTAGATTTTAGGTTTAGATTTGCGGTTAGGTTTAGATTTTAGGTTTAGATTTGGGGTTAGGTTTAGATTTTAGGTTTAGATTTGGGGTTAGGTTTAGATTTTAGGTTTAGATTTGGGGTTAGGTTTAGATTTCGGGTTAGGTTTAGATTTTAGGTTTAGATTTGGGGTTAGGTTTAGATTTTAGGTTTAGATTTGTGATTAGGTTTAGATTTGGGGTTAGGTTTAGATTTTAGGTTTAGATTTGGGGTTAGGTTTAGATTTTACGTTTAGATTTGGGGTTAGATTTGGGGTTAGGTTTAGATTTGGGGTTAGGTTTAGATTTGGTGTTAGGTTTAGATTTTAGGTTTAGATTTGGGGTTAGGTTTAGATTTCAGGTTTAGATTTGGGGTTAGGTTTAGATTTGGGGTTAGGTTTAGATTTTAGGTTTAGATTTGGGGTTAGGTTTAGATTTTAGGTTTAGATTTGGGGTTAGATTTGGGGTTAGGTTTAGATTTGGGGTTAGGTTTAGATTTGGGGTTAGGTTTAGATCTGGTGTTAGGTTTAGATTTTAGGTTTAGATTTGGGGTTAGGTTTAGATTTTAGGTTTAGATTTGGGGTTAGATTTGGGGTTAGGTTTAGATTTGGGGTTAGGTTTAGATTTTAGGTTTAGATTTGGGGTTAGGTTTAGATTTTAGGTTTAGATTTGGGGTTAGGTTTAGATTTTAGGTTAGGTTTAGATTTTAGGTTTAGATTTTAGGTTTAGATTTCGGGTTAGGTTTAGATTTTAGGTTTAGATTTGGGGTTAGGTTTAGATTTTAGGTTTAGATTTGGGGTTAGGTTTAGATTTTAGGTTTAGATTTGGGGTTAGGTTTAGATTTGGGGTTAGGTTTAGATTTTAGGTTTAGATTTGGGGTTAGGTTTAGATTTTAGGTTTAGATTTGGGGTTAGGTTTAGATTTGGGGTTAGGTTTAGATTTGGGGTTAGGTTTAGATTTTAGGTTTAGATTTGGGGTTAGGTTTAGATTTTAGGTTAGGTTTAGATTTTAGGTTTAGATTTTAGGTTTAGATTTGGGGTTAGGTTTAGATTTTAGGTTTAGATTTGGGGTTAGGTTTAGATTTGGGCTTAGGTTTAGATTTTAGGTTTAGATTTGGGGTTAGGCTTAAATTTTAGGATAGATTTGGGGTTAGGTTTAGATTTTAGGTTTAGATTTGAGGTTAGGTTTAGATTTGGGGTTAGGTTTAGATTTGGGGTTAGGTTTAGATTTTAGGTTTAGATTTGGGGTTAGGTTTAGATCTTAGGTTTAGATTTGGGGTTAGGTTTAGATTTTAGGTTTAGATTTGGGGTTCGGTTTAGATTTGGGGTTAGGTTTAGATTTTAGGTTTAGATTTGGGGTTAGGTTTAGATTTTAGGTTTAGATTTGGGGTTAGATTTGAGGTTAGGTTTAGATTTGGGGTTAGGTTTAGATTTTAGGTTTAGATTTGGGGTTAGGTTTAGATTTGGGGTTAGGTTTAGATTTTAGGTTTAGATTTGGGGTTAGATTTGGGGATAGGTTTAGATTTGGGGTTAGGTTTAGATTTGGGGTTAGGTTTAGATTTTCGGTTTAGATTTGGGGTTAGGTTTAGATTTGGGGTTAGGTTTAGATTTTAGGTTTAGATTTGGGGTTAGGTTTAGATTTTAGGTTTAGATTTGGGGTTAGGTTTAGATTTGGGGTTAGGTTTAGATTTTAGGTTTAGATTTGGGGTTAGGTTTAGATTTTAGGTTAGGTTTAGATTTTAGGTTTAGATTTTAGGTTTAGATTTGCGGTTAGGTTTAGATTTTAGGTTTAGATTTGGGGTTAGGTTTAGATTTTAGGTTTAGATTTGGGGTTAGGTTTAGATTTTAGGTTTAGATTTGGGGTTAGGTTTAGATTTGGGGTTAGGTTTAGATTTTAGGTTTAGATTTGGGGTTACGTTTAGATTTTAGGTTAGGTTTAGATTTTAGGTTTAGATTTTAGGTTTAGATTTGCGGTTAGGTTTAGATTTTAGGTTTAGATTTGGGGTTAGGTTTAGATTTTAGGTTTAGATTTGGGGTTAGGTTTAGATTTTAGGTTTAGATTTGGGGTTAGGTTTAGATTTCGGGTTAGGTTTAGATTTTAGGTTTAGATTTGGGGTTAGGTTTAGATTTTAGGTTTAGATTTGGGGTTAGGTTTAGATTTGGGGTTAGGTTTAGATTTTAGGTTTAGATTTGGGGTTAGGTTTAGATTTTAGGTTTTGATTTGGGGTTTGGTTTAGATTTTAGGTTTAGATTTGGGGTTAGGTTTAGATTTTCGGTTTAGATTTGGGGTTAGGTTTAGATTTGGGGTTAGGTTTAGATTTTAGGTTTAGATTTGGGGTTAGGTTTAGATTTGGGGTTAGGTTTAGAGTTCAGGTTTAGATTTGGGGTTAGGTTTAGATTTTAGGTTTAGATTTGGGGTTAGATTTGGGGTTAGGTTTAGATTTGGGGTTAGGTTTAGATTTGGGGTTAGGTTTAGATTTGGTGTTAGGTTTAGATTTTAGGTTTAGATTTGGGGTTAGGTTTAGATTTTAGGTTTAGATTTGGGGTTAGATTTGGGGTTAGGTTTAGATTTGGGGTTAGGTTTAGATTTGGTGTTAGGTTTAGATTTTAGGTTTAGATTTGGGGTTAGGTTTAGATTTTAGGTTTAGATTTGGGGTTAGGTTTAGATTTTAGGTTTAGATTTGGGGTTAGGTTTAGATTTGGGGTTAGGTTTAGATTTTAGGTTTAGATTTGGAGTTAGGTTTAGATTTTAGGTTAGGTTTAGATTTTAGGTTTAGATTTTAGGTTTAGATTTGGGGTTAGGTTTAGATTTTAGGTTTAGATTTGGGGTTAGGTTTAGATTTTAGGTTTAGATTTGGGGTTAGGTTTAGATTTGGGGTTAGGTTTAGATTTTAGGTTTAGATTTGGGGTTAGGTTTAGATTTTAGGTTAGGTTTAGATTTTAGGTTTAGATTTGGGGTTACGTTTAGATTTGGGGTTAGGTTTAGATTTTAGGTTTAGATTTGGGGTTAGGTTTAGATTTGGGGTTAGGTTTAGATTTTCGGTTTAGATTTGGGGTTAGCTTTATATTTTCGGTTTAGATTTGGGGTTAGGTTTAGATTTGGGGTTAGGTTTAGATTTTAGGTTTAGATTTGGGGTTAGGTTTAGATTTGGGGTTAGGTTTAGATTTTCGGTTTAGATTTGGGGTTAGGTTTAGATTTTAGGTTTAGATTTGGGGTTAGGTTTAGATTTGGGGTTTAGATTTGGGGTTAGGTTTAGATTTTAGGTTTAGATTTGGGGTTAGGTTTAGATTTGGGGTTAGGTTTAGATTTTAGGTTTAGATTTTAGGTTTAGATTTGGGGTTAGGTTTAGATTTTAGGTTTAGATTTGGGGTTAGGTTTAGATTTGGGGTTAGGTTTAGATTTTAGGTTTAGATTTGGGGTTAGGTTTAGATCTTAGGTTTAGATTTGGGGTTAGGTTTAGATTTTAGGTTTAGATTTGGGGTTCGGTTTAGATTTGGGGTTAGGTTTAGATTTTAGGTTTAGATTTGGGGTTAGGTTTAGATTTTAGGTTTAGATTTGGGGTTAGATTTGAGGTTAGGTTTAGATTTGGGGTTAGGTTTAGATTTTAGGTTTAGATTTGGGGTTAGGTTTAGATTTGGGGTTAGGTTTAGATTTTAGGTTTAGATTTGGGGTTAGATTTGGGGATAGGTTTAGATTTGGGGTTAGGTTTAGATTTGGGGTTAGGTTTAGATTTTCGGTTTAGATTTGGGGTTAGGTTTAGATTTGGGGTTAGGTTTAGATTTTAGGTTTAGATTTGGGGTTAGGTTTAGATTTTAGGTTTAGATTTGGGGTTAGGTTTAGATTTGGGGTTAGGTTTAGATTTTAGGTTTAGATTTGGGGTTAGGTTTAGATTTTAGGTTAGGTTTAGATTTTAGGTTTAGATTTTAGGTTTAGATTTGCGGTTAGGTTTAGATTTTAGGTTTAGATTTGGGGTTAGGTTTAGATTTTAGGTTTAGATTTGGGGTTAGGTTTAGATTTTAGGTTTAGATTTGGGGTTAGGTTTAGATTTGGGGTTAGGTTTAGATTTTAGGTTTAGATTTGGGGTTACGTTTAGATTTTAGGTTAGGTTTAGATTTTAGGTTTAGATTTTAGGTTTAGATTTGCGGTTAGGTTTAGATTTTAGGTTTAGATTTGGGGTTAGGTTTAGATTTTAGGTTTAGATTTGGGGTTAGGTTTAGATTTTAGGTTTAGATTTGGGGTTAGGTTTAGATTTCGGGTTAGGTTTAGATTTTAGGTTTAGATTTGGGGTTAGGTTTAGATTTTAGGTTTAGATTTGGGGTTAGGTTTAGATTTGGGGTTAGGTTTAGATTTTAGGTTTAGATTTGGGGTTAGGTTTAGATTTTAGGTTTTGATTTGGGGTTTGGTTTAGATTTTAGGTTTAGATTTGGGGTTAGGTTTAGATTTTCGGTTTAGATTTGGGGTTAGGTTTAGATTTGGGGTTAGGTTTAGATTTTAGGTTTAGATTTGGGGTTAGGTTTAGATTTGGGGTTAGGTTTAGAGTTCAGGTTTAGATTTGGGGTTAGGTTTAGATTTTAGGTTTAGATTTGGGGTTAGATTTGGGGTTAGGTTTAGATTTGGGGTTAGGTTTAGATTTGGGGTTAGGTTTAGATTTGGTGTTAGGTTTAGATTTTAGGTTTAGATTTGGGGTTAGGTTTAGATTTTAGGTTTAGATTTGGGGTTAGATTTGGGGTTAGGTTTAGATTTGGGGTTAGGTTTAGATTTGGTGTTAGGTTTAGATTTTAGGTTTAGATTTGGGGTTAGGTTTAGATTTTAGGTTTAGATTTGGGGTTAGGTTTAGATTTTAGGTTTAGATTTGGGGTTAGGTTTAGATTTGGGGTTAGGTTTAGATTTTAGGTTTAGATTTGGAGTTAGGTTTAGATTTTAGGTTAGGTTTAGATTTTAGGTTTAGATTTTAGGTTTAGATTTGGGGTTAGGTTTAGATTTTAGGTTTAGATTTGGGGTTAGGTTTAGATTTTAGGTTTAGATTTGGGGTTAGGTTTAGATTTGGGGTTAGGTTTAGATTTTAGGTTTAGATTTGGGGTTAGGTTTAGATTTTAGGTTAGGTTTAGATTTTAGGTTTAGATTTGGGGTTACGTTTAGATTTGGGGTTAGGTTTAGATTTTAGGTTTAGATTTGGGGTTAGGTTTAGATTTGGGGTTAGGTTTAGATTTTCGGTTTAGATTTGGGGTTAGCTTTATATTTTCGGTTTAGATTTGGGGTTAGGTTTAGATTTGGGGTTAGGTTTAGATTTTAGGTTTAGATTTGGGGTTAGGTTTAGATTTGGGGTTAGGTTTAGATTTTCGGTTTAGATTTGGGGTTAGGTTTAGATTTTAGGTTTAGATTTGGGGTTAGGTTTAGATTTGGGGTTTAGATTTGGGGTTAGGTTTAGATTTTAGGTTTAGATTTGGGGTTAGGTTTAGATTTGGGGTTAGGTTTAGATTTTAGGTTTAGATTTTAGGTTTAGATTTGGGGTTAGGTTTAGATTTTAGGGTTAGATTTGGGGTTAGGTTTAGATTTGGGGTTAGGTTTAGATTTTAGGTTTAGATTTTAGGTTTAGATTTGGGGTTAGGTTTAGATTTTCGGTTTATATTTGGGGTTAGGTTTAGATTTTCGGTTTAGATTTGGGGTTAGGTTTAGATTTGGGCTTAGGTTTAGATTTTAGGTTTAGATTTGGGGTTAGGCTTAAATTTTAGGATAGATTTGGGGTTAGGTTTAGATTTTAGGTTTAGATTTGGGGTTAGGTTTAGATTTTAGGTTTAGATTTGGGGTTAGGTTTAGATTTTAGGTTTAGATTTGGGGTTAGGTTTAGATTTCGGGTTAGGTTTAGATTTTAGGTTTAGATTTGGGGTTAGGTTTAGATTTTAGGTTTAGATTTGTGGTTAGGTTTAGATTTTAGGTTTAGATTTGGGGTTAGGTTTAGATTTTAGGTTTAGATTTGGGGTTAGGTTTAGATTTTAGGTTAGGTTTAGATTTTAGGTTTAGATTTGGGGTTAGGTTTAGATTTTAGGTTTAGATTTGGGGTTAGGTTTAGATTTGGGGTTAGGTTTAGATTTTAGGTTTAGATTTGGGGTTAGGTTTAGATTTGGGGTTAGGTTTAGATTTTAGGTTTAGATTTGGGGTTAGGTTTAGATTTTAGGTTTAGATTTGGGGTTAGGTTTAGATTTCGGGTTAGGTTTAGATTTTAGGTTTAGATTTGGGGTTAGGTTTAGATTTTAGGTTTAGATTTGGGGTTAGGTTTAGATTTCGGGTTAGGTTTAGATTTTAGGTTTAGATTTGGGGTTAGGTTTAGATTTTAGGTTTAGATTTGGGGTTAGGTTTAGATTTGGGGTTAGGTTTAGATTTTAGGTTTAGACTTGGGGTTAGGTTTAGATTTTAGGTTTAGATTTGGGGTTAGGTTTAGATTTTAGGTTAGGTTTAGATTTTAGGTTTAGATTTGGGGTTAGGTTTAGATTTTAGGTTTAGATTTGGGGTTAGGTTTAGATTTGGGGTTAGGTTTAGATTTGGGGTTAGGTTTAGATTTTAGGTTTAGATTTGGGGTTAGGTTTAGATTTTAGGTTTAGATTTGGGGTTAGGTTTAGATTTTAGGTTTAGATTTGGGGTTAGGTTTAGATTTGGGGTTAGGTTTAGATTTTAGGTTTAGATTTGGGGTTAGGTTTAGATTTTCGGTTTAGATTTGGGGTTAGGTTTAGATTTGGGGTTAGGTTTAGATTTTAGGTTTAGATTTGGGGTTAGGTTTAGATTTTAGGTTTAGATTTGGGGTTAGATTTGGGGTTAGGTTTAGATTTGGGGTTAGGTTTAGATTTGGTGTTAGGTTTAGATTTTAGGTTTAGATTTGGGGTTAGGTTTAGATTTGGGGTTTAGATTTGGGGTTAGGTTTAGATTTTAGGTTTAGATTTGGGGTTAGGTTTAGATTTCAGGTTTAGATTTGGGGTTAGGTTTAGATTTGGGGTTAGGTTTAGATTTTAGGTTTAGATTTGGGGTTAGGTTTAGATTTTAGGTTTAGATTTGGGGTTAGATTTGGGGTTAGGTTTAGATTTGGGGTTAGGTTTAGATTTGGTGTTAGGTTTAGATTTTAGGTTTAGATTTGGGGTTAGGTTTAGATTTTAGGTTTAGATTTGGGGTTAGATTTGGGGTTAGGTTTAGATTTGGGGTTAGGTTTAGATTTTAGGTTTAGATTTTAGGTTTAGATTTGGGGTTAGGTTTAGATTTGGGGTTAGGTTTAGATTTTATGTTTAGATTTGCAGTTAGGTTTAGATTTTAGGTTTAGATTTGGGGTTAGGTTTAGATTTGGGGTTAGGTTTAGATTTTAGGTTTAGATTTTAGGTTTAGATTTGGGGTTAGGTTTAGATTTTAGGTTTAGATTTGGGGTTAGGTTTAGATTTTCGCTTTAGATTTGGGGTTAGGTTTAGATTTTCGGTTTAGATTTGGGGTTAGGTTTAGATTTGGGGTTAGGTTTAGATTTTAGGTTTAGATTTGGGGTTAGGTTTAGATTTTAGGTTTAGATTTGGGGTTAGATTTGGGGTTAGGTTTAGATTTGGGGTTAGGTTTAGATTTTAGGTTTAGATTTGGGGTTAGGTTTAGATTTGGGGTTAGGTGTAGATTTTAGGTTTAGATTTGGGGTTAGATTTGGGGTTAGGTTTAGATTTTAGGTTTAGATTTGGGGTTAGGTTTAGATTTTAGGTTTAGATTTGGGGTTAGGTTTAGATTTGGGGTTAGGTTTAGATTTTAGGTTTAGATTTGGGGTTAGGTTTAGATTTTAGGTTTAGATTTGGGGTTAGGTTTAGATTTGGGGTTAGGTTTAGATTTTAGGTTTAGATTTGGGGTTAGGTTTAGATTTTAGGTTAGGTTTAGATTTTAGGTTTAGATTTTAGGTTTAGATTTGGGGTTAGGTTTAGATTTTAGGTTTAGATTTGGGGTTAGGTTTAGATTTTAGGTTTAGATTTGGGGTTAGGTTTAGATTTTAGGTTTAGATTTTAGGTTTAGATTTGGGGTTAGGTTTAGATTTTAGGTTTAGATTTGGGGTTAGGTTTAGATTTTAGGTTTAGATTTGGGGTTAGATTTAGATTTTCGGTTTAGATTTGGGGTTAGGTTTAGATTTTCGGTTTAGATTTGGGGTTAGGTTTAGATTTGGGGTTAGGTTTAGATTTTAGGTTTAGATTTGGGGTTAGGTTTAGATTTTAGGTTTAGATTTGGGGTTAGATTTGGGGTTAGGTTTAGATTTGGGGTTAGGTTTAGATTTTAGGTTTAGATTTGGGGTTAGGTTTAGATTTGGGGTTAGGTTTAGATTTTAGGTTTAGATTTGGGGTTAGATTTGGGGTTAGGTTTAGATTTGGGGTTAGGTTTAGATTTTAGGTTTAGATTTGGGGTTAGGTTTAGATTTTAGGTTTAGATTTGGGGTTAGGTTTAGATTTGGGGTTAGGTTTAGATTTTAGGTTTAGATTTGGGGTTAGGTTTAGATTTTAGGTTAGGTTTAGATTTTAGGTTTAGATTTTAGGTTTAGATTTGCGGTTAGGTTTAGATTTTAGGTTTAGATTTGGGGTTAGGTTTAGATTTTAGGTTTAGATTTGGGGTTAGATTTAGATTTTAGGTTTAGATTTGGGCTTAGGTTTAGATTTTAGGTTTAGATTTGGGGTTAGGTTTAGATTTGGGGTTAGGTTTAGATTTTAGGTTTAGATTTGGGGTTAGGTTTAGATTTTAGGTTAGGTTTAGATTTTAGGTTTAGATTTTAGGTTTAGATTTGCGGTTAGGTTTAGATTTTAGGTTTAGATTTGGGGTTAGGTTTAGATTTTAGGTTTAGATTTGGGGTTAGGTTTAGATTTTAGGTTTAGATTTGGGGTTAGGTTTAGATTTCGGGTTAGGTTTAGATTTTAGGTTTAGATTTGGGGTTAGGTTTAGATTTTAGGTTTAGATTTGTGATTAGGTTTAGATTTGGGGTTAGGTTTAGATTTTAGGTTTAGATTTGGGGTTAGGTTTAGATTTTACGTTTAGATTTGGGGTTAGATTTGGGGTTAGGTTTAGATTTGGGGTTAGGTTTAGATTTGGTGTTAGGTTTAGATTTTAGGTTTAGATTTGGGGTTAGGTTTAGATTTCAGGTTTAGATTTGGGGTTAGGTTTAGATTTGGGGTTAGGTTTAGATTTTAGGTTTAGATTTGGGGTTAGGTTTAGATTTTAGGTTTAGATTTGGGGTTAGATTTGGGGTTAGGTTTAGATTTGGGGTTAGGTTTAGATTTGGGGTTAGGTTTAGATCTGGTGTTAGGTTTAGATTTTAGGTTTAGATTTGGGGTTAGGTTTAGATTTTAGGTTTAGATTTGGGGTTAGATTTGGGGTTAGGTTTAGATTTGGGGTTAGGTTTAGATTTTAGGTTTAGATTTGGGGTTAGGTTTAGATTTTAGGTTTAGATTTGGGGTTAGGTTTAGATTTTAGGTTAGGTTTAGATTTTAGGTTTAGATTTTAGGTTTAGATTTCGGGTTAGGTTTAGATTTTAGGTTTAGATTTGGGGTTAGGTTTAGATTTTAGGTTTAGATTTGGGGTTAGGTTTAGATTTTAGGTTTAGATTTGGGGTTAGGTTTAGATTTGGGGTTAGGTTTAGATTTTAGGTTTAGATTTGGGGTTAGGTTTAGATTTTAGGTTTAGATTTGGGGTTAGGTTTAGATTTGGGGTTAGGTTTAGATTTGGGGTTAGGTTTAGATTTTAGGTTTAGATTTGGGGTTAGGTTTAGATTTTAGGTTAGGTTTAGATTTTAGGTTTAGATTTTAGGTTTAGATTTGGGGTTAGGTTTAGATTTTAGGTTTAGATTTGGGGTTAGGTTTAGATTTGGGGTTAGGTTTAGATTTTAGGTTTAGATTTGGGGTTAGGTTTAGATTTTAGGTTTAGATTTGGGGTTAGGTTTAGATTAGGGGTTAGGTTTAGATTTTAGGTTTAGATTTGGGGTTAGGTTTAGATTTTAGGTTTAGATTTGGGGTTAGGTTTAGATTTGGGGTTAGGTTTAGATTTTAGGTTTAGATTTTAGGTTTAGATTTGGGGTTAGGTTTAGATTTTAGGTTTAGATTTGGGGTTAGGTTTAGATTTGGGTTTTAGATTTGGGGTTAGGTTTAGATTTGGGGTTTAGATTTGGGGTTAGGTTTAGATTTTAGGTTTAGATTTGGGGTTAGGTTTAGATTTGGGCTTAGGTTTAGATTTTAGGTTTAGATTTGGGGTTAGGCTTAAATTTTAGGATAGATTTGGGGTTAGGTTTAGATTTTAGGTTTAGATTTGAGGTTAGGTTTAGATTTGGGGTTAGGTTTAGATTTGGGGTTAGGTTTAGATTTTAGGTTTAGATTTGGGGTTAGGTTTAGATTTTAGGTTTAGATTTGGGGTTCGGTTTAGATTTGAGGTTTAGATTTGGGGTTAGGTTTAGATTTTCGGTTTAGATTTGGGGTTAGTTTTAGATTTTCGGTTTAGATTTGGGGTTAGGTTTAGATTTGGGGTTAGGTTTAGATTTTAGGTTTAGATTTGGGGTTAGGTTTAGATTTTAGGTTTAGATTTGGGGTTAGATTTGGGGTTAGGTTTAGATTTGGGGTTAGGTTTAGATTTTAGGTTTAGATTTGGGGTTAGGTTTAGATTTGGGGTTAGGTTTAGATTTTAGGTTTAGATTTGGGGTTAGATTTGGGGATAGGTTTAGATTTGGGGTTAGGTTTAGATTTGGGGTTAGGTTTAGATTTTAGGTTTAGATTTGGGGTTAGGTTTAGATTTGGGGTTAGGTTTAGATTTTCGGTTTAGATTTGGGGTTAGGTTTAGATTTGGGGTTAGGTTTAGATTTTAGGTTTAGATTTGGGGTTAGGTTTAGATTTTAGGTTTAGATTTGGGGTTAGGTTTAGATTTGGGGTTAGGTTTAGATTTTAGGTTTAGATTTGGGGTTAGGTTTAGATTTTAGGTTAGGTTTAGATTTTAGGTTTAGATTTTAGGTTTAGATTTGCGGTTAGGTTTAGATTTTAGGTTTAGATTTGGGGTTAGGTTTAGATTTTAGGTTTAGATTTGGGGTTAGGTTTAGATTTTAGGTTTAGATTTGGGGTTAGGTTTAGATTTGGGGTTAGGTTTAGATTTTAGGTTTAGATTTGGGGTTACGTTTAGATTTTAGGTTAGGTTTAGATTTTAGGTTTAGATTTTAGGTTTAGATTTGCGGTTAGGTTTACATTTTAGGTTTATATTTGGGGTTAGGTTTAGATTTTAGGTTTAGATTTGGGGTTAGGTTTAGATTTTAGGTTTAGATTTGGGGTTAGGTTTAGATTTGGGGTTAGGTTTAGATTTTAGGTTTAGATTTGGGGTTAGGTTTAGATTTTAGGTTTAGATTTTAGGTTTAGATTTGGGGTTAGGTTTAGATTTTAGGTTTAGATTTGGGGTTAGGTGTAGATTTTAGGTTTGGATTTGGGGTTAGGTTTAGATTTTAGGTTTAGATTTGGGATTAGGTTTAGATTTTCGGTTTAGATTTGGGGTTAGGTTTAGATTTGGGGTTAGGTTTAGATTTTAGGTTTAGATTTGGGGTTAGGTTTAGATTTTAGGTTTAGATTTGGGGTTAGATTTGGGGTTAGGTTTAGATTTGGGGTTTAGATTTGGGGTTAGGTTTAGATTTGGGGTTAGGTTTAGATTTTAGGTTTAGATTTGGGGTTAAGTTTAGATTTGGGGTTAGGTTTAGATTTCAGGTTTAGATTTGGGGTTAGGTTTAGATTTTAGGTTTAGATTTGGTGTTAGGTTTAGATTTCAGGTTTAGATTTGGGGTTAGGTTTAGATTTTAGGTTTAGATTTGGGGTTAGATTTGGGGTTAGGTTTAGATTTGGGGTTAGGTTTAGATTTGGGGTTAGGTTTAGATTTGGTGTTAGGTTTAGATTTTAGGTTTAGATTTGGGGTTAGGTTTAGATTTTAGGTTTAGATTTGGGGTTAGATTTGGGGTTAGGTTTAGATTTGGGGTTAGGTTTAGATTTGGTGTTAGGTTTAGATTTTAGGTTTAGATTTGGGGTTAGGTTTAGATTTTAGGTTTAGATTTGGGGTTAGGTTTAGATTTTAGGTTTAGATTTGGGGTTAGGTTTAGATTTGGGGTTAGGTTTAGATTTTAGGTTTAGATTTGGGGTTAGGTTTAGATTTGGGGTTAGGTTTAGATTTTAGGTTTAGATTTGGGGTTAGGTTTAGATTTTAGGTTAGGTTTAGATTTTAGGTTTAGATTTGGGGTTACGTTTAGATTTGGGGTTAGGTTTAGATTTTAGGTTTAGATTTGGGGTTAGGTTTAGATTTGGGGTTAGGTTTAGATTTTAGGTTTAGATTTGGGGTTAGGTTTAGATTTTCGGTTTAGATTTGGGGTTAGGTTTAGATTTTAGGTTTAGATTTGGGGTTAGGTTTAGATTTGGGGTTAGGTTTAGATTTTCGGTTTAGATTTGGGGTTAGGTTTAGATTTTAGGTTTAGATTTGGGGTTAGGTTTAGATTTTAGGTTTAGATTTGGGGTTAGGTTTAGATTTTAGGTTTAGATTTGGGGTTAGGTTTAGATTTGGGGTTTAGATTTGGGGTTAGGTTTAGATTTTAGGTTTAGATTTGGGGTTAGGTTTAGATTTGGGGTTAGGTTTAGATTTTAGGTTTAGATTTTAGGTTTAGATTTGGGGTTAGGTTTAGATTTTAGGTTTAGATTTGGGGTTAGGTTTAGATTTCGGGTTAGGTTTAGATTTTAGGTTTAGATTTGGGGTTAGGTTTAGATTTTCGGTTTAGATTTGGGGTTAGGTTTAGATTTTCGGTTTAGATTTGGGGTTAGGTTTAGATTTGGGCTTAGGTTTAGATTTTAGGTTTAGATTTGGGGTTAGGCTTAAATTTTAGGATAGATTTGGGGTTAGGTCTAGATTTTAGGTTTAGATTTGGGTTTAGGTTTAGATTTTAGGTTTAGATTTGGGGTTAGGTTTAGATTTCGGGTTAGGTTTAGATTTTAGGTTTAGATTTGGGGTTAGGTTTAGATTTTAGGTTTAGATTTGGGGTTAGGTTTAGATTTGGGGTTAGGTTTAGATTTTAGGTTTAGATTTAGGGTTAGGTTTAGATTTTAGGTTTAGATTTGGGGTTAGGTTTAGATTTGGGGTTAGGTTTAGATTTTAGGTTTAGATTTGGGGTTAGGCTTAAATTTTAGGATAGATTTGGGGTTAGGTTTAGATTTTAGGTTTAGATTTGGGGTTAGGTTTAGATTTGGGGTTAGGTTTAGATTTTAGGTTTAGATTTGGGGTTAGGTTTAGATTTAGGTTTAGATTTGGGGTTAGGTTTAGATTTTAGGTTTAGATTTTAGGTTTAGATTTGGGGTTAGGTTTAGATTTTAGGTTTAGATCTGGGGTTAGGTTTAGATTTGGTGTTAGGTTTAGATTTTAGGTTTAGATTAGGGGTTAGGTTTAGATTTTAGGTTTAGATCTGGGGTTAGGTTTAGATTTGGTGTTAGGTTTAGATTTTAGGTTTAGATTTGGGGTTAGGTTTAGATTTTAGGTTTAGATTTGGGGTTAGGTTTAGATTTTAGGTTTAGATTTGGGGTTAGGTTTACATTTTAGGTTTAGATTTGGGGTTAGGTTTACATTTTAGGTTTAGATTTGGGGTTAGGTTTAGATTTGGGGTTAGGTTTAGATTTTAGGTTTAGATTTGGGGTTAGGTTTAGATTTTAGGTTTAGATTTGGTGTTAGGTTTAGATTTTAGGTTTAGATTTGTGATTAGGTTTAGATTTGGGCTTAGGTTTAGATTTTAGGTTTAGATTTGGGGTTAGGTTTAGATTTTAGGTTTAGATTTGGGGTTAGGTTTAGATTTGGGGTTAGGTTTAGATTTGGGGTTAGGTTTAGATTTTCGGTTTAGATTTGGGGTTAGGTTTAGATTTTAGGTTTAGATTTGGGGTTAGATTTGGGGTTACGTTTAGATTTGGGGTTACGTTTAGATTTGGGGTTAGGTTTAGATTTTAGGTTTAGATTTGGGGTTAGGTTTAGATTTGGGGTTAGGTTTAGATTTTAGGTTTAGATTTGGGGTTAGATTTGGGGTTAGGTTTAGATTTGGGGTTAGGTTTAGATTTTAGGTTTAGATTTGGGTTTAGGTTTAGATTTGGGGTTAGGTTTAGATTTTCGGTTTAGATTTGGGGTTAGGTTTAGATTTTAGGTTTAGATTTGGGGTTAGGTTTAGATTTGGGGTTAGGGTTAGATTTTAGGTTTAGATTTGGGGTTAGGTTTAGATTTTAGGTTAGGTTTAGATTTTAGGTTTAGATTTTAGGTTTAGATTTGCGGTTAGGTTTAGATTTTAGGTTTAGATTTGGGGTTAGGTTTAGATTTTAGGTTTAGATTTGGGGTTAGGTTTAGATTTGGGGTTAGGTTTAGATTTTAGGTTTAGATTTGGGGTTAGGTTTAGATTTTAGGTTAGGTTTAGATTTTAGGTTTAGATTTTAGGTTTAGATTTGCGGTTAGGTTTAGATTTTAGGTTTAGATTTGGGGTTAGGTTTAGATTTTAGGTTTAGATTTGGGGTTAGGTTTAGATTTGGGGTTAGGTTTAGATTTTAGGTTTAGATTTGGGGTTAGGTTTAGATTTTAGGTTTAGATTTGGAGTTAGGTTTAGATTTTAGGTTAGGTTTAGATTTTAGGTTTAGATTTGGGGTTAGGTTTAGATTTTAGGTTTAGATTTTAGGTTTAGATTTGGGGTTAGGTTTAGATTTTAGGTTTAGATTTGGGGTTAGGTTTAGATTTTAGGATACGTTTAGATTTTAGGTTTAGATTTGGGTTTAGGTTTAGATTTTAGGTTTAGATTTGGGGTTAGGTTTAGATTTGGGGTTAGGTTTAGATTTTAGGTTTAGATTTGGGGTTAGGTTTAGATTTTAGGTTTAGATTTGTGGTTAGGTTTAGATTTGGGGTTAGGTTTAGATTTTAGGTTTAGATTTGGGGTTAGGTTTAGATTTTAGGTTTAGATTTGGGGTTAGATTTGGGGTTAGGTTTAGATTTGGGGTTAGGTTTAGATTTGGGGTTAGGTTTAGATTTTAGGTTTAGATTTGGGGTTAGGTTTAGATTTGGGGTTTAGATTTGGGGTTAGGTTGAGATTTTAGGTTTAGATTTGGGGTTAGGTTTAGATTTTAGGTTTAGATTTGGGGTTAGGTTTAGATTTTAGGTTTAGATTTGTGATTAGGTTTAGATTTGGGGTTAGGTTTAGATTTTAGGTTTAGATTTGGGGTTAGGTTTAGATTTTAGGTTTAGATTTGGGGTTAGATTTGGGGTTAGGTTTAGATTTGGGGTTAGGTTTAGATTTGGTGTTAGGTTTAGATTTTAGGTTTAGATTTGGGGTTAGGTTTAGATTTTAGGTTTAGATTTGGGGTTAGATTTGGGGTTAGGTTTAGATTTGGGGTTAGGTTTAGATTTGGTGTTAGGTTTAGATTTGGGGTTAGGTTTAGATTTTAGGTTTAGATTTGGAGTTAGGTTTAGATTTTAGGTTAGGTTTAGATTTTAGGTTTAGATTTTAGGTTTAGATTTCGGGTTAGGTTTAGATTTTAGGTTTAGATTTGGGGTTAGGTTTAGATTTTAGGTTTAGATTTGGGGTTAGGTTTAGATTTGGGGTTAGGTTTAGATTTTAGGTTTAGATTTGGGGTTAGGTTTAGATTTGGGGTTAGGTTTAGATTTTAGGTTTAGATTTGGGGTTAGGTTTAGATTTTAGGTTAGGTTTAGATTTTAGGTTTAGATTTGGGGTTAGGTTTAGATTTGGGGTTAGGTTTAGATTTTAGGTTTAGATTTGGGGTTAGGTTTAGATTTTAGGTTTAGATTTGGGGTTAGGTTTAGATTTTCGGTTTAGATTTGGGGTTAGGTTTAGATTTTCGGTTTAGATTTGGGGTTAGGTTTAGATTTAGGCTTAGGTTTAGATTTTAGGTTTAGATTTGGGGTTAGGCTTAAATTTTAGGATAGATTTGGGGTTAGGTTTAGATTTTAGGTTTAGATTTGGGGTTAGGTTTAGATTTGGGGTTAGGTTTAGATTTTAGGTTTAGATTTGGGGTTAGGTTTAGATTTTCGGTTTAGATTTGGGGTTAGGTTTAGATTTTAGGTTTAGATTTGGGGTTAGGTTTAGATTTGGGGTTTAGATTTGGGGTTAGGTTTAGATTTTAGGTTTAGATTTGGGGTTAGGTTTAGATTTGGGGTTAGGTTTAGATTTTAGGTTTAGATTTGGGGTTAGGTTTAGATTTGGGGTTAGGTTTAGATTTTAGGTTTAGATTTGGGGTTAGGTTTAGATTTGGGGTTAGGTTTAGATTTTAGGTTTATATTTGGGGTTAGGTTTAGATTTTCGGTTTAGATTTGGGGTTAGGTTTAGATTTGGGCTTAGGTTTAGATTTTAGGTTTAGATTTGGGGTTAGGCTTAAATTTTAGGATAGATTTGGGGTTAGGTTTAGATTTCAGGTTTAGATTTGGGGTTAGGTTTAGATTTTAGGTTTAGATTTGGGGTTAGGTTTAGATTTTAGGTTTAGATTTGGGGTTAGGTTTAGATTTCGGGTTAGGTTTAGATTTTAGGTTTAGATTTGGGGTTAGGTTTAGATTTTAGGTTTAGATTTGGGGTTAGGTTTAGATTTGGGGTTAGGTTTAGATTTTAGGTTTAGATTTGGGGTTAGGTTTAGATTTTAGGTTTAGATTTGGGGTTAGGTTTAGATTTTAGGTTTAGATTTGGGGTTAGGTTTAGATTTAGGTTTAGATTTGGGGTTAGGTTTAGATTTTAGGTTTAGATTTGGGGTTAGGTTTAGATTTGGGATTAGATTTGGGGTTAGGTTTAGATTTGGGGTTAGGTTTAGATTTGGGGTTAGGTTTAGATTTTAGGTTTAGATTTGGGGTTAGGTTTAGATTTTAGGTTTAGATTTGGGGTTAGGTTTAGATTTGGGGTTAGGTTTAGATTTTAGGTTTAGATTTGGGGTTAGGTTTAGATTTTAGGTTTAGATTTGGGGTTAGGTTTAGATTTTAGGTTTAGATTTGGGGTTAGGTTTACATTTTAGGTTTAGATTTGGGGTTAGGTTTAGATTTTAGGTTTAGATTTGGGGTTAGGTTTAGATTTTAGGTTTAGATTTTAGGTTTAGATTTGGGGTTAGGTTTAGATTTTAGGTTTAGATTTGGGGTTAGGTTTAGATTTTAGGTTTAGATTTGGGGTTAGGTTTACATTTTAGGTTTAGATTTGGGGTTAGGTTTAGATTTTAGGTTTAGATTTGGGGTTAGGTTTAGATTTTAGGTTTAGATTTGGGGTTAGGTTTAGATTTTAGGTTAGGTTTAGATTTTAGGTTTAGATTTGGGGTTAGGTTTAGATTTGGGGTTAGGTTTAGATTTTAGGTTTAGATTTGGGGTTAGGTTTAGATTTGGGGTTAGGTTTAGATTTTAGGTTTAGATTTGGGGTTAGGTTTAGATTTTCGGTTTAGATTTGGGGTTAGGTTTAGATTTTCGGTTTAGATTTGGGGTTAGGTTTAGATTTAGGCTTAGGTTTAGATTTTAGGTTTAGATTTGGGGTTAGGCTTAAATTTTAGGATAGATTTGGGGTTAGGTTTAGATTTTAGGTTTAGATTTGGGGTTAGATTTACATTTTAGGTTTAGATTTGGGGTTAGGTTTAGATTTGGGGTTAGGGTTAGATTTTAGGTTTAGATTTGGGGTTAGGTTTAGATTTTAGGTTAGGTTTAGATTTTAGATTTTAGGTTTAGATTTGCGGTTAGGTTTAGATTTTAGGTTTAGATTTGGGGTTAGGTTTAGATTTTAGGTTTAGATTTGGGGTTAGGTTTAGATTTGGGGTTTAGATTTGGGGTTAGGTTTAGATTTTAGGTTTAGATTTGGGGTTAGGTTTAGATTTGGGGTTAGGTTTAGATTTTAGGTTTAGATTTGGGGTTAGGTTTAGATTTGGGGTTAGGTTTAGATTTTAGGTTTAGATTTGGGGTTAGGTTTAGATTTGGGGTTAGGTTTAGATTTTAGGTTTATATTTGGGGTTAGGTTTAGATTTTCGGTTTAGATTTGGGGTTAGGTTTAGATTTGGGCTTAGGTTTAGATTTTAGGTTTAGATTTGGGGTTAGGCTTAAATTTTAGGATAGATTTGGGGTTAGGTTTAGATTTCAGGTTTAGATTTGGGGTTAGGTTTAGATTTTAGGTTTAGATTTGGGGTTAGGTTTAGATTTTAGGTTTAGATTTGGGGTTAGGTTTAGATTTCGGGTTAGGTTTAGATTTTAGGTTTAGATTTGGGGTTAGGTTTAGATTTTAGGTTTAGATTTGGGGTTAGGTTTAGATTTGGGGTTAGGTTTAGATTTTAGGTTTAGATTTGGGGTTAGGTTTAGATTTTAGGTTTAGATTTGGGGTTAGGTTTAGATTTAGGTTTAGATTTGGGGTTAGGTTTAGATTTTAGGTTTAGATTTGGGGTTAGGTTTAGATTTGGGATTAGATTTGGGGTTAGGTTTAGATTTGGGGTTAGGTTTAGATTTGGGGTTAGGTTTAGATTTTAGGTTTAGATTTGGGGTTAGGTTTAGATTTTAGGTTTAGATTTGGGGTTAGGTTTAGATTTGGGGTTAGGTTTAGATTTTAGGTTTAGATTTGGGGTTAGGTTTAGATTTTAGGTTTAGATTTGGGGTTAGGTTTAGATTTTAGGTTTAGATTTGGGGTTAGGTTTACATTTTAGGTTTAGATTTGGGGTTAGGTTTAGATTTTAGGTTTAGATTTGGGGTTAGGTTTAGATTTTAGGTTTAGATTTTAGGTTTAGATTTGGGGTTAGGTTTAGATTTTAGGTTTAGATTTGGGGTTAGGTTTAGATTTTAGGTTTAGATTTGGGGTTAGGTTTACATTTTAGGTTTAGATTTGGGGTTAGGTTTAGATTTTAGGTTTAGATTTGGGGTTAGGTTTACATTTTAGGTTTAGATTTGGGGTTAGGTTTAGATTTTAGGTTTAGATTTGTGATTAGGTTTAGATTTGGGCTTAGGTTTAGATTTTAGGTTTAGATTTGGGGTTAGGTTTAGATTTGGGGTTAGGTTTAGATTTTAGGTTTAGATTTGGGGTTAGGTTTAGATTTGGGGTTAGGTTTAGATTTTAGGTTTAGATTTGGGGTTAGGTTTAGATTTGGGCTTAGGTTTAGATTTTAGGTTTAGATTTGGGGTTAGGTTTAGATTTTAGGTTTAGATTTGGGGTTAGGTTTAGATTTTAGGTTTAGATTTGGGGTTAGGTTTAGATTTTAGGTTTAGATTTGGGGTTAGGTTTAGATTTTAGGTTTAGATTTGGGGTTAGGTTTACAT
The DNA here is from genome assembly GCF_037038585.1 of Patagioenas fasciata. Classification (NCBI taxonomy): domain Eukaryota; kingdom Metazoa; phylum Chordata; class Aves; order Columbiformes; family Columbidae; genus Patagioenas; species Patagioenas fasciata. Next base: position 1,485,949 of record NW_027288800.1, read on the forward strand.
TTTAGGTTTAGATTTGGGGTTAGGTTTAGATTTTAGGTTTAGATTTGGGGTTAGGTTTAGATTTTAGGTTTAGATTTGGGGTTAGGTTTAGATTTGGGGTTAGGTTTAGATTTTCGGTTTAGATTTGGGGTTAGGTTTAGATTTTAGGTTTAGATTTGTGATTAGGTTTAGATTTGGGCTTAGGTTTAGATTTTAGGTTTAGATTTGGGGTTAGGTTTAGATTTTAGGTTTAGATTTGGGGTTAGGTTTAGATTTGGGGTTAGGTTTAGATTTTAGGTTTAGATTTCGGGTTAGGTTTAGATTTTAGGTTTAGATTTGGGGTTAGATTTGGGGTTAGGTTTAGATTTGGGGTTAGGATTAGATTTGGGGTTAGGTTTAGATTTTAGGTTTAGATTTGGGGTTAGGTTTAGATTTGGGGATAGGTTTAGATTTTAGGTTTAGATTTGGGGTTAGATTTGGGGTTAGGTTTAGATTTGGGGTTAGGTTTAGATTTGGGTTAGGTTTAGATTTTAGGTTTAGATTTGGGGTTAGGTTTAGATTTGGGGTTAGGTTTAGATTTTCGGTTTAGATTTGGGGTTAGGTTTAGATTTTCGGTTTAGATTTGGGGTTAGGTTTAGATTTGGGGTTAGGTTTAGATTTTAGGTTTAGATTTGGGGTTAGGTTTAGATTTTAGGTTTAGATTTGGGGTTAGATTTACATTTTAGGTTTAGATTTGGGGTTAGGTTTAGATTTGGGGTTAGGGTTAGATTTTAGGTTTAGATTTGGGGTTAGGTTTAGATTTTAGGTTAGGTTTAGATTTTAGATTTTAGGTTTAGATTTGCGGTTAGGTTTAGATTTTAGGTTTAGATTTGGGGTTAGGTTTAGATTTTAGGTTTAGATTTGGGGTTAGGTTTAGATTTTAGGTTTAGATTTGTGATTAGGTTTAGATTTGGGGTTAGGTTTAGATTTGGGGTTAGGTTTAGATTTTAGGTTTAGATTTGGGGTTAGGTTTAGATTTTCGGTTTAGATTTGGGGTTAGGTTTAGATTTTAGGTTTAGATTTGGGGTTAGATTTGGGGTTAGGTTTAGATTTGGGGTTAGGTTTAGATTTTAGGTTTAGATTTTAGGTTTAGATTTGGGGTTAGGTTTAGATTTGGGGTTAGGTTTAGATTTTAGGTTTAGATTTGGGGTTAGATTTGGGTTAGGTTTAGATTTGGGGTTAGGTTTAGATTTGGGGTTAGGTTTAGATTTTAGGTTTAGATTTGGGGTTAGGTTTAGATTTGGGGTTAGGTTTAGATTTTCGGTTTAGATTTGGGGTTAGGTTTAGATTTTCGGTTTAGATTTGGGGTTAGGTTTAGATTTGGGGTTAGGTTTAGATTTTAGGTTTAGATTTGGGGTTAGGTTTAGATTTTAGGTTTAGATTTGGGGTTAGGTTTAGATTTGGGGTTAGGGTTAGATTTTAGGTTTAGATTTGGGGTTAGGTTTAGATTTTAGATTTTAGGTTTAGATTTGGGGTTAGGTTTAGATTTTAGGTTTAGATTTGGGGTTAGGTTTAGATTTTAGGTTTAGATTTGGGGTTAGGTTTAGATTTGGGGTTAGGTTTAGATTTTAGGTTTAGATTTGGGGTTAGGTTTAGATTTTAGGTTAGGTTTAGATTTTAGGTTTAGATTTTAGGTTTAGATTTGCGGTTAGGTTTAGATTTTAGGTTTAGATTTGGGGTTAGGTTTAGATTTTAGGTTTAGATTTGGGGTTAGGTTTAGATTTGGGGTTAGGTTTAGATTTTAGGTTTAGATTTGGGGTTAGGTTTAGATTTTAGGTTTAGATTTGGAGTTAGGTTTAGATTTTAGGTTAGGTTTAGATTTTAGGTTTAGATTTTAGGTTTAGATTTGGGGTTAGGTTTAGATTTTAGGTTTAGATTTGGGGTTAGGTTTAGATTTTAGGTTTAGATTTGGGGTTAGGTTTAGATTTTAGGTTACGTTTAGATTTTAGGTTTAGATTTGGGGTTAGGTTTAGATTTTAGGTTTAGATTTGGGGTTAGGTTTAGATTTTAGGTTTAGATTTGTGATTAGGTTTAGATTTGGGGTTAGGTTTAGATTTTAGGTTTAGATTTGGGGTTAGGTTTAGATTTTAGGTTTAGATTTGGGGTTAGATTTGGGGTTAGGTTTAGATTTGGGGTTAGGTTTAGATTTGGGGTTAGGTTTAGATTTTAGGTTTAGATTTGGGGTTAGGTTTAGATTTGGGGTTTAGATTTGGGGTTAGGTTTAGATTTTAGGTTTAGATTTGGGGTTAGGTTTAGATTTCAGGTTTAGATTTGGGGTTAGGTTTAGATTTGGGGTTAGGTTTAGATTTTAGGTTTAGATTTGGGGTTAGGTTTAGATTTTAGGTTTAGATTTGGGGTTAGATTTGGGGTTAGGTTTAGATTTGGGGTTAGGTTTAGATTTGGTGTTAGGTTTAGATTTTAGGTTTAGATTTGGGGTTAGGTTTAGATTTTAGGTTTAGATTTGGGGTTAGGTTTAGATTTTAGGTTTAGATTTGGGGTTAGGTTTAGATTTTAGGTTTAGATTTGTGGTTAGGTTTAGATTTGGGGTTAGGTTTAGATTTTAGGTTTAGATTTGGAGTTAGGTTTAGATTTTAGGTTAGGTTTAGATTTTAGGTTTAGATTTTAGGTTTAGATTTCGTGTTAGGTTTAGATTTTAGGTTTAGATTTGGGGTTAGGTTTAGATTTTAGGTTTAGATTTGTGGTTAGGTTTAGACTTGGGGTTAGGTTTAGATTTTAGGTTTAGATTTGGGGTTAGGTTTAGATTTTAGGTTTAGATTTGGGGTTAGGTTTAGATTTTAGGTTTAGATTTGGGGTTAGGTTTAGATTTGGGGTTAGGTTTAGATTTTAGGTTTAGATTTGGGGTTAGGTTTAGATTTGGGGTTAGGTTTAGATTTTAGGTTTAGATTTGGGGTTAGGTTTAAATTTTAGGTTTAGATTTGGGGTTAGGTTTAGATTTTAGGTTTAGATTTGGGGTTAGGTTTAGATTTTAGGTTTAGATTTGGGGTTAGGTTTAGATTTGGGGTTAGGTTTAGATTTTAGGTTTAGATTTGGGGTTAGGTTTAGATTTGGGGTTAGGTTTAGATTTTAGGTTTAGATTTGGGGTTAGGTTTAGATTTTAGGTTAGGTTTAGATTTTAGGTTTAGATTTGGGGTTAGGTTTAGATTTGGGGTTAGGTTTAGATTTTAGGTTTAGATTTGGGGTTAGGTTTAGATTTGGGGTTAGGTTTAGATTTTCGGTTTAGATTTGGGGTTAGGTTTAGATTTTCGGTTTAGATTTGGGGTTAGGTTTAGATTTAGGCTTAGGTTTAGATTTTAGGTTTAGATTTGGGGTTAGGCTTAAATTTTAGGATAGATTTGGGGTTAGGTTTAGATTTTAGGTTTAGATTTGGGGTTAGGTTTAGATTTTAGGTTTAGATTTGGGGTTAGGTTTAGATTTTAGGTTAGGTTTAGATTTTAGGTTTAGATTTGGGGTTAGGTTTAGATTTGGGGTTAGGTTTAGATTTTAGGTTTAGATTTGGGGTTAGGTTTAGATTTGGGGTTAGGTTTAGATTTTAGGTTTAGATTTGGGGTTAGGTTTAGATTTTCGGTTTAGATTTGGGGTTAGGTTTAGATTTTCGGTTTAGATTTGGGGTTAGGTTTAGATTTAGGCTTAGGTTTAGATTTTAGGTTTAGATTTGGGGTTAGGCTTAAATTTTAGGATAGATTTGGGGTTAGGTTTAGATTTTAGGTTTAGATTTGGGGTTAGGTTTAGATTTGGGGTTAGGTTTAGATTTTAGGTTTAGATTTGGGGTTAGGTTTAGATTTTAGGTTTAGATTTGTGATTAGGTTTAGATTTGGGGTTAGGTTTAGATTTGGGGTTAGGTTTAGATTTTAGGTTTAGATTTGGGGTTAGGTTTAGATTTTCGGTTTAGATTTGGGGTTAGGTTTAGATTTTAGGTTTAGATTTGGGGTTAGGTTTAGATTTTCGGTTTAGATTTGGGGTTAGGTTTAGATTTTAGGTTTAGATTTTAGGTTTAGATTTGGGGTTAGGTTTAGATTTGGGGTTAGGTTTAGATTTTAGGTTTAGATTTGGGGTTAGATTTGGGGTTAGGTTTAGATTTGGGGTTAGGTTTAGATTTGGGGTTAGGTTTAGATTTTAGGTTTAGATTTGGGGTTAGGTTTAGATTTGGGGTTAGGTTTAGATTTTCGGTTTAGATTTGGGGTTAGGTTTAGATTTTCGGTTTAGATTTGGGGTTAGGTTTAGATTTGGGGTTAGGTTTAGATTTTAGGTTTAGATTTGGGGTTAGGTTTAGATTTTAGGTTTAGATTTGGGGTTAGGTTTAGATTTGGGGTTAGGGTTAGATTTTAGGTTTAGATTTGGGGTTAGGTTTAGATTTTAGATTTTAGGTTTAGATTTGGGGTTAGGTTTAGATTTTAGGTTTAGATTTGGGGTTAGGTTTAGATTTTAGGTTTAGATTTGGGGTTAGGTTTAGATTTGGGGTTAGGTTTAGATTTTAGGTTTAGATTTGGGGTTAGGTTTAGATTTTAGGTTAGGTTTAGATTTTAGGTTTAGATTTTAGGTTTAGATTTGCGGTTAGGTTTAGATTTTAGGTTTAGATTTGGGGTTAGGTTTAGATTTTAGGTTTAGATTTGGGGTTAGGTTTAGATTAGGGGTTAGGTTTAGATTTTAGGTTTAGATTTGGGGTTAGGTTTAGATTTTAGGTTTAGATTTGGAGTTAGGTTTAGATTTTAGGTTAGGTTTAGATTTTAGGTTTAGATTTTAGGTTTAGATTTGGGGTTAGGTTTAGATTTTAGGTTTAGATTTCGTGTTAGGTTTAGATTTTAGGTTTAGATTTGGGGTTAGGTTTAGATTTTAGGTTTAGATTTGTGGTTAGGTTTAGACTTGGGGTTAGGTTTAGATTTTAGGTTTAGATTTGGGGTTAGGTTTAGATTTTAGGTTTAGATTTGGGGTTAGGTTTAGATTTTAGGTTTAGATTTGGGGTTAGGTTTAGATTTGGGGTTAGGTTTAGATTTTAGTTTTAGATTTGGGGTTAGGTTTAGATTTGGGGTTAGGTTTAGATTTTAGGTTTAGATTTGGGGTTAGGTTTAAATTTTAGGTTTAGATTTGGGGTTAGGTTTAGATTTTAGGTTTAGATTTGGGGTTAGGTTTAGATTTTAGGTTTAGATTTTGGGTTAGGTTTAGATTTGGGGTTAGGTTTAGATTTGGGGTTAGGTTTAGATTTTCGGTTTAGATTTGGGGTTAGGTTTAGATTTTCGGTTTAGATTTGGGGTTAGGTTTAGATTTAGGCTTAGGTTTAGATTTTAGGTTTAGATTTGGGGTTAGGCTTAAATTTTAGGATAGATTTGGGGTTAGGTTTAGATTTTAGGTTTAGATTTGGGGTTAGGTTTAGATTTGGGGTTAGGTTTAGATTTTAGGTTTAGATTTGGGGTTAGGTTTAGATTTTCGGTTTAGATTTGGGGTTAGGTTTAGATTTGGGGTTAGGTTTAGATTTTCGGTTTAGATTTGGGGTTAGGTTTAGATTTTAGGTTTAGATTTGGGGTTAGGTTTAGATTTTAGGTTTAGATTTGGGGTTAGGTTTAGATTTGGGGTTTAGATTTGGGGTTAGGTTTAGATTTTAGGTTTAGATTTGGGGTTAGGTTTAGATTTGGGGTTAGGTTTAGATTTTAGGATTAGATTTGGGGTTAGGTTTAGATTTGGGGTTAGGTTTAGATTTTAGGTTTAGATTTGGGGTTAGGTTTAGATTTGGGGTTAGGTTTAGATTTTAGGTTTATATTTGGGGTTAGGTTTAGATTTTCGGTTTAGATTTGGGGTTAGGTTTAGATTTGGGCTTAGGTTTAGATTTTAGGTTTAGATTTGGGGTTAGGCTTAAATTTTAGGATAGATTTGGGGTTAGGTTTAGATTTCAGGTTTAGATTTGGGGTTAGGTTTAGATTTTAGGTTTAGATTTGGGGTTAGGTTTAGATTTTAGGTTTAGATTTGGGGTTAGGTTTAGATTTCGGGTTAGGTTTAGATTTTAGGTTTAGATTTGGGGTTAGGTTTAGATTTTAGGTTTAGATTTGGGGTTAGGTTTAGATTTGGGGTTAGGTTTAGATTTTAGGTTTAGATTTGGGGTTAGGTTTAGATTTTAGGTTTAGATTTGGGGTTAGGTTTAGATTTTAGGTTTAGATTTGGGGTTAGGTTTAGATTTAGGTTTAGATTTGGGGTTAGGTTTAGATTTTAGGTTTAGATTTGGGGTTAGGTTTAGATTTGGGATTAGATTTGGGGTTAGGTTTAGATTTGGGGTTAGGTTTAGATTTGGGGTTAGGTTTAGATTTTAGGTTTAGATTTGGGGTTAGGTTTAGATTTTAGGTTTAGATTTGGGGTTAGGTTTAGATTTGGGGTTAGGTTTAGATTTTTGGTTTAGATTTGGGGTTAGGTTTAGATTTTAGGTTTAGATTTGGGGTTAGGTTTAGATTTTAGGTTTAGATTTGGGGTTAGGTTTACATTTTAGGTTTAGATTTGGGGTTAGGTTTAGATTTTAGGTTTAGATTTGGGGTTAGGTTTAGATTTTAGGTTTAGATTTTAGGTTTAGATTTGGGGTTAGGTTTAGATTTTAGGTTTAGATTTGGGGTTAGGTTTAGATTTTAGGTTTAGATTTGGGGTTAGGTTTACATTTTAGGTTTAGATTTGGGGTTAGGTTTAGATTTTAGGTTTAGATTTGGGGTTAGGTTTACATTTTAGGTTTAGATTTGGGGTTAGGTTTAGATTTTAGGTTTAGATTTGTGATTAGGTTTAGATTTGGGCTTAGGTTTAGATTTTAGGTTTAGATTTGGGGTTAGGTTTAGATTTGGGGTTAGGTTTAGATTTTAGGTTTAGATTTGGGGTTAGGTTTAGATTTGGGGTTAGGTTTAGATTTTAGGTTTAGATTTGGGGTTAGGTTTAGATTTGGGCTTAGGTTTAGATTTTAGGTTTAGATTTGGGGTTAGGTTTAGATTTTAGGTTTAGATTTGGGGTTAGGTTTAGATTTTAGGTTTAGATTTGGGGTTAGGTTTAGATTTTAGGTTTAGATTTGGGGTTAGGTTTAGATTTTAGGTTTAGATTTGGGGTTAGGTTTACATTTTACGTTTAGATTTGGGGTTAGGTTTAGATTTTAGGTTTAGATTTGGGGTTAGGTTTAGATTTTAGGTTTAGATTTGGGGTTAGGTTTAGATTTGGGGTTAGGTTTAGATTTTCGGTTTAGATTTGGGGTTAGGTTTAGATTTTAGGTTTAGATTTGTGATTAGGTTTAGATTTGGGCTTAGGTTTAGATTTTAGGTTTAGATTTGGGGTTAGGTTTAGATTTTAGGTTTAGATTTGGGGTTAGGTTTAGATTTGGGGTTAGGTTTAGATTTGGGGTTAGGTTTAGATTTTAGGTTTAGATTTGGGGTTAGGTTTAGATTTTAGGTTTAGATTTGGGGTTAGATTTGGGGTTAGGTTTAGATTTGGGGTTAGGATTAGATTTGGGGTTAGGTTTAGATTTTAGGTTTAGATTTGGGGTTAGGTTTAGATTTGGGGATAGGTTTAGATTTTAGGTTTAGATTTGGGGTTAGATTTGGGGTTAGGTTTAGATTTGGGGTTAGGTTTAGATTTGGGTTAGGTTTAGATTTTAGGTTTAGATTTGGGGTTAGGTTTAGATTTGGGGTTAGGTTTAGATTTTCGGTTTAGATTTGGGGTTAGGTTTAGATTTTCGGTTTAGATTTGGGGTTAGGTTTAGATTTGGGGTTAGGTTTAGATTTTAGGTTTAGATTTGGGGTTAGGTTTAGATTTTAGGTTTAGATTTGGGGTTAGATTTACATTTTAGGTTTAGATTTGGGGTTAGGTTTAGATTTGGGGTTAGGGTTAGATTTTAGGTTTAGATTTGGGGTTAGGTTTAGATTTTAGGTTAGGTTTAGATTTTAGATTTTAGGTTTAGATTTGCGGTTAGGTTTAGATTTTAGGTTTAGATTTGGGGTTAGGTTTAGATTTTAGGTTTAGATTTGGGGTTAGGTTTAGATTTTAGGTTTAGATTTGTGATTAGGTTTAGATTTGGGGTTAGGTTTAGATTTGGGGTTAGGTTTAGATTTTAGGTTTAGATTTGGGGTTAGGTTTAGATTTTCGGTTTAGATTTGGGGTTAGGTTTAGATTTTAGGTTTAGATTTGGGGTTAGATTTGGGGTTAGGTTTAGATTTGGGGTTAGGTTTAGATTTTAGGTTTAGATTTTAGGTTTAGGTTTGGGGTTAGGTTTAGATTTGGGGTTAGGTTTAGATTTGGGGTTAGGTTTAGATTTTAGGTTTAGATTTGGGGTTAGGTTTAGATTTGGGGTTAGGTTTAGATTTTCGGTTTAGATTTGGGGTTAGGTTTAGATTTTCGGTTTAGATTTGGGGTTAGGTTTAGATTTGGGGTTAGGTTTAGATTTTAGGTTTAGATTTGGGGTTAGGTTTAGATTTTAGGTTTAGATTTGGGGTTAGGTTTAGATTTGGGGTTAGGGTTAGATTTTAGTTTTATATTTGGGGTTAGGTTTAGATTTTAGATTTTAGGTTTAGATTTGGGGTTAGGTTTAGATTTTAGGTTTAGATTTGGGGTTAGGTTTAGATTTTAGGTTTAGATTTGGGGTTAGGTTTAGATTTGGGGTTAGGTTTAGATTTTAGGTTTAGATTTGGGGTTAGGTTTAGATTTTAGGTTAGGTTTAGATTTTAGGTTTAGATTTTAGGTTTAGATTTGCGGTTAGGTTTAGATTTTAGGTTTAGATTTGGGGTTAGGTTTAGATTTTAGGTTTAGATTTGGGATTAGGTTTAGATTTGGGGTTAGGTTTAGATTTTAGGTTTAGATTTGGGGTTAGGTTTAGATTTTAGGTTTAGATTTGGAGTTAGGTTTAGATTTTAGGTTAGGTTTAGATTTTAGGTTTAGATTTTAGGTTTAGATTTGGGGTTAGGTTTAGATTTTAGGTTTAGATTTGGGGTTAGGTTTAGATTTTAGGTTTAGATTTGGGGTTAGGTTTAGATTTTAGGTTACGTTTAGATTTTAGGTTTAGATTTGGGGTTAGGTTTAGATTTTAGGTTTAGATTTGGGGTTAGGTTTAGATTTTAGGTTTAGATTTGTGATTAGGTTTAGATTTGGGGTTAGGTTTAGATTTTAGGTTTAGATTTGGGGTTAGGTTTAGATTTTAGGTTTAGATTTGGGGTTAGATTTGGGGTTAGGTTTAGATTTGGGGTTAGGTTTAGATTTGGGGTTAGGTTTAGATTTTAGGTTTAGATTTGGGGTTAGGTTTAGATTTGGGATTTAGATTTGGGGTTAGGTTTAGATTTTAGGTTTAGATTTGGGGTTAGGTTTAGATTTCAGGTTTAGATTTGGGGTTAGGTTTAGATTTGGGGTTAGGTTTAGATTTTAGGTTTAGATTTGGGGTTAGGTTTAGATTTTAGGTTTAGATTTGGGGTTAGATTTGGGGTTAGGTTTAGATTTGGGGTTAGGTTTAGATTTGGTGTTAGGTTTAGATTTTAGGTTTAGATTTGGGGTTAGGTTTAGATTTTAGGTTTAGATTTGGGGTTAGGTTTAGATTTTAGGTTTAGATTTGGGGTTAGGTTTAGATTTTAGGTTTAGATTTGGGGTTAGGTTTAGATTTGGGGTTAGGTTTAGATTTTAGGTTTAGATTTGGAGTTAGGTTTAGATTTGAGGTTAGGTTTAGATTTTAGGTTTAGATTTTAGGTTTAGATTTCGTGTTAGGTTTAGATTTTAGGTTTAGATTTGGGGTTAGGTTTAGATTTTAGGTTTAGATTTGTGGTTAGGTTTAGACTTGGGGTTAGGTTTAGATTTTAGGTTTAGATTTGGGGTTAGGTTTAGATTTTAGGTTTAGATTTGGGGTTAGGTTTAGATTTGGGGTTAGGTTTAGATTTTAGGTTTAGATTTGGGGTTAGGTTTAGATTTTAGGTTTAGATTTGGGGTTAGGTTTAGATTTGGGGTTAGGTTTAGATTTTAGGTTTAGATTTGGGGTTAGGTTTAAATTTTAGGTTTAGATTTGGGGTTAGGTTTAGATTTTAGGTTTAGATTTGGGGTTAGGTTTAGATTTTAGGTTTAGATTTGGGGTTAGGTTTAGATTTGGGGTTAGGTTTAGATTTTAGGTTTAGATTTGGGGTTAGGTTTAGATTTGGGGTTAGGTTTAGATTTTAGGTTTAGATTTGGGGTTAGGTTTAGATTTTAGGTTAGGTTTAGATTTTAGGTTTAGATTTGGGGTTAGGTTTAGATTTGGGGTTAGGTTTAGATTTTAGGTTTAGATTTGGGGTTAGGTTTAGATTTGGGGTTAGGTTTAGATTTTAGGTTTAGATTTGGGGTTAGGTTTAGATTTTGGGTTTAGATTTGGGGTTAGGTTTAGATTTTCGGTTTAGATTTGGGGTTAGGTTTAGATTTAGGCTTAGGTTTAGATTTTAGGTTTAGATTTGGGGTTAGGCTTAAATTTTAGGATAGATTTGGGGTTAGGTTTAGATTTTAGGTTTAGATTTGGGGTTAGGTTTAGATTTTAGGTTTAGATTTGGGGTTAGGTTTAGATTTGGGGTTAGGTTTAGATTTTAGGTTTAGATTTGGGGTTAGGTTTAGATTTGGGGTTAGGTTTAGATTTTAGGTTTAGATTTGGGGTTAGGTTTAGATTTTAGGTTTAGATTTGGGGTTAGGTTTAGATTTGGGGTTTAGATTTGGGGTTAGGTTTAGATTTGGGGTTAGGTTTAGATTTTCGGTTTAGATTTGGGGTTAGGTTTAGATTTTCGGTTTAGATTTGGGGTTAGGTTTAGATTTGGGCTTAGGTTTAGATTTTAGGTTTAGATTTGGGGTTAGGCTTAAATTTTAGGATAGATTTGGGGTTAGGTTTAGATTTTAGGTTTAGATTTGGGGTTAGGTTTAGATTTTAGGTTACGTTTAGATTTTAGGTTTAGATTTGGGGTTAGGTTTAGATTTTAGGTTTAGATTTGGGGTTAGGTTTAGATTTTAGGTTTAGATTTGTGATTAGGTTTAGATTTGGGGTTAGGTTTAGATTTTAGGTTTAGATTTGGGGTTAGGTTTAGATTTTAGGTTTATATTTGGGGTTAGATTTGGGGTTAGGTTTAGATTTGGGGTTAGGTTTAGATTTAGGCTTAGGTTTAGATTTTAGGTTTAGATTTGGGGTTAGGCTTAAATTTTAGGATAGATTTGGGGTTAGGTTTAGATTTTAGGTTTAGATTTGGGGTTAGGTTTAGATTTTAGGTTTAGATTTGGGGTTAGGTTTAGATTTGGGGTTAGGTTTAGATTTTAGGTTTAGATTTGGGGTTAGGTTTAGATTTGGGGTTAGGTTTAGATTTTAGGTTTAGATTTGGGGTTAGGTTTAGATTTTAGGTTTAGATTTGGGGTTAGGTTTAGATTTGGGGTTTAGATTTGGGGTTAGGTTTAGATTTGGGGTTAGGTTTAGATTTTCGGTTTAGATTTGGGGTTAGGTTTAGATTTTCGGTTTAGATTTGGGGTTAGGTTTAGATTTGGGCTTAGGTTTAGATTTTAGGTTTAGATTTGGGGTTAGGCTTAAATTTTAGGATAGATTTGGGGTTAGGTTTAGATTTTAGGTTTAGATTTGGGGTTAGGTTTAGATTTTAGGTTACGTTTAGATTTTAGGTTTAGATTTGGGGTTAGGTTTAGATTTTAGGTTTAGATTTGGGGTTAGGTTTAGATTTTAGGTTTAGATTTGTGATTAGGTTTAGATTTGGGGTTAGGTTTAGATTTTAGGTTTAGATTTGGGGTTAGGTTTAGATTTTAGGTTTATATTTGGGGTTAGATTTGGGGTTAGGTTTAGATTTGGGGTTAGGTTTAGATTTTAGGTTTAGATTTGGGGTTAGGTTTAGATTTTAGGTTTAGATTTGGGGTTAGGTTTAGATTTCAGGTTTAGATTTGCGGTTAGGTTTAGATTTGGGGTTAGGTTTAGATTTTAGGTTTAGATTTGGGGTTAGGTTTAGATTTTAGGTTTAGATTTGGGGTTAGATTTGGGGTTAGGTTTAGATTTGGGGTTAGGTTTAGATTTGGTGTTAGGTTTAGATTTTAGGTTTAGATTTGGGGTTAGGTTTAGATTTTAGGTTTAGATTTGGGGTTAGGTTTAGATTTTAGGTTTAGATTTGGGGTTAGGTTTAGATTTTAGGTTTAGATTTGGGGTTAGGTTTAGATTTGGGGTTAGGTTTAGATTTTAGGTTTAGATTTGGAGTTAGGTTTAGATTTTAGGTTAGGTTTAGATTTTAGGTTTAGATTTTAGGTTTAGATTTCGTGTTAGGTTTAGATTTTAGGTTTAGATTTGGGGTTAGGTTTAGATTTTAGGTTTAGATTTGTGGTTAGGTTTAGACTTGGGGTTAGGTTTAGATTTTAGGTTTAGATTTGGGGTTAGGTTTAGATTTTAGGTTTAGATTTGGGGTTAGGTTTAGATTTTAGGTTTAGATTTGGGGTTAGGTTTAGATTTGGGGTTAGGTTTAGATTTTAGTTTTAGATTTGGGGTTAGGTTTAGATTTGGGGTTAGGTTTAGATTTTAGGTTTAGATTTGGGGTTAGGTTTAGATTTTAGGTTTAGATTTGGGGTTAGGTTTAGATTTGGGGTTAGGTTTAGATTTTAGGTTTAGATTTGGGGTTAGGTTTAGATTTTAGGTTTAGATTTGGGGTTAGGTTTACATTTTAGGTTTAGATTTGGGGTTAGGTTTAGATTTTAGGTTTAGATTTGGGGTTAGGTTTAGATTTTAGGTTTAGATTTTAGGTTTAGATTTGGGGTTAGGTTTAGATTTTAGGTTTAGATTTTAGGTTTAGATTTGGGGTTAGGTTTAGATTTTAGGTTTAGATTTGGGGTTAGGTTTAGATTTTAGGTTTAGATTTGGGGTTAGGTTTACATTTTAGGTTTAGATTTGGGGTTAGGTTTAGATTTTAGGTTTAGATTTGGGGTTAGGTTTACATTTTAGGTTTAGATTTGGGGTTAGGTTTAGATTTTAGGTTTAGATTTGTGATTAGGTTTAGATTTGGGCTTAGGTTTAGATTTTAGGTTTAGATTTGGGGTTAGGTTTAGATTTGGGGTTAGGTTTAGATTTTAGGTTTAGATTTGGGGTTAGGTTTAGATTTGGGGTTAGGTTTAGATTTTAGGTTTAGATTTGGGGTTAGGTTTAGATTTGGGCTTAGGTTTAGATTTTAGGTTTAGATTTGGGGTTAGGTTTAGATTTTAGGTTTAGATTTGGGGTTAGGTTTAGATTTTAGGTTTAGATTTGGGGTTAGGTTTAGATTTTAGGTTTAGATTTGGGGTTAGGTTTAGATTTTAGGTTTAGATTTGGGGTTAGGTTTACATTTTACGTTTAGATTTGGGGTTAGGTTTAGATTTTAGGTTTAGATTTGGGGTTAGGTTTAGATTTTAGGTTTAGATTTGGGGTTAGGTTTAGATTTGGGGTTAGGTTTAGATTTTCGGTTTAGATTTGGGGTTAGGTTTAGATTTTAGGTTTAGATTTGTGATTAGGTTTAGATTTGGGCTTAGGTTTAGATTTTAGGTTTAGATTTGGGGTTAGGTTTAGATTTTAGGTTTAGATTTGGGGTTAGGTTTAGATTTGGGGTTAGGTTTAGATTTGGGGTTAGGTTTAGATTTTAGGTTTAGATTTGGGGTTAGGTTTAGATTTTAGGTTTAGATTTGGGGTTAGATTTGGGGTTAGGTTTAGATTTGGGGTTAGGATTAGATTTGGGGTTAGGTTTAGATTTTAGGTTTAGATTTGGGGTTAGGTTTAGATTTGGGGATAGGTTTAGATTTTAGGTTTAGATTTGGGGTTAGATTTGGGGTTAGGTTTAGATTTGGGGTTAGGTTTAGATTTGGGTTAGGTTTAGATTTTAGGTTTAGATTTGGGGTTAGGTTTAGATTTGGGGTTAGGTTTAGATTTTCGGTTTAGATTTGGGGTTAGGTTTAGATTTGGGGTTAGGTTTAGATTTTAGGTTTAGATTTGGGGTTAGGTTTAGATTTTAGGTTTAGATTTGGGGTTAGATTTACATTTTAGGTTTAGATTTGGGGTTAGGTTTAGATTTG